>NW_008359591.1:422645-425034 GCF_000622305.1 Nannospalax galili
TATATGAATCATTCCATCTCCTTCTATTGTTTTCCAATTGATTTACGAGTTACTGTAACACAATTATATGGGAGTTGAGGTCATCAAATCTTTTAGATCTTTATAGGCTTTGAAATGCTTAGCATAGTTGAGGGAAATTGCCAGTACTCACTGGATTCTTGCTAATTGAAATTGACAGGTACTTCCTGCTTTTTACTGCCTACCCAGCTTTGGGTTGCATGAAGCTGTCTTACAAGAATTTGCTCATTATGCTTGCTCGGTAGATAATAAGGCAAATGCAGACTAGATGGAGGGTCAGTGGAATACAGAGGTATCAGGCTGAAATAAATGGACCATGTCCTTTTGGATACCTCCAAATTACTTTTAGCAATGGAAACTCATTAACTTTTCCACAAAGTGGCAAGCAAAATCTGCTCCAAAATATGTGGATTGCTTAAAGACAAAGAGTCTTAATATGGAGCTCCTGTTAGAGCATGGTAGCACGGGGCCTGTTGGGAGCTCCTTCAAGAATGGAGATGCTTCTAATTAGAGTTGAGATTGGGGTTATGGAGAACTCCAGTCACTCTCATATATATCCAAGAAACTGCTGACATTGGGGCTTGAGAATATTTGCTGTAGATTTGCCACTGTTAATGAAAACACTCAGTGGCTAACAGGTTCTGATAAGCAAGGACTGAGAGGGGAGTAGAGCAGATACTAGAAAGTAAACGCAGTGCTAAATATGCTGTGACTTTATCTACAGGACCAATTCTTGTCTTTGTACCAGGAAGTGTAGAAGAAACTGTAGCTTGTTTTGAATTCAGATAATTTCTTCATTTCGTGCTTCTTCAGTTTCTCAAAGATGGGTCTGAGTTAAACCCTATTGACTGGGATTTGTTGGTTGTAGTGGTCATAGAGTAAACAGGGGGCATATCAGTCAGCTGCATGGTTTGAGTGGACTTGGTAGAAGGTAGTAATAGCACCGGCAAGCCAGTTTGGTTCCAGTTCTTGGATGCTCTGTTCATAACTGAGCTCAGGTGACTAGTTTTCCAGACCCCATTTAGCACCACCTTTTAGGAATATTCTCATGACAGGCAAGGCAGACGGCTTCTGCCTTTGTATGAAAAAAGAGAATGCTTTGAGACTTGTGTGAAGTGTTAAAACATGACGTTTGTAACTAAGAATAAATGCTGTCATTGCTATTCCAGAATGGGAAAGTTTTATTTTCTAATTTTCGTAACTCAGAAGACTGGTGATCTTTAATCAACATTTAATTGATTGATGTTTTAACCTCCCTACAAAATGCTCTGAGAAGTATACTTTGAGGCCTATGGAGAGCTAAAAACAAGAAATCATGATATTCTGATTAGGGCAGTAAGAGTAAATTTATAAAAATTTCATGAAGAAATAATATTCTGAAGTAAACAAGAACACTGACTTCATTACTGAGGCATCTAAATGATGGCTGAGGAACTACGAAATGTTCCCTTGTTGGTATCCATCTGATTTGCTGGTTGATCCCTCTGGCACATTCTGGATATTTGGTGAACTTTGCTTTTTAGCTTAAATACTGTCTTGACATACATTTAAAAACCTAAAAAGTTGGGGCTAGAGAGATAGCTCAGCAGTTAAATGTAGTTGAAGCTCTTGCAAAGGACCTGGATTTGATTCCCAGCACCCACATGGTGGCTGTCTGTAACTCCAATTCCAGGGGATCCAATGCCCCCTTCTGACCTTTGAGGGCATTGTGCACAGTAGTGCACTTACAAACACATAAAATAAAAATAAATAAATTTAAAACATTGAAGAACCCTATCAAATTTTGTACTGATTATAAGTTCCAAATTTTAATTATTAAATATATTATTCACTGAAAAAGACAAATTTTAAACTATTTAATTTCAGACTATATTTTCTATATAATAAGACCTATAGAGTCCAATTTGTGTCTCCAAATGCTCTTCAGTGTCGGTTCATCCACTGGCGCCTGCTTAACCTACCAAGAGTCCCATCCTTGTAAGAGACTGTCTCTGCCCCTCCCAGCAGTCATCAGTTGCTACAATTTCCTTCCGTGGAGTTGGAGCTTCTTACCCACTTCCTCATGTCTGTGCTGGGATTTTTTTCTGGTTTGAGCTTGCATGGGACTTTTGCATGTATAGACCATATTGTCATAATCATGCTGAAAGTGAATATTAATCTATTTAGCATAAAAAAACTAACCTAAAATTCTGTTTAAAATAATTTAGACCTTTTATCATTCTATTTTACTTAGATTATTTCCTACTAATTTTTGTTTCTAAAACTATTTTGAGTACCAGATTCCATCAGATTCCAATAATTTCATGCAAGGCACCATCGCACAGAAATGATGAATCAAATTTACACAAAGAAACATAAAAATAAACCTTTA
>NW_008359591.1:425728-432305 GCF_000622305.1 Nannospalax galili
CATGGCCCCGCTTTCATTACTAATATGTTTCTTTCTGTTCTCTTGATCAGTTTAGTTATAGTCTTATTAGTCTTGCTTATGCTTTCAAAGAAATAAACTTTTCCAGCAGTTAAGTTTTTTATTAATTATTTTCTATTTTCATAAAATATAGTTTGATGGTTTTTAGATCCTCTTCCCCATCCATACCTCCCCTTATTGCCTCCAACCGAATATAATGTACTCTATTATACATATATATGGCATATATAGTCTAATTTGTGTCCCCAAATGTCCTTCAGTGTGGGTCCATCCACTGAAGCCTGCTTAACCTACCAAGAGTCCCATCCTTGTAAGAGACTGTCTCTGCCCCTCCCAGCAGTCATCAGTTGCTACAATTTCCTTCCGTGGAGTTGGAACTTCTTACTCACTTCCTCATGTCTGTGCTGGGATTTTTTTTTTCTTATGTGAGCTCGCATGGGATTTTTACATGTATAGTGTAGATTTTGGTGATTCTTTCAGGGTATGTACTAAATATACACAGCTTACTGTGTATCCATTATATCAGACTCAGCTACCTTCCTTCCACGTGGCTGGTTTGCTTCTATGACTTTGTCTTCTACTTTTAGAGGGTGAATGTGTGCTTTCCCATTCACTCTTTTACTTCACCCCTGTACCCCTGATATAAGCTGGTACTGTTAGACTTAGCCTCTGAACTGTTGCACACACTGTCCTCCCTAATCCCTGAGGTCACGTTTCCAAATCAGCCTGTGACTTGTCCTGATTCTTTTTTTAAAAAATATTTTATTATTTTTATTTTATGTGTATGAGTGTGTTGCCTGCACATGCACCCTTGTCATGCAATGCCCATGGAAGTCAGAAGAGGGCATCGGATCCCTGGAACTGGAGTTACAGACTGTTGTTAGCTGCCATGTGAGTGCTGGGAATCGAACCCAGGTCCTCTGCAAGAGCAGCTAGTGTTTTTAACAGCTGAGCCATCCCTCCAGCACCTTGACCTGACTCTTTGCCAGCATTGCTTGACTCAGCTTGGAGTTTGGGTGTGGTCCTGGTCCTTGCTTCAAGAAGCTTCATGAGAGCAGGGCCTAACCACTCTATAAAAGCAGCCTAACACACTCAGGGAAAGGGTGTGGCAGGCAGCAGAGGGAGATTCAAAGGAATCTTAGATTGAAAATGTTAGTACAGTTGACAAAGACTATGTATTTTCTTTACCTTTAGTTTTAATGTCTCTAGTAGGTTTACTTTAAATGAACTGCCAGCTTCTTTCCAATTTTCTTATAGGATTTAATTATCAATTTTGAGTGTAACATTCTTTATGTTTTAAAGAAAGAATGGTTGAATAACAACAGCAGCAACAACAGCAAAATCGAAAGAGACTCATTATGAGATATTCAGTGATGTGAAACTCTGTCTTGGATTATAGCCCAATTTGAAGGAAGATGAGTCACCAAGTATTAGTAGGCAAATCAGATCAGTGGGCATTTTATTAATTTGGTTTATGAAAAAGAAGTCAATCAGTTCCACACCTCAGGGAACAGTCACATAAAATCAGGTTCAAACATGACTAATTAAAAGGAATTTTGAAGAGTAATGCAGCATAATGCCAAATTAAAGAGCAGAGGCACCCGAGGAGCCAGAAGCAATAAGAGAACCTTAGAGGCTTTTCTCAGGAAGAAACTGTCGTTAGGCTGAGGAAGAGCCCTGGGGAATGTGACTGAAGGTCAGAGACCAGGATAAAAAGGAGATAGGTGAGTTTCACTAGTCTTAAAGGGAACGTCTCAAAGAAAAGAAGGTAAAAATAAAGAGGAATAAGAAATCTATTGAGTGAGTGAGTACACATTCAAAAGACATTTTCCCTTTTGTAATAACTTACTATTTAGGTGATTTGAAACTCTTATTTTTTTATGTTTATGCCTGTGTGACATGCACGTGTATGTGTGTTTCGATGTTTGTGGGTGCATGTGCATATGTAGGTGGTGAATATGGAGGCCTTGACAATGGATGCTTTCCACCGTACAGATCAAGGTTGAGTCTCTTGATGACTTGGGACTCCTGTTTCAGCTTGTCTGGGTAGCCAGCTTGCTCTGGGGATTTCTTGTTTCTGCTTCCTATGTGCTGTGATTTCAGGAAGGCTGTTGTGTCCACTTGGTTTTTTTACATGGGTTCTAGGGATCTGAACTCTGCCCCTCAGGCTTGTGCATCTCCCCAGCCCCATCTTATTCCTTGACTACTACTTTCTGTCAGTGTGCTGGTTTGCTCCCACTTTTCCAGATGAAATGCAATGTCACCTCAACTTCATGAGGTTGCTCCCTGGATATGGAGTGTTGACTGTATGCTCCAAGACCATACTTGGGAAGACTTTCTATTTCTCTTTTTAACTGGAGATTCAGGTCCTGAGAGGGATATAGATGTAAAAATCTGAGAAATTCTGACTTGGTTATTCTGACAATGATGCAAGATGGAAATTTGGAAACAGTATTAAATAAAGGATATGATTCGCTCTTTGGTTATATTTTTTCAGGAAAATGGAAGCATTGAAGTCTTGTCTATCCTCTGTAAACTTACAAAGGATTCCCTTTATAAACTTAAGCAAATTGCACCTGATCTCCATGTTCTCAGATCTGGCACTCGGTTATTTTAAACCTGCCATTTAAAATATACAAATTCAGTACTGCTGAGATTAGAGTGTGGCTCATTCTGGTGCTCTGTTCATGTCACATACCTCTGAAACATACCAATTAGAGTCAGATGAGAGTCCCTAATGACTGATTAAAATATGGTAACCTGAAAACTAAGTGTCTAGTTTTGAGGGCAGATGTAGCACAAAGGTAAGTTATCTAGATTGACTGAGATGGAATGCTAGTATCAAGAAAACTCAGTAGGCATAATCTAACTCTCACACTTCCCCAGCAGGAATAAAGAAGATAGAATCTCACAGAGAGTTCAAGTCAGGAAAAGGAAAATTGGGATGGAAATCTTTTATTAAGAGCTTTTAGGTCTGAAAGCCCAGTTATGAATAGGCAGAAGTTGAAATAGCAGAACTAAGGATGATATCAGAATTGATGAGGTACACCCTAGTCTAATTTTACCACTTGCATTGTGATTTCTCAAACAGTGTTACATACAGCTTAAAATTTTCATAAGGGAGTGAAAGGGCTTTCTGTAGTGAGCTCATTTCATTTTGGGCAATACTTCTGTCTCCATGTACCATCCAGAATTTATATAATGACCTCTTTTTAAGGCAGAAAATTGGAAAAATTTTAAGAGATTAGAAAATGATTGGTTTAATGGGCTGATATCAGACTTGGCTTCATACTTTAAAAGTTCTGAGTTTTATTTTAATTAATGGAGAAATCAACCTATGGGGATAATGTTGAGGAATGGAAGAAGTAGCAAGACCGTTTTTCGTGAATCACCTTTGTTTAAGCAAAGTCCACAGTGCCAAACACGGAACACGTCTGTGTATTTGAAAAGGTATGATTACAGCAAATAATTTATTTTTTAAAGTAAAGTCACAGTTTTGAGTTAGTGTTGCTAAAGTTCTTTCTGGGAGGTGTGAACGATTTCTGGCCCCCTCCTCCCTTGGCCCCTATGACAAACCAAGGTCCAATTTCTCCAACTGTGGAAACTGAGAGAGTTTATTGGACTTACTAACAGAGCAGTGGGTGAGGGTATACTTACAGGAGTGTGGGTGCTCTCCCTCCAGGGCTGCACTGCAAAGTCTGCAGGTAGGCATGGATCGTGACTTCCCAACAACCTTACAAAATGGCAAGAGCAACTCCCTATGGCTTCCTCCACTTACTGACCCTTAGTCTCTTCCCCTTGTGGAACTAGGGTTGGTTGGAAGGTGTGTCTGACTCTCCCTGCCCCTCCTTTCTTGTGGAGGGTCAACAGTCAATAAATTTGTGAGGATCCTAGGCAAGCGGGTACAACCAAGCTTGGGAAGAAGGCATCTGTCCATAGCTCACTAGTCTGAAAACAGTACTATGCAACAGTTAGTTTTATTTTTCTAAATTTAAATAAATTTTAACAATACACAAAGCATTGAAATTGCATTGAGATTAAGGGGCTACTCCATGATGTGTTGATACAGGCGTCATTGTTTATATCAGGTTAAATATATTTATCTCCTGGAACATTTATCATTCATTTCTTTGTGGTGGAAAACTTCACAATCTTTTCTTCTAGTATTTTTAGGTTCAGTCCATAATTGTTATCTATAGTCAGCCTACTGAGAAAATAACATCAGAATTTATTATCTCATCTAACTGCAGCTTATCTCTCCATTCTATCATTTCTCTAAACTTTCCCTACGGTCTCTGCCGTTTTTTAGTTTCAACTTCTATGAGATCAATTTTTTCAAATCCTACAGATGGATGAGCTTTCTGTGCCTGGCTCATTTCACTCAACATAATTATCCCTGCTTCCTTCACGTTGACACAAATGATAGGGTTTGATTTTTTTATATGGTTGGATAGTAGTCCATCATGCAAGTATTGCATTTTCTTCATCAATTCATTGGTTGGTGGACACTTAGATTGCATCATCTCTTGGCTATTCTTAATAGTGTTGTATTAAACATGAAAGTCCACATGTCTCTTTGACATACAGATTTCATTTCCATTAAGTAAATACTGTAACTGGGGATTGCTGGATCATATGGTAGCTTATATTTTTTATTTTTTTGAGGACTCTCCATCTTCTTTTCTATAACTAGTTTAATTCCCACATCCTCATTAGCACTTGTTATCTTTTGTTCTTTTTAAATTTAATAACCACATGATTAAAAGAAGCATTTCATTACAGCTTTGACATATTCAGTAACAATTTCCAGAGCAAGGATACATCGCTTTCAAAAGTGGCTGTAAATTTTAAGGTTTACAGTTGAATTAATACAGTTATACAATATTGAACTCAGCATAAACCCTGTAAGGCATAAAATTTAATGAGTTTTTACCCTTTAAAGATCTCCATTTCATTTTAAATGAAATGTTTCCTACATTTTTAACGCTACTAATGCTTAGATGTTTGCACATGTGTCTTTAATCTCTATGTATCAGATTATTACTAGTCACAGTCAGTTATATTTGGATCCTTGGCACCTGAGTATGGATATAGTCATCAGGTAGATTTCAATGGTAATGTTTATCACCTCTACTAATTAACATGAAGTAAATTTTTATGCTTCCTCCTCAAATATGTCTTTCTTTTATATGTGTTGATTTTTTGTGTGTATATCATACAGAACATCCCAGACAATCTTATTCACCTTAACTCCCTCAGTCTTATTCACCCTCCCAGCTCCTCCAATGCATCTCTCATCCTAGCCTGGGTACAGGCCCATTTCTTGTCTTGGCACCCCAGACACCTGGGCTAACCTCTTGGCCCAGAACTGCTACTGCTTTCTGATCCTTTGCTTAGGGAGCAATCCAGTTCCTCTCTGTGGTCCCCAGGAGCTCTCTGGGCCTGGGCCTGCCCTCACCTCCCTTTACTTTCCTGAGCTGCACAGCCGCCAGTGTCGTGGTGCGAGCACCTTTTCTGGGTAAGTCCAGTGGGGCCCACTGCACCTTGACTTCCCCAGCCTCTTTTACCCTCCCAGGCCCCACCCCCCCGCCACCGCCCCATCTTGGTCTCTCTTCCTAGCCTGGGTAAAAGCCCATTTCTTCTTTTGGCATCTTTTGTTCTATTGATAAGAAGCTTTCTTCCTGGAGTGAGGTGATATCTTTCTGTGGTTTGGGTTTACATTTCTCTGACACTTAGAGATGCTAGACAGAGACTTTTCAGATACTTTTTGATCATTTCTATGTTGCTTAAGAAATGTCTATGTCTATTGCCCACTTTTATTATTTTATTTATTATTTTTATTTTATGTATATGAGTGTATTGCCTGCATGTGTGTAAATGCACCCATGTTGTGTAATGCCCACAGAGGTCAGAAGAAGGTGCCTGTCTGATCCCCTGGAACTGGAGTTAGGATAGTTGTTAGCCATCTTGTGGGTACTTCGAATTGAATCTGGGTCCTCTGCAAGAGCAGTCAGTGCTCTTATCTGCTGACCCATCTCTCCGTCCTTTATTGCCCATTTTTTAACTGGCTAATTGTAATTGAGATTTTAGAGTTTCCTACATCATCTGGATAGTAACTCTTTGTTAGATGTAAGGCATTTGGAAGACATTTTCTCCTATTCTGTGGGTTGTCTCCTCTTTCCTTTGTTGTATAGAAACTTCTTAGATTGGTGGAAACCCATTTATTTTTACTATTTTACGTTTGCAATCTTTTCTAAAAATCTGAATTATTTCCTCCATGTTCTCTTTTTGTAGTTACATGTTTTATATTTAAGGCTTTATCCCATTTTGAGTTGAATTTTGTATATAGTGAGAGATGGGGGCCTAGTTTCATTCTTTTGCATGTGAAGACCCAGTATCTCAGCATCACTTATTGAAAAGATTCCACTTTTTCCAATGCATATTATTATTTTTTATTATTAGAAGCATTTCATTACAGCTTTAATGTACTCAATAATAATTTCCAGAGCAAAGATACATCTCTTTCAAAAGTGGCTATAAAATTTTTAGGTTCACAGTT
>NW_008359591.1:432793-434168 GCF_000622305.1 Nannospalax galili
GTGTTGTCGGCACCCCCAGCCATTCCCCAGTACTTGTCCATCCAGTGAATCTCGTCAGCCTATCTAGAGGTCTTTGTTTTAGGAGGGTCAGCTGTTCCTCATCTAGCAGCAAAATTCTTAACAACTTATTTGACAATCAGTTGACTGTAGATGTGAAGCCTATTTCTAAACTTTATTCTATTCCATTGGGCTACATTTGTTTCTTTCAATGCTAATGTCATTCTGCTTTCCTTCCTACAGCTTTGCAGTAAATACGAACCTAAACCAGTATATTTTTTTCTAGGTTTCACGTCTTTTTTGATTATTTCACCAGTACTTGTAATTTTCAGCGTGAGGAGCCTATACTGGCTTAGTTAGAGCTTTAATACAAGAATTTGATTAGTGTTTTGTAGTTTTCCTGTACATTTCTCATGTCCATATATTATTAGATTTTTTTTTTTCATCTCACTCTGATGCAGCTCTGGCTGGTCTGGAACTTACTATGTAGACCAGGCTGACCTTGAACTCATAGTAATCTGACGGCTGTGCATTGTATTTTTAAGTTTCAAATTCACTTGTTCATTGCTGTAATATGAGAAAGGATGAACTTTTGTATATTGATCTGTGTCTCATACCTTGTAATAACTACTTATCAGACTATTATTTAAAAACTTAGTTCTTTCGATTTTTATACAGAAACAATCCCATTGTCTGCTAACAGTTTTATTTCTTTATTCCCATTCGACATATTTTATTCCCTTTTCTTATTACCTTAGTTAGGACTTAAGTATAACGTTGGAAAACAGGAAGGTGAGGGTACATTTGGAAAGCAGTGTTTGGAGGAAATATCCTTTCTTGTTCCTGATATTAATGGGGAAGTTTGAGTTTTTCACAATTATCGTGTCAGTAGTTTGGGTTGTTTGTTTTAGACTATTTTTTATCAAGTTGAACAGAATCACTATATTTTCTTCCTCAAATGTTTGGCAAAATTCACCAAAGAACCTGATGCTCTCTGTTTTGGTAGGTTATCAATGAATGACTCAACATTTTTTTAAAGATTTGTATTAGCATATGTTAATTATACACAGCAATTGGCCTCATAACGTTTTTACACATGTACATATGTAGCTAACGTATTTGATTATATTCATTCTTCTCATTGCTCCCTCTTGTCCCCTCCCCACCCCCACTGCTCTCCTTCCTCTTCCCAACTAGTTTTCCTTTACCTTCCTTTCCTTTACCTTCAGGTCATTTTGTGTGTGTGTGTGTGTGTGTGTGTGTGTGTGTGTGTGTGTGTGTGTGTGTGTGTTCCATTGAGTTTAATTAAGGTTAATTACTGGGACACTGCTGGGATGTTATTTACAGGATTGTGGGCAACTTATCAGTGACTATCCCT
>NW_008359591.1:435273-448411 GCF_000622305.1 Nannospalax galili
CTTCAGGTGTTTTTGTGTGTGTGTGTGTGTGTGTGTGTGTGTGTGTGTGTGTGTGTGTATGTATGTGTGTGTGTGTTCCATTGAGTTTAATTAAGGTTAATTACTGGGACACTGCTGGGATGTTATTTACAGGATTGTGGGCAACTTATCAGTGACTATCCCTTCCAGCTCCCCATATGTAGCTATTGTTAACTGTCTAAAGAGCCTTGGGAGGGGTGGGAGCTTTTAAGTCCCTTGCCTCTCCATAGTAGAATCTTGATAGACCCAACCTTGTACAGGTTTTCACAACTGCTGAGAGTTCAAAAGTGCCCAGAATGCGACCCTTCCTTCTGGCTTTTACATTCTTTCTGCCTCTTCTTCCACAAATGCTCTGTGAGTCTTGGATGGGATAATGTAGATGTCCCATTTAGAGCTGAGCATTCAGTACTTATTTTCAGCACTCTGACTGGCTATGAACTTCTGCAGTAACATCACCTTCTGTAAAAAGAAACTTCTCTGAGCAAAACCGAAAGAAGTACTAATCTATGGGCATAAACATAAATATTTAGAAGGCAATGTAACAGAAATATCATGTTCACTTAGCAATATAATAACAGACACTCCTCCATTAGGACTTATGTTCCCCCAGGCACTGATTTATGACTGGATTTACAGTACTAGATGTGAATTCCTTCCTGTGGAGCAGGTCTCAAATCCAATCAAAAAGCAGTTTGTTACCTCCATAGTAGTTATGCCACTATCACAACAGTGGGCATATCTAGCCTAGCAGATTGGTAGTATAGCATGTAAGGTCTGTTGCTGAGTCACACTGCCAGTGACAATTTTACTCCAAAAAAGCTACATAGAATTTTCTGAAACTGTTGAAGCTAGCCAGCAGGGAGAATGCTTGCAGCTCAGTTCCAGTTTGATTTCTCTATGTCCTGCAACCAAAGTGTGTGGTGGTGTCTTCAGCAATAAGATTTTACTGTCTATGTATGGTGGAAAATTGACAGCAGTAACCTGTTTTTTTGGGGGGGGGCTTCGGTGAGCTCCATGGCCAATAATTCATTGGGATTTTCAGTTAGTAACCTTATGGCTTCTGGAAGTAGCTTTATCCATTCATGTGAGGTATGTCCTCTCAAATTCTTTTTTCCTTATTTTAATTTTTGATTAGATTACAAAGTAACTGACTCTCTTATTGCCTTTTTCTTTTTTCTTTATTACTTTTATTTTATGTGTATGAGTGTATTGCCTACATGCGTAGGTAGGTGCACCCATGTCTTGTAGTGCCCCTGGAGGTCAGAAGAGGGTGTTGGATTCCCTTGGAACTGGAGTTATGGATGGTTGTTAGTTTCCATGTGAATACTGGGCATCAAACCTGGGTCCTCTACAAGAGCAACCAGTGCTCTTAACTGCTGATCTATCTCTCCAGCCCCATGCCTGTTTCATATATATATTTGTTTCAACTTTTATCTATTTACTTTGAGTATTTTACCTGTGTGTATATAACTGCAACACATATGGGTAATGCTCACAGAAACCAGAAGAAGGAGCCAGATCCTCTGAAACTGGAGCTATGGATGGTTGTTAGCTTCCATGTGGGTGCTGGGAACCAAACCGTCTCCTCTGTAAGAGCAGCCTGTGTTCTTAACTGCAGAGCCATCTCTCCAGCCCCCGTTTCAACTTCTTTAGTAGATACTGGCCTGTTAAAGTCTCCATTTTATCTGTGTGTTCTGGCAGATGTATCTTTCATTTTGCTTAGTTCATAAAATGTGTGAGCATAGAGTTATTTATAATATTTCTTTATTATCCAATTAGTGCCCACTTTCTGTAATAATGTACATATTTTATCTCTGATATTAGTAATTTGTGCCTTTTTCTTCCTTAATTTATTTGTTTAGAGGATTATTATTTTTTGATGTTTTCAAGGAGCCAGTACTGGTTTTGTTGGTTTTGCTGGATCTTATTTCTTATTTTAAAATTCACAGATACTCTGTTCTCTTCAGAGGTAGTTATATTGCAGATCTCCTCAACAGACCAGAGGGTAGTTTCATCTTGTTCCTGACTTTGAGGTCAGATCTTTATTTTTCAGATATACAGGCTTGCAAAGTGCAGTTCGATTTCTTCCTGGCATTTTTCCCATGTATTGGAGTGTCATTCCAGACTCAGTCTTAAACATGAAATTTGTTCTTCCAAACGTGCAGCACTTCACTTTATGTTACATACTAGGGTTCCAAGCAACTGGCTGCTTTTACTAACTTCTGGATTAGAAACTTTGCAGAATTAGAAATGTACACATATACATACAGAGAGAGAGAGAGAGAATGAATGAATGAGAATATAGGCATATACTGATAAATAGACATCGGTATTATGAGCAGGCTTGTTCAGGTTTTGTGCATGATGTCATAATTGCTGTGAGTTCGTATGTGCAACTTCCCTGTTTCGTCCAGAAAGTACTGTTTCATCGTAACCACCCATTGTCTCTGGCTCCTATAATCTTTCTGTCCCTTATTCCATGATGCTCCCTGAGCCTTGGAAGGATGGGGTGCGATATAGATGTCCCATTTAAGGTTGAGTACTCAGTCTCTTATCTTGTTCTCTGCACATTGACGAGTTGTGAGTCTCTGTGTTACTCCCCATCTATTGGAAAAAGAAGCTTCTCTGATGAGAGTTGATAGATACACTGATCTATGTATATAAAGATAAGTCATTAGGTGTAGGTTTAATATCAAGTATATTTAGCATAATGACAGTAGTAAGTTCTCCTCTAGGACCTGTGATCTGTCTAGCCACAGGTACTTGGCCCCAGTAACAATGCCAGGCATGGGTTCCATCTTGTAGACCAGGCCTAAATCCAATCAGGAAATGATTGGTTACTCACACAACATTTGTACCACTATTGTACCACTGGGTATACCTTGCCAGGTCAGTTGCTACTGTAGTTATAAGGATTCAGAGCTGGGTAAGGTTGATGATTACTTTTCTCCTCAAAAAAATTAATTTGTAAAATAACATAACTTGAAATTTTGAAAGATTTTTTAAACATTTTAAAAAAATTAATTAATTTTTAAATTTAATAACCACATGATTAGAAGAAGCACTTCATTACAGCTTTAACATATTCAATAACAATTTCCAGAGCAAGACTACTTCTCTTTCAAAAGTGGCTACAAATTTTTAGGCTCACAGTTGAATTAATACAGTTACACAATATTGAACTCAGTATAAACCCTGTATGACATAAAATTGAATGAGTTTTTAACCTTTAAAAAAGATCTTCATTTCATTTTAAAATATGCTGTTTCCTACAGAAAGACTCATTTTTAATGCTACTAACACTTAGATGTTTGCACATGTATCTCTAATCTCTGTGTATCTAATTATTACTAGTCACAGTTGGTTACACTCGGATCCTTGGCACCCAAGGATGGATATAAAGTCATCAGGTGGATTTTAATGGTAATGTTTATCACCTCTACTAATTAACATAAAGTGAATTTTTATGCTTCCTCCTCAAATATAAGTCATTTTTTTGTTTGTTGATTTTGTGTGTGTGTATATCATACAGAACATCCCAAACAATCTTATTCATCTATATACCCACTTCCCAGATGGCACCCTCCCATAGCCCCTCCCCCCCCGGAGCCCATATACTCCATCATCCCTGTTGCTGTCCACTGTGTTGTTGGCACCCCCAGCCATTCCCCAGTGCTTGTCCATGCATAGTGCCTTCTAGCGCTATGAAAGTTAGCCAGCATGGACGGAGTGTCCAAGTTCGTACTCACTTGATTTCTCCATGTTATATGACTCAGCAATAGGGTCTTACTGTAAATTTCTGGAGGTTAAACAAATTATTCACAATAGCATGAAATTTGGGGGGGTCTATGGGACCCCAGTGAACAACAACTCTCAGAGAGGTAACCCACTCCAATTACTGGGCTTTTTATTTGATAGCCTATGGTGTCTGGGGGCATCATCCATCTGTTATAGGGTAACTCTGTTTAAACTCTTGAATATGCATATATTTTAGGAATCTTGTACAGTTGTAGGTTTCTAAATGACCTTTTCAAAGCTCTTTCGTGTTAGTTATCCCTCCTCATACTCCCTCCCCTCCCCTGCCTTCCCATCTCCCACCCCACTTAATCCTTCTTGCTCCATTATTACCCGTTCCCCCTTTATACCAGGTGACCATCACCATCTTGAAGATAAGTTTAATCTTTCTCATCTACGACTCCTTAGCACTTAGCTCTTGGCAGTGAATAATGACAACAAACTACTTATCAATTATCTGTAAGACTGTGGCTGATTGTAAAAGTTTTAAGCTTTGTTATTTTTCTTTCTTTTTAAAATATTTCTTAAAATTGAATTTTTGTGACTTTCGTGCAATGTATTTTGATCATATTTAGACCCCCTCTCCTATATACACCCCATTACCACCTCCAACCTGGTTCCTTGCAACGTATATTTTAAGTCCTATCAAATCAAACTTGTGTTCCCAAGTGTCCTTTGTTATGGGTCCATCCAATGAAGCCTGATTAGTCTACACCCTTCCAGCAGCTATCAGTTGCCAGGAGTTCTCAGTTACTGTTGGAGTTTGCTATCTACTTCTCCACTTCTATGCTATTATGGTTGGACACCATGTCTGACTCTGAACAATTTTTTGAAATGATCCCTGAGCCTTGGGAGGCCAAAGTTTGATACAGGAGTCCTATTCAGGGCCAAGCACTCTGCAATCACTTATTCTCTGCACATTGGTCAGTTGTGGGTTTCTGTGTTAATCACCATCTGCTGCATTAGGAAGCTTCACTGCTGAGAGTTGAGAGATTCGTTAACCAATGAGTATAACATTATGAACCTATGAGCTACAACAACTGGCCTGGCAAGATGTGCCCACTGGTACAATGTTATTGGGGTAACCAACCACTTTCTGATTGGATATGAGGTCTTCTTCACAAGATGGAGACCACACCTGGCACAGATATAAGGCCTAGGAACTTGTGACTAGACAGGTCACAGGCCATAAGAGAGAGCCCACTAATAATATTCTGCTAAATAGATGTCCTAGTTTGTTTCTCCATTGCTGTGACAAAATACTTTGACCAATACAAACTTAGGGAGAAAAGGGTTTATTTGTATCTACCAGGTCACAGTTCATCAGGGAGCCCAAGGTTCAGGACAGGAACCTGGAGGAAGGAGCTGGAGCACAGGCCATGGAGGAACACTGCTTACTAGCTTGCTCCCCTGGCCCCTGCTCAGCCTGCTTTCTTATGCAACAGAGGCCCACCTGCCCAGGGGTGGCACCACCCACAGTGAGCTGGGCCCTCCACATCACTCAGTAATCAAGAAGATGCCCCTCAGACATGGCCACAGGCCAGTCCAATGGAGGCAATTCCCCAATTGAGGCTCCCTCAACCCAGGTATGTCAAGTTGACACTAAAGCTATCTAGCACAATTGACCCCTTGTAAATGTGATACACAAACACATGACTATTAAAGTATAACCTTTCCAATTCTTATCCTCAAGATATGATGTTAACATTACTATTACAACATAAGACAGTACAACCTTGAAAGTCCCACAATCCTTAAAAAAATCCAAACACTTAAAAGTCCATAGTCTCTTTTAAAAGTCTCTTAACTGTGGGTGGGCTTCTGTAAAATCCAAAACAAGTACTCTTATTTCAAAGGGAAGAATCGGGCACACCTAAGCAAAACCAAAGTCCAGCGAAGTAGCTCAAGGCTGGACATTTGGAATTTACTCATGATCTTCTGGCTCCAAAGGGTTCTGGTAGCTCCACTACTCTGACTCTGCCATCCACAGCACACACAGTTTGTCTCGAAGACCCAGGCTGGCTCCATTCCACACCTACAGCTGCCCTTGGTGGTCGTCCCATGGTCTTGGCATCTCCAAAAAGCTGGGGTCTCCACTGAAACTGAGGCTACACCTTCACCAATGGCCTCTTCTTGCCTCTAGGGTGCAAAGCCTCAGATTCTCTCCATGACCCCTTCAGTCCTGGGGTCTTCACTGCAACTGAAGCTGCACTTTCATCTATGGCCTGTCCTGGTCTCTCAGAGTACCAAGCCTCAGCTGCTCTCTGTGACCCTTTCACGCTTTCAACACCAGAACCATGCAGGAGACTCTTAACACATTACCAAGTCCAGCTTCCAGCTTGAGATAAAGGCTTGGGTCCCCTCTGTATATAGCTTCTGTGTGCTGACCCTGAGGAAATACCTCCCAGAAGACTTCACCACAATGATGTTGGTCTCTTGTTACTTACAGCTGATTTTTCAGCCCCAGCTAACCAGCATCAGTTGTCCCATTAAAGCAAAGGTTTTTCTTCAGGTTCTGGTCTCTTCTTACTCACAGCTGATTCTTCAGCCCAAACTGACCAGAACCCACAGATTCTCAATTCCAAACATGACACAAATAGCCCTGATAGTCTCTGTTTCCCTTTGAAGCTTCACAAGCCAGGCCTCCATTGTTCACAACTCTTTCAGCATAACTGTTCCAAGCTCCACATCAATGAACTCTAAGCACTCAATGGCTTTTCCAGCCTAAAGTTCCAAACACTTCCACAGTCCTCCCAAAAACAACCGGGTGGGGTCTGTCACAGCAATAGTCCACTCTCTGGTACCAATTTCTGTCCTAGTTTGTCTCTCCATTGCTGTGACAAAATACTTTGACCAATACCAACTTAGAGAGGAAAGGGTTTATTTGTCTTACATCTCCCTGGTCACAGTTCATCAAGGGAGCCTGAAGTAGGAGCTCAGGGCAGGAACCTGGAGGCAGGAGCTGGAGCACAGGCCATGGAGGAATGCTGCTTACTGGCTTGCTCCCCTGGCTCCTGCTCAGCCTGCTTTCTTATACAACACAGGCCCACCTGCCCAGGGGTGGCACCACCCACAGTGGGCTGGGCCCTCCCACATCAGTCAACAATCAAGAAGATGCCCCACAGACATGGCCACAAGCCAGTCCTTTGGAGGTAGTTCCCCAATTGAGGCTCCCCCAATCTAGGTGTCTCAAGTTGACACTAAAGCTATCCAGTACAATAGGCATAGTATTAAACCAACTCCTAAAGATTTAGGCTATGCTATTTTTCCAAATTAACTTTTTATTTATTAAGGATTATAAGTCTACAGTAAACTAAAATTATACTGAAGCACATATATAGTATAACTTTATATAACTTTACTTTTATTTTGGCAACCCGTTTCAAGCTTTAACTGAAAATTAATTAAAATAGTTATATTAAGTTTCAAATTTTTAAAATGGAGTTTGAAAAATCAAAGAACATAATAATAAACAGTCTAATGATAAAATTTCATTTTTTATTTTATTTATTTTTATTTTATGTGTATGAGTGTTTTACCTGCATGTAAGTGCACACATGTCATGCAATACCTGTAGAGGCCAGAAGAGGGTGTCAGGTCCCCTAGAACTGGAGTTATGGCCAGTTGTTAGCCACCTTGTAGGTGCTGGGAACTCAACATGGGTCCTCTGTAAAAATAGCCTCTTAAACCACTGAGCCATCTCTCCAGCTCCGAATTTCACTTTTAGGACAACTTCTTTTTAAATTTACAGTAAGGTTAATTTATTGGCCTATTGGTAGGAGCCAAGTAGTAGGTTTCTGAAAGCCTCGCAAATGTGGTAAACAATCAAATGAGTTTAAAAAGGCTAAAGATGCTTAGGAGACCATGAAATTCAGTCCCCATCGAAGATGCTTGCCCCTTTCCATCTAATGCTGATTGAAATCAAATTTTGTTTTTAGTCTCAGTATTTTGGATGTTATATTTAATGAATTTAAGAGAAAAAAATTGAGGGGAATGCTCATAAAATATTAACTTTCAATTTATGTGAAATGAATGAGTATACAAGGAACATATTTATCAGTGTCAGTACAGAAAAAGCAAGTATCTCCACTGCTAAGTGAGGTGGTGCTTGCCTTCATCCCAGGAAGGTCGAGCAGGAGGGGTGTGAGTTCAAGACCAGGGTGGGCAACATAGAGAACCTTATCTCAAAAGAATTCAACCAAACAGACAGAGAAATC
This sequence comes from Nannospalax galili, assembly GCF_000622305.1. Taxonomy (NCBI): domain Eukaryota; kingdom Metazoa; phylum Chordata; class Mammalia; order Rodentia; family Spalacidae; genus Nannospalax; species Nannospalax galili. The sequence goes on from NW_008359591.1 coordinate 443,304, forward strand.
AAAGCAAAAACAAAAAAAAAGTACTTTGGAGTGAATTAGAAGCTCTCCATATGCACGAGTCACAAGGACCTCTACATTAAAACCAAGTGTACTACTGTATTGCTTTTCTGGAGTCACAAGCTTTTACACAATAGACATTTGTTCTGTCCCAGTTCTAGAGGACAGACATTCTGTCCCCCATGTGGGAGGAGAGCCCTTACCTTGTTGCTTAGTGTTTTGTAGCTACTGGCTTTTTTCAGCATGTATCCCCATCTCTTCATATTAGCCTCCTCTCTATGCATATGTCTATAAGGCCATTGTTTATCTCAAAAGGATTCTTGCAATGGTATTTTGGGCTCACCTAGATAATGCAGGATAAGACTCCCCATCCTGAACCACATTTTGGCTGTAAGAAGTAACATTCATCTGTTTAACCATGTAAGGTTCTACTATACTTTATAGGCTAGAGGTCAAAGCGTATGGCTTCAGCAGGGTTTGAAACTTCTGAAAACTCTCTCCTTGGCTTGCAGAGGGCCACCTTTTAGCCGTGTCCTCACAAGGACTTTCCTCTGTGTGGGCTCACATTTCCAGTACTTTTTGTAGGCCCAAATTTCCTCTTATTATAAGAACATCAGCCAGATTGGATTAAGATTTACTTTAACAGTCTCATTTTAACATAATCATCTCCTTTAAAATTCTATCATCTCCAGATACATTTATACTTTTAAGGTATTGGAAGTGAGGGCTTCATTATATGAATTTTGAAGGGCTAACACGCAGCACACTGAAAATATATAATTTTCAATAGGAATAATGGAAAATATGCTAAATATAATTTCCCATGTTCTACTCATGAAGGCAGCCAAGCTTAATATATTTAATGGGCAGCCTCATAAAAGTAGCTAAAATTTCAAAGAAAATGAAGTTTATTTGAAGTTGCTGACAATTACTAGAAAAAATTCCATGTGGTAGCTACTGAAATGAACTAAGATTAAATGCAATTCTAGAATATTGCAAAAATCTCAAGCTGATGTTTATTTGGTATATATTTTTTAAAACTTTCTCTTTCATTTATGCATTTACAGACATGGAAATTACAATAGAAAAGAATTCTTCCTCAGTTAAGAGAAAACATATAATTTGAATGGAGGTGTAATTTATAGTACACATTGCAATTGCCTGACTTTAATGAGACAATAGAGTAAATTCCAATATACTTTCCCAGGAATCATTCCAGCCTTCAATAATTTGCTGTAGTGGGATGCCAAGAAATAACTGTTCGCAAAGAGATGGCCGAAGGGCAGTGTCTGTAAATACTAACAGGCTGTTTTCTTGGTAACATTATCTTTGATTACAAAGAAATCAAACTAATGTTAATACATACACATATATCTAAACATTAGTTAGTGTATTAGTTACATATCTCTATTAGTGTTATATATATTCTCATGCAACAGTTATATATACATATACATATACATATATATATGGTGTCAGGCAATCCAAGAACATGAAAATTATAGATATAAAAATCATACCAGCTAGGAATGTAGTTAAGTGGTAGAGTACTTATCTAGCATTCACCAGGTCCTGGGTTTGATTCCCAGCCCCATAAAATAAAGAAAAAAAATGTCACACTGATTTTACAGAAAGCCCCTTTTTACTCTCAGAATGAGCTTTAAGCATTTACTCCTGCTTCAGACCCCATGTTTTTCTGCATTTCCCCTTTGCATACACTTGTAGTTTCCACTCTATGCAATTTTTCTAACTTACTTTCAGAATTATAGACGTAGGATTAGGTTTCAAGTACTGTACAAATTCACTCATAGTAAAGTATTTGAGAATTCATGACAACTTGATTTAAACTGTATTGAATAGTGCCCCCCACCTTGAAATGTTCTTCTGAGGGTCAAAAATGCTTTTATTGATAAGGTTAATAAGGTTAACAAAGCAAGGGACTAATATTTTTCTGTAATTTGGGCAGATTAAAGTTTTATCTTGAAGCATGGAGAAATTCAGTTTTTAACACGGACCTTACATATTTAGTTACATATATTTGTGTGTGTGTGTGTGTGTGTGTGTGTGTGTGTGTGTGTCTGTGCATGTGTCATGACATGCTTGAGATCAGAGGACAACTTGCAGGAGTTGGTTCTTTCCTTTCACCATGTGGGTTCCAGAGATTGAACGTAGATCATCAGGCTTGGTGGCAAGTGCCTTTACATCCTGAGCCATCCTGTTGGCCCTAATCCTTTATTACATAATTAGTATGAGAATAATTTGTTTCTGTAAAATCTCGTGCCACAAACAGATATATCGAATAGCACAAGAGACCCTTTCATTGTAGCTTACATTCATAAGCATTATTCCTTAGAGCTAAGCAGTCAACAAATTAGCAATCTTTGTGGTCCTTATTTTATGCATATACACACATGCACATGCATATATATGTGTGTATATAAGACATTTGTTGTATTATAAAGTAGGCTACAATATAACTTTGTATGTTCTCAGTCTCCCATTTTTTCCCCATATGTTGCTAAATTCAGTTATTTATTTTCAACATTTAAAAATCACATATATTGCCACTGGCATTTTGGTACCAAATTCAAGAATTTGATACTAAGTTCAAGAAATTAAATAATTTTGAGTTGGACATGGTGGTTCATGCCTGTAATGTACCAGCCGGGAGGCTGAGGCAGGAATATTGCTGAGTTTACACTCAGGCTGGATTATAAAGTTTGACCCTATCTCAAAAAAAGAAAAAAAAATGCATGAACAATTTTGCAGTTGTGTATATCACAAACCTTACCACTTCTCAGACAGAAACAAATAGGACACAGTGAGACCCTGTCTCAATATTTTCTTTTATTTGGAATCTAGATTTTTAGAAAGTATATGGATATATTTGTAGGACATGAAATTAGAAAGGGACTATGCAGGGATAGGGTGATGGGGCGGGGGGAGACAATACATTGTAATGGGGTTGCGAATATAAGCAAAGTACATGGTATACATGTATGGAAATGCCATAATGAAAGTCATGCTAGTATGCTATTAAACACATTAAAAAAGAAGTATAAACATTGGTCCTTTTAGTTTTAGTCTGTATTAGTCAATACTATTTAAGATTTCAATTTCTTTAGCTAACACAATGGATATTTCCAGTCTTATGCTTCTTTCATTTGAAGGCATACTTCCTACATCTTTGTTTCAATTCCTGAAAAAAAAATACTGGCCAAATTAGACTAAGAGAAGTTACCCTACTAGAGGTAGTGTCGCCTCATTAACCAACATTATTGATGTATAATTATTTAAGTGGTACTAAGTCAACATAACAGGGATTTTGTGTGCTGCCTGAGGCGTTTGAAAACATGTGATTTGGTTTCCGAGTTGTGTGGTCTGTGGGCTAATGAAGAAAGAGATTGGTTTGGCTCCCTTTGTCTCAAGATAGAGCAGAAGACCTGTCACAAACAAACCAGCAACTTAAAAACCACTCAAAGTTGTGAGAAGGTAGTTTCACAGATCTTTACTTTTGACTTGTTAAAGTCAAAAGAAGTAGAAATCAAATCATAACATATTAAACTTTTAGTTTGATAGGAGTTGTTACTTTTTTTTTTTTTAAGCTGCATGCTGTGTAGCTAGGGATAGCATAATGTGTACGGGAAAGCTTCTTAGTGGTACTGTTCCCTAAATTGTTTCTTTGAACCATTGAAAAAGGCAATTTGATACTTTCTGGAATGCTTCTATGGTCTTTTTGTTTTGTTTTTAAGGATGGTAAATGGTATTTATATATGCCTGTTGCCCAACAATGGACAGTTTTTCCACACTAAGATTTGTTGCCAAATTGGTTTATTTTATAATGGGTGAATTTGTTTCAGTTTCAGATCCTGAATGAGAAATTTACTGAAGGGATGGGGTGGGGGGAATATTCACTAGAGTTGGGTGAAGATGGCCCGGGATTGGGGAAGGTAGTGGGAGGTGAGGATACTGTCTATAAAGTCAGGGATCAAGGCTGGAGACATGGCTAAGCAGTTAAGAACACTGGCTGCTCTTGAGAAGGACCCAGGTTTGATTCCCAACACCCACATGACAGCTAACAACCATCCAGTTCTAGGGAATCCAACACCCTCTTCTGACCTCTGCAAGCACTGCACAGCACAGGTGCACCTATGTAACTATAGACAATACATTCATACACATAAAATCGAAATAATAAATAAATTATATAAAAATAAAGCCAAGGATCATAGTCAGAATGGCCTGAGCAGAATCTGCCTGCTGCCTGCACCACTGCAGCCACTGCAAGCAAGCACCAAGTGCCCCTCTGTCTTTATGACCCTTCTTAGAGTCAGTTTTGAACATTGGTTTCTGGATCATGTACCTCCTCTCCAATTACCCACAGAAATACACTATGAGGTTCTTTGTTTCGTTGTGGGAAGCAGTGCCATCCACTGCTGGCCTCAAGCAATGGGAATTTATTTTCCTACAGACTTAAAGGCTTGAAGTCCCAGATGCAGGTGATAGCAAGGTTGGTTCCTTTGGAGGGTTCTGGAGAAGGAGCTCTTCCAAGCTTCTTTCCTTGGCTTGTAGATCACTCTCTCCTGCAGGTATCTTCACATGGTCTTCCCTCTGTGTTTATCTGAGTCTGGATTTCCCCTTCTTGTAAGGACATGAGTTCTATTAATATTCCTGTGTAACTTAATAACCTCATCTTCAGGTACTTACCTCTTTAAAGACCCTGTGTCCAAATATTGTTCACACTTGTAATCCTAGGTCTTGGGAGGTAGAGGTAGGAGGATCAGAAGTTCAAGGGCATCTTTGGCTACATTGTGAGTTCAAGGCCAACCTAGGATACTTGGATCACTATCTAAAACCAAAACAAAACAAAAGATTTATGGTGGGTCGTCATGTTCTACTTTGAGAACTTATGAGACTAGGAAGGTTTGCTGTCAGAGGATAGAGCAGGTAAGTAATGAACCCCCCCCCAAAAAAAAAGATGGGAGAGAGGAAGAGAAGGGAGAAGGGAGAAAGGGAGAATAGGATTTAAAGGAGAGGAAAGGAAGAGAGGAGAGGAGGGGACAAAAGGAAGAGGAGAAAGAGGAGGAGGAGGAGGAGGAGGAGGAGGAGGA
>NW_008359591.1:448423-464993 GCF_000622305.1 Nannospalax galili
AAGAAGAAGAACTTATTTTTGTTTGTCCAGGGAAAGATTACAGCATAATTTGGCTACTCTGGGTCAGAAAGACACAATCTAAGCTTTATTCCTGAAGCTAGGTCAAATCCTTCATTTGGTTTGGGGAACCCCTTTAGAAGTCTTTCAACAAGCTCCTTTGATTTTGCCCATTGTAGTTTAAATTGGGTTGCTGTTATTTGCAACTTAGAAAGGCTTCCTATCATGGTAAATTGTGTGCTTTGCCGAATCTTTCAGGTGTCTTTTTACTGTTTCATCTCAGTGATCACAGAGCTTTTTTCATTGTTTGAATTCTTGCAGTCTTTAAGAAATGCTTTATTGAATTTTTACATTTGATACAATATATGTTGGTCATATTTAGAGTCTCTCCCCTATTTGCATCCTCCCCATAGCATTCTCTGCCAGATTTCATGCATGCTGTCATATATGTTAAGACCTATCAAGTCAAATTTGTGTACCCAGATGTTGCTCGGTGTGAGTCCAGCCACTGGAGCCTGGTAAGCTTATTTAGCATCACTCCTTTAAAGAAGACCAAATCTCTAAACCAACAGTGATAAGTTGCCTCAGTTAAGGTTGGGGATTCCTACCCATTTCCCCAGTTCTGTGCTGGCTTTTTGTCTGGCTTGAGTTTGCGTGGATCTTTTGCATGCTGTCATTATTGCTGTAAGTTCATATGAGCAAATTCTCAGCCACCTGGAAATCTCTGTTTCCTTGGGGGCATTCACCACCCCTGGCTCTTACAGTCTTTTGACTTCCTCTTTTGCAATGGTCTGTTAGCCATGGGTGGTGAGGTTTAATATAGGAGTCCTATCAAGGGACGCACACTCTGCAGTCTCTTATTCTCTACTTTTGGTCAGTTGTGGCTTTTTGTGTTAATCACGATCTCTTCCATGAGGAAACTTTGCTGGTGGAAAGTTGAGAGATGCATTAATATTCTCTCTATCCCCTGTTCCACTATATTTCCTGAATCTTAGGTGTAGAGGTTGCCTTGTAGATGTGTCACTTAGGCCTGGGCATCTCACAGACACTTAATCTCTGCATTTGACCAGTTGTGGAAATCTAATAGGCTTCATCTTTTGCAAAAATAAGCTTCTTTGGTGAGTGGTGAAAGGTATATTTGTCTGTATATATAATGATACATAATTAGCATACCATAAGAAATTACATTTGTCTAGGGATGTGACAAACATAGGTTTTTCTCTAGGATCCATGATCTCTCTAGCCATGTATATTTGGCTATGTTTACAGTACCACACATGAGGTCCATCCCTTTCAGCTGGTTTAAGTCCAATTACATAGCTGTTGATTACCTCCAGGATAAAAATGCCACAACTGCACCAATGGAGACGGTTTGCTGCACCAGTCATTGTTATGGTTATTAGGCTCTATAGCTGTGTTGGACCATTGATTGGATTTCTCCCTTAGCACTTTGCATAGCATCTTCTGATACTATAAGAGCCAGTCTTCACCTAGGACACTTCTAGGTCAGTTCCAGCTCGATTGTTCCAAGTCCTGTGTCCAAAGTATGTCCTGTCTTCAGCAATAGGGTTGTAACTTCAAGTTCTGGGAGGCAATCAAGGGCTGTGGCAGTAACCTGTGTTATTTTGGCAGTCTTTTTGACTACCCTGACCAACAACTTGAAAGGAGGTTTCTCCTGTCTGGCTCTATGTTTCTAGTTATATAGCCTTCAGATATACACATGCACGCATGCATGTGTGCATGCACGCACACACACACGTACACACACACACATTGTGTATTTTTCAATAGAATTTTGAATACATTTCCTTCTGTTTTTTTCACACAACCTAAGCATTATTTATGCCACCTTTCTCTCCCCTGCCTAATCCTTCCTCCCCTTCTCTAGTTAAAGAACTCCTTTTTCTCCATTTCTCCCTTAACACCTTTCCCCTTCCATTTCCCCCTCTCAAGCTTCTTCTTTCCCTTTACCTGCATGGTTCCTTTCCATTTTCCTGGCTCCTGAAGTTTTATCAGTATACATACTCACATATGAGGATCTGTAGCTAAGAGCCACAAACGAGAGAGAACATACATCATTTGTTTTTCTGAGTCTGTGTAAGTTTCTAGTTCCATTCACTTACCTGCAAATTTCATGATTTCAGTTTTCTTTACTGCTGAGCGGAATTCCACTGTAAATGTGCCACATTTTCATTATCCAGTCATCATTTGAGGGACATATAGGTTGTTTCCATTTCTTGGCTATTGTGAAAAGAGCAGCAGCAAACATAGCTGTGTAAGCATTTCTGCAGTGGGATGAGTCCTTTGGACATCTGCCAAGGAGTGGTATAACCAATATGGTAGAGTTCTTTTTAGTTTTTTAAGAGTTCTCCACACTGCTTTCCACAGTGGTTGCACTGATTTGAAATCCCACCTGCAGTGAATGAGGGTTCCCTTTCCCTGCATCCTTGACAACATTTGGTGTCATTTGTTTTCTTGATCTTAGCCAATCTGACTGGGGTAAGATGAAATCTTAAAGTAGTTTTGATTTGCATTTCCCTAATTACTAATAATGTTGAAGAATTTTATAGGTGTTTTTTAGCCCTTTTTATTTCTTCTTTTGAGAGCTGTCTGCTCAGATCCATAGCCCATTTTTTTTAATTGGGCCATTTGTTTTCTTGTTGCTTTGTATTTTAAATTCTTTGTGTATTTTGAGTGTTAATCTTCTGTGAGATAAATAGCTGGTGAAGATTTTATTCCACTCTGTGGGTTACCTCTTCACTCAATTGCTTGTTTTCTTTGCTGTGCAGAAGCTTTTTAGTTTAATGAGATCTCACTTGTCAGGTGTTGACTTTAATTCCTGGGCTTATGAAATCTAAGTTACAGAGTCCTTTCCTGCACTTATATCTTGTAGGATACTGCCTATGTCTTCTAACAGTTTCATTGATGCATGTTTCACATTGATGTCTTTGATCTATGTGGAGTTGAGTTTTGTGCAGGGTGATAGATAAGGGTCTAATTTCATTCTCCAACACATAGAGATCCAGTTTTCCCAGCACCATCTATTGAATGTTGTCTTCCATTGTGTGTTCCTTTGTCAAAAATCAGGTGGCTTAAAGTGCATGTACTCATGTTTGGTATGACTATAGCTCTGTAATACAGTTTGAGATCTGGTATGGTAATCCCCCCAGCATTGCTCTTTGTGTTGAAGGATGTCATGGGTATTTTAATTGGCATCACATTGAATCTATAAATTGGTTTTGGTATGATGGTCAGTTTCACAATATTAAGTCTACTAATTCATGAACCCGGAAGGACTTTTCATCTTCTTGTGCCTTCCTCAAGCTCTTTCTTCAATGATTGAAAATTTCCATTGTAGAGGCCTTTAATATCCTTGGTTAGGTTTATTCCTAGATTATTTTTTTTCTGAGGTTTTTGTGAATGGAAATGTTTTCAGGAACTCTTTCTCTGATTGTTGTTGGTAACAATTTGGAAGGTGATTTTGTATCATGCCACTTTGCTAAAAAATATTGATCATTTATAAAAGATTTCTGATGGAACTTTTGGGATTTCTTATGTGTAATATATCATTTGCAAATAGGGATAATTTGGCCTCTTCTTTTCCACTTAGTACCTCTTTAATTTCCTGCTCTTGTCTTATTGCTCCAACAAGAGTTTCAAGCATTGCATTGAAATGGAGTGGAGCTAGTGGACAACCTTGTCAGGTTCCTGATTTTAATGAAAATGATTCCAGTTTTTCTCCATTTAGGATGATGTTGCCTGTGGGTTTGTTGTATATAACTTTGATTATGTTAAGGTATGTTCCCTCCAGTCCAATTTTCTCTAGAATTTTTAATACAAATGCTTGCTGGATTTTGTCAAAGGCTATTTCTGCGTTTATTTAGATGATCATGTGATTTTTGTCTTTAAGTTCATTCATATGGTTATAGTTCATTTATTGACTTATGTATATTGAATCATCCCCACATCTCTGGAATAAAGGAAACTTTTTCATGGTGGATGATCTTCTTGTGTGTTTGTATGTGGTTTGTGAGTTTTTGTTGAGAATCTTTGTGTCTAAGTTCCTTAAGGATATGGGCCTACCTATGGTTTTCTTTTTCTTTTTTGAGTTTTCCATGAATGTATTTGTCATATATACTATTTTATTTTTCCAGTGTTTTAAAAATATTTCTATTGAGTTTTTATGCATTTCGTATAAAATATCTTAATCAAATTTAGACCCCTCCTCCTCCCTGCTCCCCCCATCGAGATTTCATTCATTCTGTCATGTATGATAAGGCCTTTCTGGTCAAGTATTTGTGCCCAGATGTCCCTCGCTGCAAGTTCATCTACTGGAGTCTAGTCAGCCATCTAGAATCTCTCTCTCAAAGAAGATCTACTTACCTTCACGCAGCACTAACCAGTTGTCAATAGTTCCTAGGTCTGCTGCCCATTTCCCTCATTCTATGCTGGATTTTTGTCTGATTGAGTTGGCATGGGTCTTGTGCATGCTGTCACCATTATTGTAAGTTCATATGAGAAAGTTGCCAGTGGCCTGAAAATCTGTTTCCTTTTGTTCATGCATCCATACTGGCTCTTACAGTCTTTTCACTCTCTCTTTTGCAATGTTCCCTGAGTCATGGGTGGAGGTTAAATATAGGAGTCAGATCTAGGACACACACTCTGCCGCCTCTTAGTCTCTAAAACTTAGCCAGGTGTGACAATCTGTGTGCATCTCACTCTGTTGTATAAGGAAGCTTCTTGGTGAGAGTTGAGGGATGTATTAGTATTCTCTCTACATCCTGCCCTCCTGTGTGCCATGAGCCTTAGGTGTTGAGGTTCCGCTGTAGATGTGTCACTTAGGGTTGGACATCTCTCGTATATATATTCTCTGTGTGTGACCAGTTGTGGAATTCTGTAATAACTTCCGTCTATTGAAAAAAGAACATTCTTTGATGAGTGGTATACAGTATACTTGTCTGTAAATATAGGGATCCATATTTAGCATACAGTAAGAAATTTCATTTGTCTAGAGATATGACAGAGATAGGGTTTTCTCTAGGATCTATGACCTCTCCAGTCATGTGTCTATACTTACAGTGCCACCCATGAATTCCCTCCTTTTAAGAGGGCTTTAAGTCCAGTTAGATCTGTTGATTATCCCCTAGGTAAAAATGTCATTACTGCACCAATAGAGATAGTTTTCTGTGCCAGTCATTGTGATTTTTAGGCTTCAGAGCTGGGTTGGATGGTTAACTGATTTTTTCCCCTAGCAGCTTGCATAGTATCCTCTAGAATTATGAGAGCTAGTCTTGAGGGAGAAGGCTTCCAGATCGGTTCCAGCTCCCTTGATCCACGTCCTGTGTCCAAAGTATGTTCTGTCTTCAGTAATAAGGTCTTACCTTCAAGTTCTGTGAGGTAATCAAGGGCAGTGGCAATAAACTGTGTCATTTTGGGAGTCTTTTGGACTACTCTGACCAACAGCTCAAAGGGAGGTTTCTCCTTTCCGGCACTGTGTTCTTTGTTATATAATCCTCATGAATACACAATGCACTTATGTTTGGATATTGTATGCATATTTTTCAGTGGGGGTTTGAGTTAATACATTTCCCTTTGACTTTTTACATCACTTAAGCTTTATTAATCTCTCTTCTCTCTCTTCCTGCCTAATCATCCTCCTCCCTCCCGAGTTTAAGTGCCTTCATTTCCCCCACTGATAATACCTGTCTTCTGTTAGCACCCCTCCCTTGAGTTCCTTCTTCCCTGTTAACTACATGGCTCCTTGTATGTCCTTTAATTCTTGCTTCTCAGTTGAATACCCATATTTCTCCCATTTCTCCTTCGGTAACATCTGTTTCCTACTGTCCCCTTCTTTCAGGCTCTTTCTTTCCGTTTATCTCTGTGCTTCCTTTCCATTTTCCTGGATCCTGCTGTTAAATCAGGTTATATACTCACTTATAAGGGGATTGGTGTTAAGATCCACAAATAAGGAGAACATTTTTGCTTGTTTTTCTGAGTCTGTGTTATTTCACTTAGTATAACAGTTTCTAGTTCCATTTACCTGAAATTTTACCTGAAAATTTCATGATTTCATTTTTTTCTTACCAGTGAGTAGAACTCCATTGTGTAAATGTGCTACATTTTCATTATTCGTTTATCAATTGAGGGACGTTTAGATTTCTCCCATTTTTTAAACTGTTGTAAAAAGAGCAGCAACAAACATAGATGTACAGGTGTCTCTCTATATTAGGATGAGCTCTTTGGGTACATGCCAGGGAGTGTCACAACTGGATCATATGGTAGACTCATTTTTAGTTTTTTACAAGTTCTCCACACTGCTTTCCATAGTGGTGACATAAGTTTTCATTCCCATCAGCAGTGAATGAGCATTCCCCTTTTTCTACATCCTCAACAGCATTTGGTATCTTTTATTCTCTTGATCTTAGCCAGTCTCACTTTCTTCCTTTGAGAACTCTCTGTTCAAGTTCTTAGCCCATCTTTTTATTGGGTCATTTATTTTATTGTCCCCACCCCCCCTTTTTTTTTTTTAGTTCTTTGTATATTCTGGATAGTAATCTGGATAGTAATCCTCTGTTGGATGTGTAGCAGGTGAAGATTTTATCCCATTCAGTGGGTTTCCTCTTTACTTTCTTGGTTGTTTCTTTTGCTGTACAGAAGCTTTGTGGTTTATTGAGTTCACATTTGTTCATTGTTGATTTTAATGCATGAGCAACTCATGTCCCATTTAGAAGCCCTTTCCTAACCCATATCCTGTAGTGTAACGCCTATGATTTCTTCTAGCAGTTTCAGCGTTTCAGGTTCAGGTTTTATTTTGAGGACTTGATTCATTTGGAGTTGACTTTTATGCAGGATGAAAGATTAGGTTTCAATTTCATCCTTTTATAGGTAGAGATCCAGTTTTCCCAGCACCATTTGTTTTTCCTCCTTTTTGTGTTCTTGGTATCTTTGCCAAATATCAGATGGCTGAAATTGCATGCACTCATTTTTGGGTCTTCTGTTGTGTTCTATTGATCCACGTGTCTGTGTTTGCCAGCACCATGCTGCTTTTATGTCTGTAGCTGTGTAATATAATTTGAGATCTGGTATGGCGAACCCCAAGTATTGCTCTTTTTGCCCAAGATTGCTATGGGTCATTTGCAATTTCTTATGAATTTTAGGATGGTTTTATTCTGGGTCTGTGAAAAATATCATGGGGATTTTGGTTGGCATTGCATTGAGCCTATAGATTGCTTTTGGTAAGATAGTCCTTTTCATATTATGTCTACCAATCCAGGAGCATGGTGGATTCTTCCATTTCCTGGTGTCTTTATCTCTTTCTTTAAAGACCTAACATTTTCTCTGTAGAGATCTTTATTGTCTTTGGTTAGGTTCATTCTTAGGTGTTTTATTTCTTTGAGGCCACTGTGAATGGGAGGGCTTCCTTGAATGCTTTTTCCAATTGCTTGTTATTGGTATATAGAAAGGCTACTGATTTTTATAAGTTGATTTTGTAACCTTCTACACTGGAGTATTGAGCTGGTCTGAGTGCAAGGAATCAGAATTCAATGGACAGGTCTGGACTAAGTGGGTCATATAGAGATCTAGGGCAGAAAGAGCATCAGCAAGCCTGGGCCCAAGGCTACAAGGAGACCAAATGCAGAAAGAGAGAGAGAGTGGAGCTTCTCAAGCTGCAGGGGAATTAAGGGGCAGAGGGAGGAATCTGACTTAACAGGGTAGTAGGCAGGTTGGTAGCAGGCAGATCAGGAGGTCAGGGGCAAGGTGGGGGTGAAGTTGGCCTGCGGATGGTCTAACAAACTACCCTAGAGGATTAAGCTAGTCTGGGTTAGGGAGCTAACCAAGAGATCTGAGGTAGAAGAGCAGGAGTGGGCCTGGGCCTAAGGCTAGAAGGAAGACGGGCTGCGGGGGAAAGAGCATAGTTTTCTTTCTTTGTTGTGTCTTTACCTGGTTTGATATTAGGAACAATACTGGATTCATAGATGGAGTTTGGGAATTCTCCCTTTGTTTCTATTTTTTTGAATACTTTAAGAAGTATTGGTTGTATATCTTCTTTGAAGACCTCATAAAATTCTGTTGTGAATCCATCTGGGCATGTGGTTTTAGTTGGAAGATTTTGTATTACTGTTTCAATGTCTTTATTTGTTATGGGTCTTTTAACTTGTTGATCTCTTCTTGGTTTAACTTTGGTGATTTCCATGAGTTTAGGAATTTGTCCATTTGTTTTAGGTTTCCAAATTAAATAGAGTAAAGGTTTACTTTATTTTAGTTTTTAAAACACATTTTACTTATTATTTTTATTTTAAATGTATGAGTGTATTGCTGCATGTGTGTAAGTGCACCTGTATCTTAAAAGGTCCATGGAAGACAGAAGAGAGTGCTAGATCCCCTGGAACTGGAGTTATGGATGGTTGTTAGCTGCCGGGTGGGCGCTAGGATTTGAACATGGCTCTTCTACAAGAGTGGCCGGTGCTCTTAAGTGCTGAGTTATCTCTCTAGCCCCAGAGTAAAGTATTCCCTTACAACATTCTGGATCTTTTTGGTATCTATTGTGATGTTTCCCCTTTCATCTCTGATTTTCTTGATTTGACTTTGTTCTTTCTTTTTTTGGGTTAACAGGGTTAATAAGGATCTGTCTATCTTGTCTATTTTTTCAAAGAACCAGCTCTTAGATTCATTGACTCTTTGTATTTTTTTCTATGTTTCTATTTCATTAATTTCTACTCTGAATTTTGTTATTTCTTCTAATCTGCTTGGTTTGGGCTTCGTTTGTCCTTGCCTTTCCAGAGTCTTGGGTTGTATTGTTAAGTCATTTATTTATGATCTTTCTGATATTTTAATATGGGCACTTAGAGGTATAACCTTCCATCTTAGGACTGCTTTTAAAGTGTCCCAGAATTGTGTTGTGCTGTATTATCATTTTCCTTTAGTTCCAAAAAGTTTTATTTCTTTCTTAATTTCTTCTTTGACTCATTATCATTCAGGAGTGTGTTGTTTAATCTCCATAAGTTCATGCAGTTACTAGAGCTTCTATTGTTGTTTAGTTTAAGATTTACTGCATTGTAGAATGCATGGGATTATTTTAAGGGTTTTTTTTTGTATTTGTTGAGCTTTGCTTTGTGCCCCAGTATATGATCAATTTTAGAGAAACTTTAATGGGATGCTGAATAGAAAGTGTATTCGTTGGTGCTTGGGTGGAATATTCAGTAGATGTCTGTTAGGTCCATTTGATATATGCTATCATTTAATTTTGTTGTCTCTCTATTTATTGTCCAGTTGACCTGCCTATTGTAGATAGTGTGGTATTGAGTTCACCTACTATTACAGAGTTGGGACTAATTTGTGTCTTAAAGTCCTATAGTACTGTTTTTATGAAATTGGATGCACCAGAATTTGATGCATATATGTTCATGATTGTAATGTCTTCCTGATCAATTGTTCCATTGACCCAAAAGAAGTGACCCTCTTTATCTCTTCTGATTAATTTTACCATGAAATCTATTTTGTCCTATATTAGAGTAACAACCCCTGCTAGCTTCTTAGTGCCATTTAATTGGAATAATTTTTTCTATCCTTTAACCTTAAGGGGGGTGCCTATCCTAAGAGGTAAGATGAGGTTCTTATAGACAACAATTAGACGGATTTTGTTTCTTAACCCATTCAACTAGCCTGGGTCTTTTAACTGAGGAGTTGAGGCCATTAATATTTTGAAATTAGTATTTTATTATTCAAAGGTGTGTATTAATTGCTGTCATTTTATTTCCTGTTGTGCTCTTTGTCCATACTTTACACCTTCATTTTTTTCTTTCTGTTGCCTCTTAGATATGGTCATTTTGTTCTTCAGTTCTTTGCATTGTTTTGAGTATGTTCTGCAAGGTTGATTTGGTGGACATGAATTCTTTCAGCATATTTATATCATGGAAGATTTTTCTTTCCCCTTGGGCTATGATAGACATTTTTCTGGGTGAAGTATTCTGGGATGACATCTATGGTCATTAAAAACTTGGAATACTTTGCTCCAGGATTCTCTGGTTTTTACAGTTTGCATTGTAAAGTCAGGTACAGTTCTGTTTTGTTTTCCTTTATATGTGTTATTTTTTCTTGAAGCTTTCAGCATTCTTTGTTCTGTATATTTCCTGGTTTTACTATGATATGCCATGAGGATTTTCTGTTCTGGTCTTATTTAATTGGTGTTCTGTGTGGTCTTCTATTTCTTTAGGTGTTTCTTTGTGGTCTTTCCTAATTTAGGTAAGTTTTCTTCAGTAATCCTATTGAAGATCATTGACCTGAGATTCTCCTCCTTTTTCTATGCCTATGATGTATATATTTGGTCTTTTCAGGGTGTCCCACATTTACTTCATATTCCATTCCTCTGTTTTTAAAAAAGTTTCCGTATTCCTTACTTGGGTGGTTCAGTTCTTTAACCTTCTTGCTCAGTCTTGAGGTTACATTTTCCCTTATAGTCATTCTGCTTTTGAAGCTTTCTTCTGTCATTTCAAATTGGTTATTGAGTTTTTCAGTTCCATCTTCATTTTGGCTTGAGTCTCAGTTTTCTTCAGTATTTCTCTCTTACAAATTCTCTTTTCAAGTCTTGAATTGTTCTTGTCATTTCATTCTACCATATATTTCTATTTTCTTGAGTCTTACTCAGAGTTTATTTCTATCTTCTTTGAGTTCTTTGAGTTGTTCGTTTATGTGTTCTTTAAAGTCATCGAATTGTTTAATCATGTTTATGATTATTCTTTTAAATTCTGCCTTCTGGGGTTCCTATGGGTATTTCTCAATGCACTATACTTCTGTAGAACTGATGGGTGTTTGTGGGGACATATTATCTTGGTTTTTCATATTATTTGTGTTTTTGAGTTGTGACCTGTGCATATAGATTTCTTTTGTTAGTTGTGTGCCTGATATGAAAGTGTAGCTTGCCTTTATTTATTTGATGTTTGATTCTGTTTATATTGTTGATGTAGCTTGATTGCTTTCTGATCAGGTATGAAGAGCTGGTCTGTGCTTCAAGTTCTCACTTTTGATTTTCTATTGGCAGGACAGGATGGTTCCCATCTGGCTAGTCAAGTGCTCTCCAGCACGTTGAAGAAACCTAGTACCAATTTGAGACTGGGGATCCAGTGTACAGGTTCTGGCTGGCTACTCTAGAGCTCTCAGGTAGAAGGATCAGGAAAAGACCTCGACCCAAGGTGGGGAGGGTGACAGTATGATACAGTCTAACTAGCTAAACAGAGTAGGCTGAGACCTGGAGCAGGGGGGAATGTAGTTGGTCCTGGAGCAGGGGGAACAAGACCTAGTGGGCAGAATCTGACTTATCAGGCTACTGAGGTCTCAGGCAGGGTGACCAGGAGGGGGCCTAGGCCCAAGGCAGGGATAGGGACAGCCTGGGGAGGTTCTAATGAGTTAGTAAATGCCAGTCCTGGAGCAGTGAGGAGGTGTAACTTTTGAGTTGTGATTTCAGGATTTCCTGTAGAGTGTCCTGGATCAGCAGGTTGAGATGGAGCTGCTACATGAGCAGGCTAACTGGTAAGTTAGAGTGGGATTTTGCAAATCTGGGGTGAACAGAGCTCAAATGGAGGTTTCAGGGATCAAACTCCAAACCACAAATCTTGGGTTGGGGAAGATCCCTAGTGGCAAAGCTTAGGCTGAGTGCCGAGATGGTGGGGATTGACTGGCACTGCTAAGATGAGGTATGCACAGATTCAGGTTGGGATAGGATCCCTGTGATGTTGGGAAGTCTGAGAACTAAGATGGCAGAGTGCTAGGAAGTCTCAGGGAGGGAGCTCCAAGCTACAAATCTGAGGCAGGAATTCTTGCAGTCTTAAGCTTCAGATGTATTGTAATGCTAACCATTCCCTCTCCTTCAACTTGTCATCTTTTATAAAATATTACTTGATTACAATAATGAGAGAAAATACTATGCTTACTACTAAATTAATGGCTAAGTTTTTCTCTTCACTAAATAATCAAAGTCAGATATGGTGGCTTAATCCTCCATAGGAGGCTGAGGCAGGATTGCTCATTAGTTTAGGCTAGCCTATGTTACATAGTAAGTTCCAGGCCAGCCTGGGCTACACCGTGAGGATTTTGTCTCAAACAAAACAAAGCAAAGAAAAGCAAAGCAAAACAAAAGCATTTGATTTGGGGATAATAGATCCTTATCTAATTATTGGTTCCTCTTTGATAGTGTAAGGTCTTGGGCTTAGGTTTACAATACAAACCTAAGGGGAGTAAACCTGCTTGATTAAGCTCTGACTGACATATATCACCTGGGAAATTGTCACTGGAGTTCGAATTGCCATCTTCATGTATCGCTTCTACCATGTATTCCCCAGAGGGCTATACCGTCCCACCACTGAACATTCTACAAACATTCAGACTAGTGGATACAGGTGAGTGTCTTCTAACAATGATCATTTAATGTCCCAAATATGTTGAGCTGACATGTATCTCGGAGGATAAAAGTGCTGAGTCTGATCTCAAACACCATGAGAGCAACTTCTGTTCTAGGCAGCCATCCAGGGTATCCTTCCTTCCCTAGCCAACATCATGCTTGATTTCCTTTTAACTACGAGACATGTTTTGATTTTGCTTAGTTTCCAGGTGTCTCCTACTTTCATGCCAACCTGCAGCCTTGCAGCTGGACCAGGGATGGAATCAGAACACATGCTCTGACCATATGTCTTGAAGTTCCCTTCCAAGTTCTCAGAGGCGGCTCCTCTCCTTGGCAGGAGCATCTTTTGTTAATTTTGTCACCTTCTGGAGCAGGACACCAGGTCCTGAAACTTGATCTGATTGTTTTTTTTCTTTTCCTTTTTCTTTGGAGATGAGTGAGCTTTGCTTTTTACCCTTTCCTGCTGCCATTAAGTATCTGGGCATGTGATGGTTCCAGATTTTATCTCTGATCCTGGACCTGGTGAGTGGAAAAGAAAAAAAAAGTATATATAATACACGGAGTGGTGTTCTCCATATGCATGTCCAGAACATGTATCATCTACTAATTCATGGTGATGCCAAGCACAAAGGCCAGAGAGATCTTCACATTATCTCCAGGCCCTTTCAACAGCTGACAAAAAACAGAATTTTACAAGCAGCAAGGAAGTTAGTAACAGTGCAGCTCAGAGTGAAGCGCCTGTGAGATTCCTAAGAGAGTTCTCTCTCAGGACTCACATTGAATCTACCTGGTGGCGGTTGTCACTTGAGCCTCAACAGAAAGATATGTTCTTGACTAGATTCTTAAGTGAATATCTAAGAGAAGATAATTGCAAGCAAATCTTACTAATGTTTGTTTACTTATTTACAGAAGAGAAGAAATTAATGGTTTATTTAAGAGAACAGTGATAATGAAGCTTCTTTCAGAGTCAGCAGCTCACAGAAGCAATGGGAAATAGCGGCAGACACTGAACTCTGGAGTTCCTGTCTACTGGATGCAGTTGTTATTTTGATCCTTTGTAGGACTCTCCACATTGTCAATAGCAATCCTTGTCTGATAAACATTTTTGCTGGAATTAAATGTTATACAATATTACAATAGATTAAATTAAATTAAATTAAATGTTATACAATATTACATTATGAAATGTAAATATTTATAAAACTTCCAGAATAACATTGGGCACCTCATAGGTGCTTATTTATTTTAAAAAAATCCTTAAGCAATTATTATACAGAGGTACTGTGACAGAAGTACAGCTAAACAATGTTTCTGTCTTTAAGAGGAAGAGATGGGTCTATAAACAGACATTTTAAAATGTGATTTGCTAAGTGCAAGGAAAGAGAAAGGCATAAGGAAGCACAGGAGGACAGCGGAGAGACACAGACCTGGGGACAGAAGCTCCAGGGATAGAGCAGACCTGGGTTGAGAGTGATCAAGGAAAGGATAGAAGAAGATAGCAGTATAGGGCTGGGGTGCAGCTTCATTGTGGGGCACTTGACCAGAAGGGGTAGAGCTCTGGGTTCCATCTCCAGCTCCGGAGGAGGAAAAAAGATGTGCAATGCAGAGATTTAAAAAGTATTGTGGCAGCTGGTCTGGCAGCTCATATGTGTAATCCCAGCACTTGGGAAGGAGAAGCAAGAGGATTAGGAGTTTAAGACCAACCTTGGCTATATGAGATCCTGCCTCAAAATACTAAATAGAAAAATAAACATAGTGTTACTAAATATGCATGAGTTCTCTTTACTTATTTCTTTTCTTTAACTCAAATAGAATTGATAATATTTTTATGTTTTTGTTCATTTGTTGATGTTCTAGGACTCACATTGTTGGGAGACAGGAAAAGAGGAACTAAATTTATGGATCATGATAAGTTGATAGTTGCATATTAAAACTGGACTCTAAAGATTGACCACTAAAAGACTAAGATGAAAATTGTGGTATTAGAAAGGCATTGAAAATGGAGAAAACTAGGTGTTATATAATTAGACTCTGACGTGGTTTAAATCAGAAGGAAAATTAAGGTTGTAAACATTACCATGTGTCCATATGTTTTAAATCTTGATTTCCTGAGGTGGAGGCTGCATAGCCATGGAACCTCTACTAAGCCCCACTCACAAAGCTTCTGGGATAAATTTGTGGAGATCAAGGTCTTTGGCTCAGGAGAGCATTAGCTTATAGAGTTTTGGGGTTAGGATACTAAATTTCTAAAAGTTTCAAGATCCTAATGACCCAGTAGACTCCAGGAGAGCTAGGGGACTTGACGAATGTGCTGCTCCATTGCCAGTTAAGCAGATCTTTGTGGATGGATCTTTGCATTTTGCTATCTTTAATAACTGTTTTCTAGTAGGTAAATTCATTCAATCTATAGCAGTCATATGTTAATAAAAAGACATCCATAGGGTAGAGTAAGTTGTTAAATGATCACTTCCCTTTGAGGTCACAAAATGAGTATATTATATGGAATTTTGAAAGCTGCACATATAATACACTTGTATTATTTCATTGTTGTTTACAAAATCCTCTTAATGCCTTTTTAATTAAGATTATGGTTGAAAAATAAATCAAGGAGTAATTACGATATTGTTTATAGGACACCTGCTGAGTAGGTTTGTCAAACAGGGTTCTGAATTTTGAGATGCTCATACTGTATTATCATTCCAAGAACAACAATTAGGATGTGCCTCTAGCAAATTCAAACATCTGGATGAATAACTATTATATGGAGATTGGTCAGTTATTCATTTTTGTCAACAGGGTACCAAAGACTTAGATTGTTGGAAGGATTTCTAATAAAATATTATCAGACGTCATATATTCAGTTATGCTGCTGATGTTCCCTAGTAGGGGGAAGAAAACATCCATTTTCTCCTCCCTTGTCCCAACAACAAACTGAGGTACCATTCCACCAAAATTCTTTCTGGGAAACCTATGAGTTTATTGAGGAGGGTTTACATGCAAGGGTATGGGTGCACCACCCCTGATGTTGCATGTGCCACCCCTGATGTTGCAGGAGAAAGTCTTCACTGAAGCCTGGATAGTGGCATCTACATTGCCATACAAAATGGTCAGAGGGACTGTCCCTTAGTCTTCCCCAGCCTATCTACTCCAGCCCCTCCTCCAGACTATATGCATTTAGAATCTAATCTCTAATCACAGGTTGGGAGTTATGGCTGAACTTTCAGGAAAGGGTCCCGTGACTATACCTGCCCCTCCTTCTATGCAGGGTGGAGGTGGTGCATGAGCAGTCAACACTCCTGTTTGTGATGATCTTTAGGCAAGAGAGTATAGTTGAGCTCAGAAAGATGTTGTCTGTTTGTTGGAGGACAGTCTTATACAACAAGCTAGAATCAAAACTACAGATATAGACTCAAACAAGCAAAACAACAGCAACAACAAAAACAGTACATCAATGGCTGGATGTGGTGTCACATGTCTGTATTCTCAGTATTTTAGAGGCGGAGGCAGGAGGATCACAATGTCAAGGCCAGCCTAGGGTATTTAGTGAGGCTCTATCTAAAGAACGAAAAGAAGGAAAGAAATGCATGAATGGTTTTGCATTTGAATATATCACATGCACTTTTCTTTTTGAATAGGAAGAAAGGGAGAGTTTGGAATTTGTGGCGATTTTTTCCCTTAGAGCAATCATTAAAGAGTGACTAGTACAATTTAGATTGTATGTTTAAAAAGTATTAGGTGTTGGCAGAAAGCTATGTAGAATTTTGGCTGACTGCAGTAGAGGCTGTTTTTGGGGTAGTGTACAAACTGAGAAATCTTTTTGAGCCAAACAAATAGAATAGTTTTCCTTGTTCTGGTTACAAAAAGCTCTACTTTTCAATTGTTTAAAAATAATTTTTTATTAGTTTTGTAACAAAGAAAAATAATTACAAGCATTAACAGCTGCACTTATTGAGAACCTTCACAGTGGCTGATATTATACTAAATGTATTGCCTATCTTATCTCTCTAAATCCCACGAAATCCCAGTAACATTAGTTTTTAAATTTGATTTGAATTGGCATACACAGTGTTAGGCATTTTCCTATTGCCCATACCCATTCCCGAGCACCTGTTTTTCCCTCTGGTGGTCTTTTTTCTATTGTCATAGCTTATCCCTACACTCACCTCCCATTTGCATATA
>NW_008359591.1:465037-466042 GCF_000622305.1 Nannospalax galili
ATATGCTAGGCTTCACATGGAAGAGAACATGTGATTTTTCTCATTCTGAGTCTGAGTTATATCACTTATTTTTCACTTTCACCAATTTTCCTGAAGATTTCATTTTTCTTTACAACTGATTAAAATTCCAATTGTTATCCTTTTTATGTATCAGAAAACTAAGGTTTTAAGAGTTTGACAGATTATGCCAGATTTCATAACCCTTAAATGGCAAGGTTGGCCTTTTTATTATTTATTTAATAACCACATAGTTGGAAGAAGCATTTCATTACAATAGCATTGACATATTCAATAACAATTTCCAGAGCTAAGACGCAACTCTTTCAGAATTGGCTGTAAATTTTTGGGTTTACAGTTGAATTAATACAGTTATACAATATTGTACTCAGTATAAACCTATAAGACATAAAATTGAATGAGGTTTTAACCTTTAAAAAAAATCTCCATTTCATTAAAATACACAGTTTCATACAGAAAAATTCATTCTTTTTTTTTTGGTCTTTTTGAGACAGGGTCTCCCTGTAGTCCCGGCTTCTAATCTCTATATATCTGATTATTACTAGTCACAGTTGGTTACTTTCTAAGATCCTTGGCATGAGCATGGATATAAAGTAGTCAGGTAGATTTCAATGTTACTGTTTTTCACATCTACTAAATATTAAAGAGCAAATTTTTATGCTTTGAAGAATTATTACTTTTTTAAATTTTTAAAAAATTTAATAACCACACGATTAGAAGAAGCATTTCATTACAGCTTTAATATATTCAGTAACACACTCCAGAGCAAGGATACATCTCTTTCAAAAGTGGCTGTAAATTTTTAGGTTCACAGTTGAATTAATCCAGTTGTATACATGACTAGTAATAATCAGATACATACAGATTAGAGACGCACACGCCCACATCTAAGTGTTAGCAAAGCAATGAGTCTTTCTGTAAGAAACAGTATATTTTAAAATGAAATATACTGAGATCTTTATGTTTTTAAGTGTGTTTGCTTGTTTT
>NW_008359591.1:466123-470686 GCF_000622305.1 Nannospalax galili
CTCTACTATTTAACATGAAGTAAATTTTTACTGCTTCCTCCTCAAATATGTCTTTTTTTAATTTGTTGATTTTTCTGTGTGTATATCATACTGAACATCCCACACAATCTTATTCATCTGTATACACACTTCCCAAATGGCACCATCCCATAGCCTCCCCCCTCCCACATACTGAAGCCTATATACTGTCATCCCTATTACTGTCCACTGTGTTGTTGACACCCCCAGCCATTCTCCAGTTTTTGTCCATCTGCTGAATCTAGTCAGCCTATCTAGAGATCCTTGTTTTAGGAACATCAGCTATTCCTCATCTAGCAGCAATCAGTTGTCAATATTCCTTTAGATAAGATTGGGGTCTGCTGTTCATTTTCCCTGTTCTATGCTGGGTTACTGTCTGGGAGTCTCTTGCGCCACCTTGGCCAATAACTCAATGGAAGGTATCTCATGTCTGGCATTGTTTCTTGTTATGTAGCCTTTGGCTATACATATGGACTCTTAAAAATTATATTGACCCCATTAATCTTTGGTTATACTTTCCTTTTGGGTGTTTAAGATCCTAAAGTTGTCCCAGATAAAAACAATTTATTTTTACTCTTAAGGTCATTTGAGGATCATTTCCTCAGGGGTAACATGGGCTTGGGAGGAGCCCCTGGCTCCTTTCTTTTATCAGTTCCATCTATGTGAAGATAAGTCAAAGGTCCTACTTGACCATGACTGGCTTTGCTTGGAAGCATGGAGGAAATACTTCCTCAGTGTTGACCCTCCTCTTTTTAGACAGGACACTGGCTCAGGTCCATCTGGTGGTGTCTTCACAGCCTCCTTGCTCAAGAGGACAGGTTACTCACCACAGTTACAGGACATTTTGAGAGATGCTCATAGCTAGAGCCTCCCTTGTTCATTCAGCTGGGTTGTCTCCCAGCAACCCAGCCTGGGGATTTGAGACAAAGGTGAAATAGGTTAGTGACTCTTCAACAGAATGAGAACAGGCAACAAAAGAACCATAATTTTGACCAATAAATATTAGGACTCAATATGTTGTTGGGATTCCATGGTTACTTTTAAACTTTCAGAACCTTGTTTTGCTAGTACATTGTTCAGCTACAGTAAAGAGATTGTAGAAAATATCAACATTACAAGACTCTTATGGGATGGAGCAAGGGTTGAACCCCAATATGGGTCAGATTGTTCAAACACTGGATCCCTTCCCTGCTTGCCATGCTTTTACTCTGCAGATTTAACCATTTTGGGGTCCACTGTAACTTAAGTACTCAAGGGATGTCCCAATCTCTCTTCTACTTTTTCCCTGCTCTCTTGCATCTCTCACAGGTGGCTCTTTTTATGACCCTGTTTATATATTGGTTTTGAGGAGTTTTATTCCCTTTTCTTAGGACTCTGTTCTTGAGAACATAGCTGTGGTCACCTCTATCTCATTTTTGGAACAAAAAGTAGAAAAAAAAAACCTCTTCAATGCTGGACAGTGGAATTAGCTAATCATCTCAATTAGTTCATGGCTTTGGGCTTTTCTTCAGTTTTATAGCTGAGGCTGTGCTAATACTTAGAGATAATAGGACCTGGCCTTTTCTGGTAACTTTACTACTCTCCACTGGGTTGGTTGAGACTATCGTCTCTCAAGGTAGGCTGTTCTCCATGTCCATCTGCTTTCTTTCCTATCTTATCTTATAGAAGCATTGTTCTTTCTACCACCCACCAACAATTGTAGTCAAACTTGGTGTCTTCCTAACTTTGTCTCAGTATCCACTTTCTAGGGGACCCAACATTACAACTAATCAGCAATCTAGCAAGATGGATGTAGTGGCTCATGTGCTGTCCAGCTGTGGTAACCCATTACTCATTGATACATGGTTTCTTGTCATTAAGCATAACATGGGAAATATGAATAAATGAAACTTTTAGGAGTATGGTAGAGACAGGAGAAAAGGGAGATGGAGAGAGGGTGTAAGTACATGGGTAGAAGAGCCTCAATGAAAACTACTAGATAGCCATCCCTACCTGGGTGTGCCATTTAAACCTTCTTTAAGACATACTGTTAAAGAACACTGTCACAGGTTAACTAGGCAAAAACAAGAACAACAAACAGGAAACAGAACAAACTCACATCAGAATTCAAGAACAACATTACTAGCTTTATTTAACATTGTGTAGTCAATTTGAAGTACTTAAAAAGTACTTAGAACAGTACCACACCCACAATAGCAGAATTTCAATAAATATCTGTTGAATTAATGAAAGAACAAATAAAAGTTTTAACAATTCAGCACGTTATACTTTTGAACCGGTCAGATACAAAAAGGTAATTACTATATGATCTCATTTGCACGTTAACTCAAAGTGCATGGAAAGGGGAGGGTGGAAGACATGGGAAGGTGTTGATTAAGGTGAATAAAGTTTTATATTTCTAGAGTTAGTAAGTTCTACAGATCTGTAATTTTTCACTCAGTATAATATGCAGCATAATATCATTAGAATTTGCTAAGAAAGAAGATCCCAAGTGCCTGCACCACACAGATCCACAAGCAATAATATATGAGTAGATGGATGTGCTAATTAGGTCAGTAGTAGTAATCAATCTACAATGTGTACATAAAATCAGATTATCATATTGTACATCTTAAACACATACAATTATCCATTCTGTCAATTGTACTTCAATAAGACTGAAACAATAAATGTGATCATGAGAATAGTCAACTATGGTACTATTTCATTCCAACATGATATGGCAAAATTAATTCAAAAGAAATTGAAAAAAAATAGTAAATTTGGACCCGAGACATCAGTCTTTAAGAACTGTATTTATCAAAGTAATGCCAGCTAAATCATTTGTTACCAATGTCAGAACACACAGGTATTTGGGGAAAAATGTCTTTTGAAATCTATGTCTCTACCACACAGTGGTTATAAATTATTCAATAAATGTGTGGTGGTGATATTGTTTACAACACATTTTCTGCCAACTTCTGTTTCTCACTAGATGTTTAAAAAAATGGAGGCAACTTCACAATGTAATTGGTAAAAGAAGCAGATGGCACTTTTTTGACCCTTCATTTTAGTTTGTAGGCATCTGCAATCAGTTATATGCTAGATATGCAGACAGACAATATGCATTGAAATTAGCCCCATCTTTTTTCGCTGTCAAAAAGTAGACTTGGCTGTAAAATTTGAGAGTAAAGTGTCTCAGAGATCATATAGTCCAATTCTTGTATTTTACAGGTGAGAAAATTCTTGGTCAGAGAGGTAATAAATTGACTGGCTCAAGGTCACATAAGTAAACAGGACAAGATTGCAGCCCTGACTTACTGCCAGAGCCTCTCACACTCCCAGCATTAAGACTGCCTTTTCTATTAGGGGAGATTTGAATATTTACATATTAAATCATGAAACATTTCAAGCATCCTAAAAATTAACAAGAAAAATATAATTCTGGAATATCTTCCTACCTACTTCTGTTAAAGTTTAGGACACTCCATATTTACATTAGAATTAAAAAAATTCACAGTGGAGTTTAAGTATTCTTTAACATATCGGATCCATTATGTTTAAGTTACAGAGAAGTAACAGCAATTTGACATGAATTATATTGGTAATTTTTTAAAAGTCAATTATATTAAGTACTCCCAAGTCTCTGAAAATAATAGCACCAATTTTATCAATACATAAAATTGTTCTGCTCATAATATGACAGTAGTACTTTTGCATATATTGCATTATTTTATATAAAAATCATACTTTGCTATTGTCTTAGAGTTAATTCATTGTCTTAGAGAAAACTGTCTCTATTTAGTCAGTATTCTTTGTAGCTGAAATAGTAATATGTCATAATATGTCCATTTTTCTTGGTGGGCCCAAAGACCTCTAATAGCCTCCTTATGTTTCACAACTTCACATGCAGAACTGCTCTGGGGTTTAGCTCTCCTTCCTCCCGTGAGTCAAGTCCTTTGTGTAAGGTCAACCCACGACACCGTGGCAACTCTGGAGGCCCCGAAGAAAAGACTCTCAGATCCGTGAGTGGATAAGTTCAGGATATGGCCACTCTGAAGGAAGAATATTATGAAAACATTTGAATTTGGTTTTGGATGCATTTATTTGACTTCTGTTTGAATATTGGTTATACTCAATGTTCTGAAAATTCACATCAAAGAGAAAGAAGAAAGTATGCTAAGAATAAAGGTCTGACTGAAGAGAAGATGGGAACCCATCCATATTTTCTAAAGAAGTCAAACCTTCGTTGGAACTGACTCTAAATAGAAATTATTAGGTTTCAAAGCACATTTCTTCTGAGAATAAAACAGACCACAAAGCTAAAGTGACAGGTAGAATGAATGTGATATAAGGTATAATACATATTTCCCACCTGCCTCCAATTCCCCTCACCTGAAAGTTTTCCTACAGAGTGAAATAGTCCATCCACTTTGGACTTCTTTTTCTTCAAGCACGTATAGATCTTTCATATTTTAGGACCTGCATTCATGTCATTTATTTCCTGGCAAGCAATTTCATTTAAAAAAATTTACTTTTATTAAAAATTTCTCCTCCCTCCCTCCC
>NW_008359591.1:470804-474646 GCF_000622305.1 Nannospalax galili
CTCCTTCCTTCCTTCCTTCCTTCCTTCCTTCCTCCCTTCCTCCTTCCTTCCTTCCTCCTTCCTCCCTCCCTCCCTCCCTCTTCCCTCCCTCCCCCTCCCTCCCTGCAGAGGCCAGCAGAAGGCATCAGATCCTAGATCTGGAGTTACAGGGGGTTTTGTGCTCCCTGGCACAGATGCTGGGAACTGGTCAGGTTCTTAACCACTGAGCCACCTCTCCAGCCCCGACCCTTTCTTTCTCCTTATTCCTTTCTGTTTTTTACCAAAGTGGTAATCGCTATTTAGGATTTCTTCAGATTTATATAGCATTATGTTTGTGAACTAAAGAAAATCACACACACTTAACAGCAGTATTATTGGTAACCAAAATGGAGAAGAGAAATTTTGCAACTGAGAGTGCACAGATGTTCTCATTAAGGCAATATTGACTCAGACAACTATTTACTATTCCCCTAAATGCCTTGCAACACTAGAGTGCTCATTGTAAAAGGTGCCAGTGTGCAGTAGTCCTTAATTTTCTCACATTCTTGATTTTCTGATTCAGCTGGTGAAGTAGGAGTAGGAAGTTGGTACTGGACAATGTGATGTTCTCTTTCTCTTTTCTGAACAAAAGTTGAAGCAGTCACGTCCACTGGCAGGCTAGCTGTAGCCTTCACCTCTCCCTCTGGAGTGGCCAAATAAGGATTGATTTAAACAAGATCCAGTGGTGACAGTAACCCTGTACTGTGTATTTTCAGTAATATACACACTGTCTCTTCAGGCCAATCCCCCTCCAACAGGAGTTTCTGTGGTTAGAGTCAGTTTAGGGTCACATGCGTTAATATAAAAACTCAGATGGATTTATCTCCCCAGTCAGTAGATTGAATATCTGCTCCATTACCATCTGGATACCATGTTGATCAATCATGTGCATGTAAAAATACTAGATGTCATAGATCTTTAAAATAAAATGTTCAGGAAGAGCCATAAGATCTCTTAAGCCAGTGGTCACAATACTTGTAAAAGAGATGAAAGATGTGATTCAGGAAAATTCTGTGAGTTGTGGTACTTTGTCCTTCAGTTCTCTGACCAGAAAAGAAAGCAGATGTCTGTGGATGTTTCCGGATACAGTAAGGAGGAGTGTATTATGTCAGTATGAGCATCAATCTAGAGGACTAGATCTAGGTCTGGGTGGTGCCAGGCATGGATTCTAATGGTACAGATTACCAGACTGTGGTCTCCTCCCACACTGACACAACTATAGCCTCTTGACATGGCTCTATTAACCACCTCAGCTAGTCCCTGGTAGGAAAGGTCCACCGATTGTGGATATACCACCTGCTGTTGTAGGGATCATCTTTGGGGACTGGAGTAAAACTCAAATCTCCAAAGTCTTTTAGGAGATCGCCCAAAACGTGGAACTTCTTCAGCAAGCCAGCTTGCTAATGGCAGCGGGACCATATTCTACCTCTTTCTTTTTCTGTCCTTGAAGGAAAGGAGATCCTACCACAGCTACAGAGTGTGTAGATTTCTTCAGGATGCAACGTGCTGCAACTGAAGGAGACATGCTAGCTGCTCCTCCTGGGTCATGAATGGAGATCATCATGGGAGAGGTGGCTTGGTGGGACTCCTGGCCCTAAGTGAGTCCTTTCCCTTCTTTAACCCAAAAACTCTTACTGAATATAGGTACAACTTTGTGGCTTGTGTGTAGCTCAGTAGGAGAGCACTTGTCTAGCATGTCCAAGGTCTTGAGTGAGAGCTCTAGCATTGAAAAAAAGACAGAAATCTGGAGAGGCAAGTAATATTACAGAATTAACTTTTTAAAATTGGACTAGAATACCAAAAGTCTAATTTTATCAAACTGTCTGATTCATAATATAAACACAGTATGCCCTCAAAATATTAGTGAATATATGAAGTTAATAATGTATATGTTTAAGGGTCTTTATAATCTTTGTTCAATTAAAATATCTTCCTCTGAACTTTGTCTCTACTTGGGCCCTTGTTTGCAGCCTCATCCAGAAACACTTGAATCACAGTGCTCAGTGCCTTACATTAAGTGAGACTTACTGCTCCAATGAATCACAGATTGTGTATGCTCCTCAGGAAGTCCTATGCCTGTGATGGGCCTGGCAAACTCATGTACCCAACACACATTCCTTTAATCCTGCTGTACTCATTTACACTTGATTTTGCTCTTAGCTTCTTTTTCTTGGTTTAGCATTCTAGCTCCTGGCTGGACTCTAGAGCCAGGCCCGAATCCTGGCACAGTGAATTGAGGACTGGAGACACTTGGTTGTGTTTTGCTGTTCAGTGGGAATACAGATTCTAGTCTTCTCCCAGACATTAGGCTGACCTTTGGAATTGTGATGTTCCTTCTGTCATCAATGTGGAATGTCCCTATCTTGTGCTACACTTCAGGAGCCAAGGATGTGGGCCCTGGAGTCATATGGACTTGAATTGGATGCCAGATCCTTTATATATGCATTTG
Source organism: Nannospalax galili (assembly GCF_000622305.1). Classification (NCBI taxonomy): domain Eukaryota; kingdom Metazoa; phylum Chordata; class Mammalia; order Rodentia; family Spalacidae; genus Nannospalax; species Nannospalax galili. The sequence goes on from NW_008359591.1 coordinate 473,272, forward strand.
GTAAAGGTTCTCAACCTTCTGTTTGTAAATTGGGGCTAACAGCAAATCCTCATGCTGTGAGGATTACATAGTAATGTATACAACAAACAATGTGGGATACACAGAAGTGATTAGTACCTTTTAACCTTATACAGGTGAGAACACTGGCCTAAAGCCAGCTAAACACGGCTCTTAGGAAGGAGATTGGCCCACTTGTATTCTGGTTATTGAATGCTAAGTTTTAAACTCACTGAGGCTGAATATGCAACTCTCTGTACCATGAATCTTCTCTTAGTTTTTTCCTCTCCTCCAGCCAAATTCTAGCAAGGGAGAGTTAGGGTGTGTGTGGATGTCTCTGATTAGCTTATCATGTTGCCTTAGCTGTGGTAAGACAAAAGAGATCAATTATTTTAGGATATGGTAATTCAGTAAGCAGAGTACAAACTGTCAATAATATCAATAAAGCAATTCACTCAGCCAGAGTAGATGCTATTCATTAATAAACTATTTTTTTTCTTTTTCTTTTTTTAATTAGAAGAAGCATTTCGTTACAACAGCATTAACCTATTCAATAACATTTTTCTGAGCTAGGGTACATCTCTTTCAAAATTGGCTGTACATTTTTAGGTTTACAGATGAATTATTATGCTTATACAATCTTTTACTCATTATAAACTCTATAAGACATAAAATTAAATGAGGTTTTAACGTTTAAAAAAGATCTCCACTTCGTTGTCAAAACACACAGTTTCATACAGAAAAATTCATTTTAAGGAAATTGACATTGAGACGTCTTCACATGCATTTCTAATCTCTATATGTATGACTATTACTGGTCACAGTCGCTTACTTTCTGAGTTCCTTGGCGTCTGAGCATGAATATAAACTCATCCGATAGATAGCCTTCCTCTCCCACTAGAGCCTCCATACTCTGTCATCCCTGCCACTGTCCACTGTGCTGTCAGTACCCCCATCTATTCCCCCCTATCTGCCCTTCTGGTAAATCTAGTCAGCCAGAGGTCCCTGTTCCAGGAGGGTCAGCTGTTCCTCATCTACGGCAATCCATTGTCAGTATTCCTTTGGATAGAATTGGGGTCTGCTGTTCATTTTTCCAGTAGAGTGTTGGGTTACTATCTGAAGAGCATTTATCCATCCTGGCCAACAACTCGACTGAGGGTACTGCCTGTCTGGCTTTGCTGTTTGTCTAGTAACTTTTAGCTATATATATGTATGCTCTTATGAAATTATATTGGCCCCTTTAATCTTTGGTTATACTTCCCTTTTGGGTGTTTAAGGGGACATACAATTGGACCAAATAAACTGATTTGTTTTTACTCTTGAGGTCATTTGAGGATCTGTTCCTCGGGGGTCCCATGGGCTTGGGAGGAGCCCCTGG
>NW_008359591.1:479154-517135 GCF_000622305.1 Nannospalax galili
TTCCGCGGTGGCCCACTTCCAATGTGGGTCAGAAGTTTTCAGACTTTCTCCTTAGGTCTGGAATCTTCTAAGAATGATTTTGGCCTCAGGAACTTGGGGGTTGGACTGACCTGCGGTGATTGTGGCCGTGGCCATGCCACGCAGGGATGCAAAGGCAGATGGGGAGGGAATAAGCCTAAGATTTCCCAGGAGTGGATTGAGTAGCTGGGTTGTACTGGATGCAAAGGATCAGGGAGAGGAAAGGTAAGCCTTGGAGCCCCAGAAAGAGGCTGTCAGCCCCAGAAAGAGGCTGGCAGGTGTTTCAGGACCAGGGAAGAAGAGGGAGGTGAGGGCGGGGCCAGATCCAGAAGCAGTGCTCCTGGGGCCCAAGGAAGGCACTAAGTTGGTCTGGGTGAAAAAGATCAGGAAGCAATATTGGTTCCCCATGTGTCTGGGACCCCAAGACTAGGAATGGCGCAGGGCCCAAACTAGAAGTAGAGAACAGTGGGGGAGATGGAAGGGTGAATGAGGCTGGGGGAGTCAAGGCTCAGAGGGCCGCGTGATAGACCTAGCCCAAGAGAGGCCTGAGGATAGGAGATTCAGCCCCCAAAAGAGGCTCGCAGGTGTTGCAGGATCAGGAAGCAGAGAGAGGTGAGGGTGGGGCCGGGTCCAGAGGCAGTGCTCCTGGTGCCCAACGAAGGCACCAAGCCGGTCCAGGTGAAAAGGATCAGGAAGCAGCACTGGCTCCTAGCCAGTGAGGGTGAACAGGGTCAGGAATCAGCAGTGGCTCCCCAGGTGTCTGGGGCCCCAAGACTAGGAATGTCACAGGGCCCAAGCTAGGAGTAGAGAACAGCGGGGGAGATGGAAGGGTGAAAGCGGCTGGGGGAGTCAAGGCGCAGATGGCTGCGCGATAGACTTACTCCAAGCGAGGCCTGAGGGCAGGAGCCATTAATAAACTAATTTTAACCAAAAGTTTACCATGTCAAAATCTTGCATAATTCACATAAAGATGAGAAAAGTTGACTTTATTCTTCAAAATTTTCTAGATATTGCTCATAAAGGCATGGAATAAACTTGGAAGCCAATCAGTATATTTATTTTACTTTTTAATATTTTTACCAATATATTGTGTATTTCATATAATAGATCTTAATCAGTTTAGAGCCTCTCACCCAGAGGTCCTTTGGTGAAAGTTCATCCACTGGAGTCCAGTCAGCCTATCTAGAGTTTCTCCCTTATAGAAGATCTACTCTCCCTCACCCAGCATTGAGCAGGGGTAGGGTTGGGTCCTGATGCCCATTTCCCTGTTTCTATGCTTTTTTTTTCTGATTGAGTCAACATGTGTCTTGTGTATACTGACCATTGTTGCAAGTTCATATGAACACAGTCCCAGTGGCCCAAAGCCTCTGTTTCCTTATGTTCATGCACCAACCCTGGTTCTTACAATCTTTCCACCCTCTCTTCCTCAATGGTCTCTGAGCCCATGGGTTGGTGAGGTTTAATATAGGAGTCCTATCCAGGGACATAAACTCTGCAGTCTTTTATTCTCTACACCTTGGCCAGTTGTGGCCTTCTGTGTGGATCACATCTGTTGTATGAGGAAACTTTGCTGGTGAGAGTTAAGAGATGCTTTAGTATTCTCTCTACACCATTATGCAATGTTCCATGAGCCGTAGGTATAGAAGTTCTACTGTAGATGTGTCTTTTAGGGCTGGGCATCTCTCAGATATATATTCTCTGCATGTGATCAGTTGTAGAACTCTGTCATAGCCTCCATCTGCTGCAAAATGAAGCCTCTTTGGTGAGTGGTGTACAGAATACTTGTCTGTAAATATAGGGATCCATATTTAGCATACAGTAAAAATTTCATTTGTCTAGAGATGACAAAGATAGGTTTTCTCTAGGATCTATGACCTATCCAGCCATGTGTATTTGTCTATATTTACAGTGCCACCTATGGAGTTCCCTCCCATTGAGAGAGCTTTAAGTCCAATTAGATATCTGCTGATTACCCCCTAGATAAAAGTGCCACTGCTGCACCAACGGAGATAGAGTATAACCATAGAACTGGAAAGAGTGTAACAGAACATAAAGAAGGACATTTGGATACAAATGTACTAGTTGTTGTGTTGTGATTATTGGGCTCTACAGTTGGGTTGAACCATTGATTGATTATCTTTCTTAGCAGACTGCACAGTATCCTCTAGAACTATGAGAGCTAGACTTCAGGAAGAAGGCTTCCTGGTTAGTTCCAGTTCCCTTGCTCCAAGTCCTGTGGCCAAAATATGTCCTGTCTTCAGCAGTATGGTCTTACCTTCAAGTTCTGGGAAGTAATCAACAGGCTGTGGCAATAGACTATTTTATTTGGGGGAATCTCTTGGACTGCTCTGACCAATAGCTTGAAGAGAAGTTTCTCCTGTCAAGTTTAGACAGGCTGTGGCAATAGACTATTTTATTTGGGGAATCTCTTGGACTGCTCTGACCAATAGCTTGAAGAGAAGTTTCTCCTGTCTGGTACTGTGTTTCTTGTTATGTGGTTTTCAGCTATACACATGCACGCTTGTTCAGATATTGCATGTGTATTTTTCAAGAGGTTTTGAGTTAATACATTTCCCTCTGGTTTTTCACATCATCTAAGCTTTATTTATCTCCTATTTTCCTCCCTGTCTAAACTTCCTTTGCCTCTTCATATAAAAAATGTCAATATTATTTAATATTCTAATACAAGACTTGATGACTTGTATGTATTTTTTCTTTGGGTCAGTGAAACTCAAGGTTTGAATAAGGAGGAGAGATGGCGATGGTAAGCGATTGAATTCATTGACTTGATAAACGGGAAATGGAATGTCATCAAGCCTGTGCTATTATGTGTAAAATTGTGACTATTCATTACACAGAGAATTACTGGTTTCCTAGTAAAAGTAAGGCACAGTTTTAGGTGCTGACTATACAACAGTGAACAAAATAAGTCTTTGACTTACTTAAATTATTATAACTGAGGGAATACAGAAGATACAGAGGTAAAACGTATATGACTATAGACTGTGCCTGTGAAATTAGGAAAAACAAGGTAGAATAAGAAGTATAAAAGGCTCTGCAGTGGGTGTGGGCTTTTTGCCTATAGAAAGAAAGACTCCAATAAGGTGACATTTGAGTTGGAGTCTAAAGAGATAAAAAGAGTTTAGAGATGTTAAAGTTAAAATTGTTCTATGTAGAGAAACTATAGACTGCAGAGGTTTTTGAAGGAGAGTGATCGACTGTTTAAAGAACACCGTTGCTGAAACCCCTGGGGCAAAAGCAAGATGAGATAAATCAGTTACACAGATTTGCTGCACAGCTTTGTACCTAAGTAGTGATATTGTATTCTGTTCTTAAAACCTTGTCAAGAAGGTAGCTCTCAGAGCTGGAGAGATGGCTCAGTGGTTAAGAGCACTGGCTATTCTTGCAGAATACCCAGGTTTGAATCCCAACACCCACATGGCCTGTAACTCCAGTTTCAGGGAACCCGATGCCCTCTTCTGTCCTCTGTGGGCACTGCGTGGCACGGATATACCTACCTACATTCAGATATAACACTCATACACACAAAATAACAATAAATTAAAAAATAATAAAAAGAATGTATCTTTCATGTTAAGTGTTGTTAGCACATTAACAATGATGGTGATAATAATGTACAGATTAGAGCAGTAATATGAGAGGGTCCCATTTTCAGAGGGTCATTCTGTAAGTCTATGAGGTGTTTGGGCTTGTCAGAGTGGTCAGAGTATGTTGTGGTCAGAATCAGTGGAGGCCAGAGATGCTTGATGTATTGTGACAGGTAGGACCGTTCTAAAGAGTGAAGGGTAGTCTTATATCTCACATAACCTTTATGTACATGGATTTGTGGAGTACAGAGATACTCCATACAATCATGACCACAGAGGCTATGGGCAGCAGGACCCACCATTGATGAAGATGTGGTGAGCATAGCAACCCCACATGTGCAAAGCTGTACAGTTCTAAATGTTGTTCCTGCACACTGGTAAAAACTATAGCTTTCTGAGTCTAGAACAGAATTCTGTTCTCTATATAAACATAAAAGATTTTTGTTTACACACCATTTTATAATCACTGAATTTCTTAGGAATATAATTACTGTGTAGATGAAGGGAAATGGCTTACTCTGTTGGGAACTTTACTAAGAATTTTTCATCATTATTTCAGCCACAGCCTGATCAGCAAAGAGGAAGCGAAAAAGAAAAGTTTAATAATATATGTTATTAACTATAATGTCCAATTAACTGGAAAGAGTGTAACCATAGAACAGCTTTGGAATGCATCTTTGACTTACAAGTGAATCAGCTTGGGTAAATACAAACACAGTCCTGCTAGGGAAGGGGTTTTCACTGGGAGAGGTTGATTCTGCTCATCAGCCTTTGAATAAATCTAGCCTTTTTACAGAAGACATAATCAAGGATCTATGTAAACCTGGTGACGCGATTTTTTTCTGAAGACTCTCCTGTTACTTAGTTCTTTCTTCCTTCCAGAAAGGTCCTGTTTCTCACTGAGGGATCTATTTGCCTGGATAGCTCACTTTAATGCATTTCTCCAGTTCTAATCCGGGCTGTTTCCTTTGACATGTAACCTTACAGTAGGTGCTTCTCCTAGCCATGCACTTGTGGCTTTAAGTGAGAGTGGCTTCCTCCCCAGCAATTTGTCCCTGCAGAAACAAGCTTGTGGAATGCCCCTTCCAGGGTAAACAGCAGTTTGTGCTAATCTCTGAACTCAAACCCTCTCCTTAGTGGTGTCAGAACTGATCAGTGTTCACTAATATGATGAGATTACATTCCTCAATTTTTAGGTTAGCGTGACTTGCAGACAATTGTTCAGATGTGTGCTAAAGCCCATACTCTGAACTTTTAGATGCACTTATTCTTTCTATGAAAAAACAACTCAGAAGTTTCCTGAAGGGGATAGGGAACTGAGCTGAAGCAGGGCAGTAGCTCCTTGGAGGTCATCTGGGGCAGCCCACATTCTTCTAAACAGTTAGCTAAGAAATTGCCCTGCTTCCCAGCGACTTCCCAGTGTCTTCCTGCTGGCAAATGCACAGAGGTAATCACAAGCAGATGGGAACTCCCAGGCACAGTCCTGCATTCTTCATTTATTATGGAGCTCTGTGCAAGGAGGGGAAGGGTGAGTGGGGGAACAGGGCAGCTTTGTGCCCTCATGCTGCTACTGACAAATTGGATGTAATTACAATGAAGACACATGGAGCGTTGAACCAGGAGCATTCATCTTCCAATACTGAATTTTAAGATGATTTCCAGCCACGTGGTAGGAGAAAAAGAACATTTTACAAGTATAGTCAGATGGTAGTCAAGGTTTGAGTGAGGTTTTCTAAGCAACTTCCCTAACTGGAAGATTGCCTGAAAATCTTCTAAGAGATATCACAATGCTTTCAAGAATTGTTCTATTACCACTCTGTATTTATTTTATGTGATATTTTTCCAATATGCCTTCAAAACAGAAATAAAAAGAAAAAGGAATATATTTTTTCTTCATTTCAGTCAATTATTGAGACAGAAAATTAAGACACTTAATTCTAGATTCTTGAAATCTAGAAATTCAAAAGTAATTTTTGCTAGTCAGGTTCAAATCATAGAGATACAAAACAAAGGAATGAGTTGAATTATCAACTCCCTCTCCCCCATAAACCACTGACTTCTATTTAATTCTCATGTCTGCCTAGACTCCAACAAGCTGCTTTTCTCCCAACATTTTGTGTGTATTGGTTTAAGATCAAGAACAGTTATTGCTAGAGTGATTCAAGGCTTGTGACATGACCTCACTTAAAACGCAAGGAAAATAAATGAAACAGGGTAGCAATAGGAGGAACAGAAAGTGCTCCCTGGTAGCATAAATATTGGGGTGCATTTCATATTAATTTAAAATAGAATATGATTTAAATCAGCTTCTATCACTTGTCTCCACACAGTAAGTGAATATGAAATTATTATTTGTTAAACTATGGACTAAATTAAACCTGATGTATATACAAAGAATTTATTTTGCGTGTGTAATTGTGGCTATGACAGTGCCCCCCACACCAAATTAATCAGTACAATAGTTTTTCTATTGATAACAGCTTTAGGTGTAGTGGAAAAATGTGTTTACCTGATAAATCACAACACGTTATGATTACTAAGTGATTACACAGTCCCACTATATCGTGCCTTTATTCTCTGTGCTTGCACTCCCATACAGGTAGAATGGAATGACCTTTCTATCAGCAAGATCATTTAGAGTATTAAGACCTTCATGAAGCACAAGGTCTCCACCCCAGCCTCCTAAGTAAACTTGATTGTCTAAACATCTGTTCTTGGAGTCACTAAAGGAACTTTGCATATTCTTCTATGGTAGATTTCCAAATATTTTACAGATCTGTTTTGTGTAGACTAACCTATAGTCCTGGAGGTTAGGGGTCACACTCTGTTCCTTTCCTTTCCCAATGTTTAGTAAAGGTGTCTGGCCTTCTATGTCGCTTGATGAATGTGTTTTTGAGCGACTCTGTTTATCCCAGGGCTGTGATTGGTCACTTTGAAAATAAGAGCTAGTTAGATATTACAGAAATAATAGTAATACTTTGAGATTATCCTTGTTGCTTCTGGATTTCTTTCTGCTTGTACAGCTGTATGAATGAGTCAAGGCAAATCTCACCATCTGTAAGTTTCAGATATATGAACCTAGTGCATTCATGTAGCTACTTCTTTCAGGCTAAGCGACTCCTAATTCCTGTAGTCATGATTTATAGACCCCATTTTCTAACTCTAATCATTTTCATTGCTTCGGTCTGGAACTTCTCCAAATTCTCCTTTCACTTGTGTTTCAGAAAACACCATGGTATTAAAATACTGAGTGAAAGAATTATCCCCATTTTCTTATATTCTGTATTCTTATTTGTAAATAAATGCCTAATAAGTCTACAAATATTAACTAGGCACTTAGACCTAGTACTCAGCTTTGAAGTTTTGGGCCAATTGTAAATAATTTTATGGGAGTGGAGAGGGTTTCCATGTCAATAAACAATGTTAACTTTTATCAGGTTTGGTTACATTAAATGAATTTAATAGCTCATCTGCTCCATGAATATAACAAGTTTAATTCTTATTCCACATTATACTGCAATGTGCAAAGAAGCAGAAAATGATCTAGTGATTTATTTAGCATTATATACTTTCAGATTTTATTCTAAAGAGTAGACTACAATCTAGCTCAGCTAGCATTGCTTTTCTCTATAATGTTATTAAAGAGATTTCAGTTAACACTAAAATATTAATAGCATGAAGCTAGTTTAGCACAGTAAAATAATATCCCTATTATAGACTGCCTTTCTTTAAAAGCATTTCCATATGTCTTACTTGATTTGATCATCTTAAAAGTCTTGTTACTGAAGAAAGGTGGGGAAAATAACCAAATATTCATTTGATTACTCCAGGGCACAAGTAGAGTTCAAGATCAACCAAAGATGAGGCAATAACATAGTTGGTAAAGCATTTGCCTCACAAGTGTGAGGACTTGAGCTTGGTCCTACAACCAATCTAAAAAGTCTCAAGTAGTGGCCCACACTTGTAATGGTGCTGGAGAGTTGGAGACAAAAAGATCCCTGGAGCTCAATGGTCAGCCAGACTTACCTACTTGGTGAGTTCCAAGCCAGTGAGAGACCCTGTCTCAATTAAAAAAAAAAAGGTGGATAGCACCTGAGGAACAATATCCAAGGACAGACTCTGATCTCCACTTGTGTACACACACACACACACACACACACACACACACACACACTCACCAAAGTAATGTAATTTAATGGGAAGCTAAACATTCTGATTTGTGATTTAGCATTTTATTTCTTTTTTTTTTTTAAATCAGAGTTGTCTAAAGCTTTAGAAAAATAAACGAACCATCACCAGTATATAAGACTCCTGGAAAGTAAAACTATGCAAATCTAAAATAAGGTTACAAAATTCAGGGGACATTATAATGTTATTTTAATGAAAAATATTTTAAACTCACACAATACTATGTCACTATGTAACATGACATAATTATACTGTTAATGTAATCAAAGGATAAACAACAATATTCACAGATTGTTATAGGGATCGTTGTCTGAAAGAACAGCACAAAATTAAAAATTTATATTAGTCAGTATTCTCCAGAGAAACAGAAGCAATGGTGTTCTTCAGGGAAACAGATTTATTATAAGAAATTGGTTCACAGAGTTAAAGAGGTTCAGAAGTTTCAAGATCTGGAGGCAGCAAAGTTGGAGCCCCTGGAGAGCTGGTGTATAACTGCAATGTGAATCTGGAGGCTCGGGTCTAGGAGAGCTGGGGATTCAGTCTGAACATGAAGGTGGGTGTCAGGGTTTGAATACAAAATGCCCTCTGCTGGCTGATGCATTTGAACACTTGGCTCCCAGCTATGGCTCTGTTTTTGGGAGGCAGTGAAAACTTTGGGATGGGTATGGCTGGAAGAGGTGGGTTGCAGTGGTGGGGCTTAGAAGTTAGTAGCTCAGGAGAAGGGTATTAGTAAGGGAGAAAGGGGGGGAAATGGGGCACCTTAAGTGGGAAAACCATGATGGAGGGGCGAGACAATGTGAGAGATAAACAATGCCTAGCTAGTTTTAAAAACAGGAGGGAACCATATTATTCCTACACTCTACTGACAAATTATACATAGCAGATCAAGAAATATATGTCTAGGTAAGGTTTATCTGAGGACAACTGGTCTTTATCTACATGACACACAGTAATTAAAAATACCAGACTGGTGGAACTAACCTTCTTGGGTGTTTAACAGACATACTTCTAGGTCTATAATAATTTGGTTAGAGGGACATAAAGGACAGTTTTTGCTCCTTACCCTCCCAGGTCGACTAGTTCCAGGGGACTATGAGCATCTCTCAAAATGTCCTATAATGGTGGTGGGTCACCTGTCCTCTTGATCAAGTAGGCCAAGGAGACCCCACCAGATGGACTTGAACCAGTGTCCAGTCTATAAAGAGGAGGGTCAGCATAGAGGACTCATTTCCTCCATGCTTCCAAGCGAAGCCAACCACGGTCTAGCAGGACCTTTGACTTATCTTCACATAGGTGGAACTGGTAAAAGAAAGGAGCCAGGGGCTCCTCCCAAGCCCATATGACCCCTGAGGAACAGATCCTCAAACAACCTTAAGAGTAAAAATAAATCGGTTTTATCTGGACCAGCTGTATGGCCTTAAACACCCAAAAGGAAAGTATAACCAAAGATTAAATGGGCCAACATAATTTCATAAGAGTCCATAATGTATAGCTAAAGGCTACATAACAAGCAACAATGCCAGATAAGCAACACCTTCTTTTGAGTTGATGGCCAGGGTGGCCAAAGGGATTCCCAGATAGTAACCCAGCATAGAACTGGGAAACTGAACAGCAGATCCCAATCTTATCCAAAGGAATATTGACAACTGATTACCGCTAGATGAAGAACAGCTGACCCTCCTAAAACAAAGACCTCTAGGTAGGCTGACTAGATTCACCAGAAGGGCAAGTAGTGGGGTATGGCTGGGGTTGCCAACAACACAGCAGACAGTAGCAGGGATATCAGAGTATAAGGGTTCTAGTGGGGGGAGGGAGGCTATGGGACGGTGCTACCTGGGAAGTGGGTGTACAAATAAATAAAAAAGAAAAGAAATAATTCTTCAAAGCATTAAAAATTTGCTCCTTAAGTGAAAAACATTACCATTGAAATCTACTTGATGACTTTATATCCATGCTCAGATGCCAAGGAGCTCAAAAAGTAACCCACTGTGACTAGTAATAATCAGATATATAGAGATTAGAAACGCATATGCATCTTAGTGTCAATTGTATTAAAAATGAATTTTTCTGTATGAAACTGTGTATTTTAATAATGAAATGGAGATCTTTGTTAAAGTTTAAAACCTCATTTAATTTTATGTCTTATAGGGGTTATACAGAGTACAATATTGTATAACTGTATAAATTCAAAATTTACAGCCAATTTTGAAAGAGATGCATCTTAGCTCTGGAAAATGTTATTGAATATGTCAATGCTGTTGTAATGAAATGCTTCTTCTAATTATATGGTTATTAAATAAATAATTAAAAAAAGAAGTTAGTAGCTCAGTCCATTTCTGATCTATTTGCTTCCTAGTTGGTACCATGTAAACAGCAGCTGCTGTAAACTCCTGCCATTGATGACTAACCCACTCCAGCTACCATGCTGTCTCAACCATGATGGGCTATTTTGTTTTAACTGTGAGCCAGGAATAAAACCTCTCCTCCCATCAGTTCCTTCTATTAGTTATTTTTGTTACAGAGATGAGAAAAGTAACTTATAGGGTGGGAAAAGACCAACGTTCCTGCTCAAGCATTTAGTGTGCAGATTTCCCTCTTAGCTTTTTGGTTCTAGTCATAGTTACCCTTTTGCTTCTAGGGAATAGTGGTTTTATTCATTGTCAGTCTATTGCTTTACTCAGTTCATTGATTCAAATGTTAACCTTATCTAGAAACACCACACACACACACACACACACACACACACACACATCCACCCATCCCAGAGTAATATTTGGTCAGGTATCTGGGTCCACTGAGTCCTGGCCAAGTTGATATATAAAATTAGTCATCATAATCACAAGAAGTATGGCAAACATTTTCCTCCTAACAGATTGCTTGTATACCTGTGACTGTGGTATAAACTCAGAGGTAATGTCAAAATTCTAATGTTTTATCTTTATGAGAAAAAAAATCATAGTACAAATATACTTTCTGAAACTCTTTTGTCTTATCAGGTATCAACAGACTTATTTCTTATGATAAAACTTCAGGAAAATGGAAAGGAACCTTGTAGATAAAGGAGAAGAAGGAGCTCAAGCAATGGGTACAGTAGGAGACAGGTATTATTAAGGGAAAATGTAGAAAAGGGGGATACCTTAACTGGGGGGGGAGTAGGGAAAGTTATAAATAAGGAAAGATAAAGAATGCTTAGAGTATATGAAAAACAAGAGGGAAATGTACTAGTTCAAAAGCCTACATTTATGAGTAAATGTGTAGAGCTGAAGGCTATATAACAAAAAACACAGTGCCAGACAGGAGAGACCTCCTTTTGAGCTAATGGTCAGGGTAGTCCAAGAGACTCCCAAAATAACACAGACTATTGCAACAGCCCTTGATTGTCTCCCAGAACATGAAGATAAGACCCTATTGCTGAAGAGAGGCCATACCTCAGACATAGGACTTGGAGCAGTGGAGCTGGAACTAATCTGGAAGTCTCCTCCTGAAAGACTAAGTCTCATGTTATCAGAGGATAATATACAAGATGCCAAGGGAGAAAACCAATCAATGGTCCCACTCAGCTGTAAAGTCTAAAAAACAATGACTGGCCCAGCAAACTATCTTTCTTAGAGTAGTAGTGGCATTTTTATCTTGAGTTTAATCAAGAACTGTCTTATTGTAATTAAGACCCATTCAGTGGGAGGGAACTCATGTGTGGTACTGTAAACATTGCCAAATACACATGGTTGGAAAGGTATAGATTCTAGAGAAAAAACTCACTTTTACCACAACCCTAGACCAACATAATTTTTTACTTTATTCTAGATATGTATCCTCATATGTACAGACAAATTTACCTTTCACCTCTCATCAAAGAAGTTTCTTTTTGCAACAGATGGAGACAAATACAGAGTTCCAGAACTGGTCAAATGCAGAGAATAAGTCAGTGAGATGCTTAACCTTAAATGACACATCTTCAATATAACCTGTACACATAGGACGAATGCATCACGCAGCTCTCACCAGAGGTTTCCTTGTGTAGGTGTTTAACACAGAAACCCACAATTAGCCAATGTGCAAAGAACAAGAGGCCACGGAGTGCTTATCCCTGAATAGGACACCTATTTCAAACCTCTGCCTTCTGAGACTCAGGGATAACTGTGGAAGAGGAGGTGGAAAGACTGTAAGAGTCAGAAGAGGTGAATGACCATAGGGAAGCAGAGTCTTCCAGATAGCTGGTCAGTTACTTATATGAACTCACAGCAATGGTGACAGCGTGCAGGAGTTCTATACATGCTCAAATCAGACAAAATCCCATCAGAGTCATGGGGAAGTGGTATGAAATTCCAAACCAACCTAAGGAACTTTTGGAAATTGATGGCTGCTGGGAAGGAGAGAGACAGTGTCTTACAGGAACGGGACACTTGGTGGGCCCAGTGGATGAACTCACACTGAAGGACATTTGGGAACACAAACTAGACTGTATTAGCCTTATTATACACATAAAAGAGTACATTAAATTGGGCAGGGCACAATGAAGGGAAGTGCTGATAGGGGAGGGGATCTGAATACTATCAAACTATACTGTATGAAAATCACAAAAATTCTATAAAAAATAAATTAAAAAAAGGTTACTATGAACCAAGGTTTGTTGATAATCTGCTATTTTCAAGTGTCGTTTTAGAACCAATACTCTGAATTACATAGCTCTTTTCATGCACTAGACCAACATCTTTAATATATAAGAAATAAAAGCCACAATTTTAATAGTTTATAAAAATTTGAGCTTAATATACAATCCTTTCTTTGGTCTTTTGAAATATTGCTATAAATTTTGCTCATTTCTGTGAGAAAGAATTTTTAAGTTGTTTAATAAAGTGTTTGCACTGTCTGGTCATTGAAAACAAATCTTATTTTAGCAATCCAAGCTCATGTATTATTGTTTTCCTTAAAAGAGGCCAGAGTAGTTTTATGATATAAATCATATACTGTAATTAATCTAAAATGAAATTTAGGTTTTTTTCATATATATACAAAATTGTACAAGTATCATCACAGTCAATTTTAGAACTTTTTTTTGTTGTTAAAGGAAGTGCCGTATCTATTTTTGGCTGCTTTTTCTCTCCTCAACTCACACAGTAGTTTATTCTAGTCATGTCTTTCTATAGAGTGTGCCTATATTGGAAATTTCACATACATGTTGTCTTTTCTAGCTCCTTTCTTTCACTTAGCATATTTCCAGAATGTGTTCACTCTTTAGCAAATATTAATAATTCATTATTTTTTATTTCTAAATCATAATACACGGCTGTACCCTATTTCACTTATCCATTTCCCAATTGGCAAAACATTGTTCTATCTCTTTTTACTTATAGTAATTCCTCGAGAATGTCACAGAATGTATTTTGATCATCTTCATTCTTCTCTCCCATCTTCTCCCAGATCCACTCCCACCACCCTGCTCACCCAACTCCTTGTCTTCATCTTTTTTAAAAGCCCATTGAGCCAGGCGTGGTGGTGCACGCCTGTCGTCCCAGCACTTGGGAAGCAGAGGCAGATGGATCTCTGTGAATTCAAGGCCAGCCTGGTCTACATAGTGAGTTCCAGGCCAGCTGGGGCTGCAAGGGGACCCTGTCTCAAAAAAGACCAAAAAAAAAAAAAAACCAAAAAAATCCCATTGAGTCCAATTTGTGTTGTCCAAATATGCTTGGGTGTGGGTCCATCCCTTGGAGTGTGGTCAACCTAACAAGGGTCAAACCCTTAAGAAGAACAGACTCTCCCTCTCCCAGCAGCTATCTATTGCCAATTACTCCTCAGCTAGGCATAGGAATTTGTGCCCATGTTCCCCATCCATTATAAGTTTTATAATATTACAAATAGTATTGTAATATGAATAAGTGTTTTATGAACATTTGTATTCTTTTGAGTGGATATGTTTTCATTTTCCTTGAGTGTGTTTCTAGAAGTTAAAATTGCTGATTGTACAATCCTGTTTCTCAAGGCAACAACATCATTTTGCCTCCCATCCAGCAATATGTTCAAGTTCCAATTTTCCCATGCCTTTGTCAATGCTTGCTACTAATTTTTTTTTAACTAGAGCCATTCTAGTAAGCATGACATGGTTTCGATGGGGACTTCCTCATAGAAAATGATGTTGAACATATCTTTATCTTATTGACTAGTTGTATGTCTTTTTGTGAGATATACTAGCTCAGATATTTTTCCCATTTTCTACTTGGGTTATGAGTCTTTTGGCTGTTAGGTTGTAAGACTTCCTTCTATATCCTGAATACATTTCCCTTACAGGGCATATGATCTGCCAAATATTCTCTCTCATTCTGTGGATTGGCTTTTAATTTTCTTTCTTTCCCAGATTTTATTTTTAAAGACACTTTTGGGATGTTTTGTTTTCTTTTTTGAGGCAGAGTCTTGCTATGTAGTCAGCCTAGCTTGGAACTCACAGCAGTCCCCTACTTCCTGAGTGCTGGGATTACAAGCCTGCACCACCATGCCTGGCCTTGGCTCTTCATTTCCTTCCTGAGGTCTTTTGAGGCACATGAAAAAAATTTTGCTGTAAAAATCCTGCCATAGACATGAAGAACTGTGTAAGAAGCTCCACTCCAACCTAAGGAAATTGTGGCACGTGATTGCTGGGAGGGGCAGAGACAGTCTGTTTCAAGCGTGGGACTCTTAGCAGGTTAACCAGCCTCTAGTGGATGAACCTGCATGGAAAGACATTTGGAGACACAAATTTGACTCTATAGGTCTTGTTAAATATATATCTATATATAATACAACATATATAAATAATTATATACATACATACATACATACATATATATATGTATATAACATTGTTTCACTAAATTTTTCCCTTTTCTCTCCCTGGGAGACCCTTGAGTGTGCCCACTGATGATTCTAGGTTCCCCTGATCCTGACACAGATTAAACAACCGACATAAGACATCCTATTTGAATTTGTATAGTTTATATGACATTTGGGAGGGGGTGACTTACAAAAACACGGATTCTCATAGGCTTTTCCTTTTCCACATTTGAAATGTATGTGTCATCTGTCTCCCACCCTTGATGTCTCTTGCTCCTTATTCCCCCGTCCTCAATATGGCAGCAGCTCCACCCCCTAATGGGCTTGACTCCTTTCACAGAGCATGGGAAGGAGTTGGGACCATGGTTTAGCAGAGGAACATCCAGGTCACACTCCACCCCTTCCTCTGGCTCTTACAAACTTTCTGCCACCTCTTCTGCACATTTCCCTGAGCCTTGGGGAGGGTGGCAGGTGCAGGATGATTTCTCTTGTTTCATGGTGAGATATTGACCTCTTGGGCCTCCCCATCATTTGTCTTCAAGATGTGGCTGCTGATCTATCTCAGTGGTGTTTCTTCTACTATGAAGACAAATGGAAGGAAGTAGACACATCTAAACAAACATGAATGCAAATACAAATGCCTAGAAGATATCTCAGTAGGTGTACCATATGCATTAATCAGTATACTTGCAATGGCTTCCCTGCTGGTGCCTTGTAGCCTTCCTTGACACAGGGGGTTGGCCTAGTCTACCACACCTGATGTGTGTTCCACCCCTAGGAGTGGGCCTCATCCAATTAGAAATTTGTCAGTTGTATGTATGTTAGTCGAGCCATTATTGCACTAGCAGTTATTGCTTGGTGTTTCCATAGTGTGCAGCATGCAGGGTCCATTGTTGAGCAGAATCATGGGGTATCCTTTCTCTCAAACCATCTGCATAGTGCCTTTTGGCACTATGCACATCATTCATCCAGTGGCATGGAGTTTTTTGGCTTAGTCTCAGCTCCATCTCTTCTCCTCCCATGCTCACATCATGCAGTGTCTTCAGCAACATGGCCTTACTGACCTTTCTAGTGTGCAACTGACATTAGCAGCCTTGGTTAATTTGAGGACCTCTAGGATCTCTCTCTGACCAACAACAGCTCATTGGGAAATCCACTCTGGTACTGTAGCTTTTCTTAACAGTTGTATAGTAATAGTTGTGTAGTTTTAGCCTCTGTTTTATCTTACCCAACCATAAAACTCCCAAGAATCTTACAGCTATAGCTGGCCTTTGTTTCTTCAGGTAGCTTTAAAATGGGTTTCACATCCATAAAATACTCAAAGGTTAACATCATACATTAAATCAATCATAGACAAGGTCTAAGACAGCATGGAAAGGTTTTATCCATTTTTATGAATTGCTTTCTTCATAGATCTCTGTTAAGTACCATAGCATAGGTAAGAGGCATTAATTTGGTTAGTTCTTTACTATAGTCATTCTGTATTCTGGGAATTTTACATGGGGTCTCTTTGTATCTTCTTGGTATTTTTTTTTGTTTTTGTTTTTTTGAGGCAGGGTCTCCTTGTAGCCCCAGCTGGCCTGGAACTCACTTTGTAGATCAGGCTGGCCTCGAACTCACAGAGATCTGCCTGCCTCTGCCTCCCAAGTGCTGGGATTACAGGGGTGCACCTCCAGGCCTGGCTTCTTTGTATCTTCTTATTCTTGATATATTTACAGGTGCTGGTTCAAGTTTCCTGGCCCTGCACCAGGCTAAGGAGGCAGAATGTCTCTTGTCCCTGCTGCACCTGTTGGTTTCCTAAGTCAGGCAGGCCCTGGGTCTGCTTCCTGGCTGTATACATATCTGCCACCTTTCCATTGACCATACCTGGTTGCTGGGGGGGAGGGGGCTGGTGGGAAAAACTGCCTCCACCCCTAGCATAGCCTTTCTCAGGAGAGAAATGCACCTTCTTTAGTCTTTGGGGATCCTTAACCACCCCTGGGACAGTTTTTATCCTCTGAATGCCTTTTATAAAGGCATTCTCCAGGTTTTAAAGCCTTCCAGAAACTCCTTAGTACAGAATTTGATTTTCTATCAATTTTTTCTTTGGGACTTTTGGCTTGACTTAAATCTTGCTGCATTTGTCTTTGAGTAACCCAAATGGACCATTTCTTCTGTCACTTTGTTCTGTTATTCTACAGACATGTTTCCCATGCTGGTTTGAGTCATTTAGATCTACCAAAGGCTCCCTCACTTTACAAAGATCCTGTCCCATTAAAGGACTTAGCAAAACCATTAAAGCTCTATACCATTTTCTAGGTCCCCTTGTATTAAGCTTTCCTTAATATCTCTGGTGAACATGGCCCTATCTGGCCCAGTGAACTGGGTATTATATATTGCTTTTTTCATACCTAGTTCCCTCAGTAATGCTTGTCCCTCTTTTATAGTCCTCCAGCCCTTGTTATTCGTGGGAGTCTCCATTGGTGATGACCATCTATCTTTAATATCTTTCACAAATCATTTCATTAGGGACTTCTCCCTCCTGTATTGGCCTAGGTTAAACAGCCTATGTTGGAAAGACAGATGGGTGGTTATATAACAGCTGTGAAGCCTCTGAAGGACTTAGAATGACATTATTTCCTTCCATGTTCCATACCCTCAGGATCCATGTGGTGAGGGTTCTTTGATTGTTTCTGAGTTTCAACAGTTTCAGTGTGGAGTATTTTCTGCTAGCTACAGTTTTTCTATTTTGTATCAAAGGTTGAATCTGAGGGGCAGCTTTAGCTACTTTTATTTCTAGGTTGTTTCTTTTCTCATTACTATCTGTCTTTTTCCTTGGGTCCTTTGACTCCTGGTACCCTAATCTTACACAAGTTAAAATCTCCTGGTTTTCTTCTCTCGCAAGCCCTGAGGCTGAGAATGAATTTGCCAGTAATTCCTTAGCCTTTACATATATAATGTATATAATGTGCAATAATAATTATATATACATTTATATATGTTCTATTGGATATAATAGGATACATTAAATTGGGTGGGGAGTAATAGGAGGAGCTGTGGATAGAGCAGGTGATCTAAAGACAATCAAATTATATTGGATGAAAATCGAAAAGAATTTAATAAAAATGTTGCTGAAGTCCAATTTATCTCTTATGCTTTTCTTTGTGGCTTATGCTTTTGGAGTTACAGCAAAAAAACAACAACAAAACAAACAGAAATACCACCACCACCAACAGAAACAAAACATACCACCCCCCCCCAAAAAAAAACAACCAGCATGGACTGACTGAAAACCCATTTCTTAATCTGAAGTCAGAAGTAATTACTTGCTTTTTTCTATGACTTTTTCTAACTTTAGCTTACATTTAGGACTATGGTGAATGTTATACTTATTTTTGCATATGATATAAGGATGTCATCTAATCTTTCTTTTGTACATGGGTGTTGTACATGTTCTGGCTTCAATTTGGAAAACTATTGGATTGTTTTTGAAAACAGAGACACATTGAATTGTTTTGGCACCCTTAACAAGTATCACTTGATCACGAATAGGAGTATCAACATCTCAGCTGATATTTATGGCGTTGTTCTGCGCACACATCCTAAAGCCAGTACCACCTTGTCTGTATCATTACTCAATATGTTTGAAACTAGGAATTATACATTCTAAAAATTTGTTTCACTTCTTTGCAAGATTGATTTGATTATTTTGCATTCCATATTAATTTTAGTAATATATGCCATTTCCTATTAAATACTTCTTTTTTATTTCCTTAGAAAATAAGAATTTTGATAGGGATTATGCTGTTTGTACTGTTCAATCTGCAGACAAATCTGAAGAATTTTGTTATTTTAATATTGTCTTCTAATATATAAATATGAGGTATGTTCTCAGTTATCTAGGTCTTTTTGAATAAAGCTTTGTAGTTTTCAGAGTAAAAATTTTGTGCCTTTTTTTTTTTTTTTTTTTTTTTTTTTGGTGTTTTTAAGACAAGGTCTCACTGTAGGCCTAGCTGGCCAGGAATTTACTATATAGACCAGGCTGACTTCGATGGCCTGCTTCTGCCTCTTGAGTGCTGGGATCAAAGGCTAGTGCCACCACACCTGGCTACAAATTTTATATTTCTTTTTATTAGATTCACTAAGTATTTTACTCTTTTGATGTTAAGTGTGATTATATTCTTAATTTTATTTTTTTAATTCTTCATTTCTGCTATATAGTAATAAAACATTTGTTTATTGATCTTATCCTGTAACCTTACTGAACTTAGTGATAATAATTTTTAATGGATTCTTAGGATTTTCCATTTACAAAATTGTGCCAATGTGGCAAAACGCCCAAAGGAAGATTTCTTTTGTCTCATGGTTTCAGCAGCTTCAGGTGTAACTTGTCTCCATTCTCTCTGGGTCTGAGGTAAGGCAGAACATCATGGCAAAGAGAGGTGGTGGATGAAAGCTCCTTACCTCATGGTAGCCAGGGAGGAGGGAAAAGGGACAGAGACAGAAGAAATGAGAGGTAGAGAGCTGAAGACAGATGAAAACCCCTAAGGGCTGACTTGCTACTTGAAGGTGTTGCCTCCTGTTTCCATCAGCTCCCAGTAACCCATGAAATTATGAGCAATCAATGGAGTCCAAGCCTTCATGCTTCAATCATATCCCTCAAATCCCAGTTCCATGGGGACCAAAGCTTTAACACATGCATTTAGGCAACATTTTAGATTTAAGTTATAGCAAAAATCATATTTGTGAATAGAAACAGTTTTGCTTTTTCCTTCCAATCTGAATGTTATTTATCCTTTTTCTTGCTTAACTTTAATGGCTAGAACCTCTAGTGCAGTGTTGAATAGAAAATAATAGGTGCTATTTCTTGACATGCTCCTGATTTCCAGAGGAAGGCTTCCACTTATTCATAGTTCAGTATGATGGTAACCAAAAAGTTTTTATAGACATGGGATTTTTGATTAATGTTCTGTTTTTTCTGCACATTAAACATATCATATAACTGCCTTCAGTCTTCACAGTTTCTTATAATAAGTCAGCTTTTGAACTTATTAGAGTTTCTTTGTATGGAGTCAGTCCATTTTCTTGTTTCTCTCAATATTTTTTCTTTGACTTGTGACCAGGATATGTTAGATTATGCAGCTCTTCGAATTTATACTTCTTGGAATTAATGGCATTTCTTTGATTGTAGACTAATATTTTCCATTAAATTTGTAAATTTATCAGTCATTACTTTGAGAGAAAAATAATATCTTGATCTTTTCTGTGTTGTTTCATTCTGTTAACCCCACTGATCCTACATTTTTGTTTGTCTTAAAATGTTTATTGCTTTTAAGCCCTAGATTCTGGGGGGGTCTATCCTTCAAATAACTTTTTTTTTTGTTTTGAAGCAGGGTCTCTCTGTAGCTCCAGCTGTTGAAGAAAGTAGTCCCAGACCTTTCAGCCTTTCTTGCCTGGAAAAGAGGCTCTACAGCACAGAGCTTGGGAATATAAAAAGGCTGGTGTTCAGATCCTTCAGAGGAGGCACTGCCTTAGACTCAGAGCCAAGGGGACAAGAGATTGAATCCTGTGTTCCTGACTGTATCTCCCAGGAGTAGAGCTGGTTCATGTCAGGCTTGTATGGGAGAGAATGCTGGGCTCAAATGTTGCAGACTCACTGTTCTTTCAGAGACTTAGTAGAGTTTCCTTCAATTGCTATATGCTCTTTGAAGTACTTCCAGAGATTAAAAAAGTTAAATAATTTTCACTAGCATGGTTGTTTCACTTGGGGAGAAAGTCATGGTGTTCCCTGCCACCATTCTAGATGATTTCCCTGTTGTCCTTAACTCCTAGATAAACTTGGAAACTTGACGGGCCTTGCGAGATGAAAGTCTGGAATAAGAGTTTTGTGGTTATTTATTGTTCCAATTTAAAAAACAACAAAATCTCGCAATAGTGGGATGCCAGGTAGGACTTGGAAAAGCTTGTCAAGCTATACAGGACACCTCTTACTGAATTTTTTTTTTTTTTTGCCAATTAGTTCAAATGAATTGCTATGTTTTGTACAGTCAATATTTTTCACTCATTAAGCTATCTGTCTTATCCCTGCTGGCGTTTTGGTTTGTAATTCCTCATAATCAAGCATCTTGGAGCTGACATGAATAATATGACCTCTCCTCCAAGCAGATTTTGCTCACCAAGCAGCTGTGCTCACCTTTATTTGTGCACCGGTGCTTCTGTGATTTCTGCGCAGCACTTAGTTCTTCATTTCATTTTATCTAAAAGAGGGTCAATAATATTTAGTGAGTGCTAGCTTTTGTAGTGCATAATAGTAACTCGGCATTGCTCTTTGTCATCATTTAAGACTTTTGAGACCTGCTTTCCTACTCTCTTTAAATCTCTCAGTTTTACAGAAATTAGTAAAAGTCCCTTGCCTGGCAGTTTGGCCTTCTGCGTTGTAGGGATAACAGGTGACCAAGACCAATTCCCCCATGACAGCTCACATTGAACCCTCTGGAGCTTTGAATACTAGGTATCAGGAAGGAAGTTTTCAGATTGTTTCAGCATGCTTTTTCTATATCTTGCAACTGAGGTGTCTTGTACAACATGGTCTTATCCTCTAGTTTGGATGGGCAACCCAGAAAATTGACAAAAACCCATACTGTTTAGGGGGTTTCTGGGCCTTCCCTGATCCAATGCCACGGAGGAATCTCACACTTGTGACTGAGAAATGTGTTTAGTAACCCACTGTTTCTATGGGCAGCACCACCCAGCCATTCAGAGTAATTCCCATCTATCCCTCTTTTGTATTTTTATTTGAGTTGTAAGACAGCAGCAGCATGCTTCCATATGGCTTCTTTTTGTCTCTTTGTCCCACTTAATCTTCCCTGTACCCCAATCTCTAATTCCTCTGTCTCCTACTCTGCCTAAACGTTTACATCCACAGAATTCCCCTTCTTTATTTTCCTTTTACCTATGTCCTAGTACCTCCCCCTCCTTTAAGGTGACCTCCTCCATGTTTCCTTCCTAGTTTCCTGGCTTCTACAGGTTTTCCATGTTAAACAAAACTAAAGAGTAGAAACTAGGAACTTCATATGAGAGAGGACATGAGGCATTTGTACTACTGGGTTTGGGTATCTTATTCAGCATAATTTTTTTCCAGTTCCATCTATTTGCCTACAAATTTCATCTTTCTCTACAGATGAATTAAATTCCATTGTGTTTATGTACTGCATTTTCATTATTCATTCATCAGTTGATGGATATCTAGGCTGCTTTCATTTCCTAGCTATTGTAAATAGAGCAGCAATGAATGTAGATGTGGAAGTATCTCTATAGTATCATATAGAGTCCTTTGGGTATATGCTCAGAATTGGTATAGCTGGGCATATGATAGTTTTAGGAGAAATATCCAGAATGATTTCCAAAGTGGCTATACTAGTTTACATTCCTGCCAGTACTGTAAAAGAGTTTCTTTTCCCCACATTCATGACAGCATTGGTTACTATTGTTTTTCTTGATGATAGCCATTCTGCCTGGGATGATGTGTAGTTTTAATCTGCATTTCCTTGGTAGTTAAGTATGCTAAACAATTTTTAACTGCTTCTTAGCCATTTAAAACTATTTTATTTATTATTTTTATTTTATCTTATGTGTATGAATGTATTGTCTACATGTATGTAACTGCACTTGTGTTGTGCAGTGCCCACAGAAGTCAGAAGAGGGTGTTGGATCTTCTGGACCTGGAGTTACAGATGGTTGTTAGTCATCAAGTGGGTGCTGGGAATCGAACCTGGGTCCTCTGCCAGAGCAGCCAGGACTCTTCACCGTTGAGCTGTCTCTCCAGTCCCCTTCCTAGCCATTTGTATTTCTTATTTTGAGAACTGTTTAGTTTCTGTAGTCCATTTTAAATTAGGTTCATTTGTGTCCACCTGTGCAATAAATGCTTGACTTTTGTGTGGGTAACCAACTGTCCTTTGAGACCTACAACACAGCAGGAGAGATCCACTGGTGGTACTATAACCCTGGCTAACAACCCTGGCCCAGGGAGGCAATAGGCCCAAGTTAAGGACTTATGACTGTTTGACTAAATCAACATAGCATCAAACTGCCTTCTAAAAAATATCTGTGATTATACCCATAGACAAAAGGTGCTCTCAACCTTAATCAGAGATGCCTCTCCTTGCAGTGAAAAGCATTGCATGAAGAGACTTATGGCAGTCCAGCATGTCAAGAATAAGTGATGGTTGTTGGCTCAGGCCTAAATAACACACTTACACCACCTCCTCTAAGACTCAGGGAACATTGTAGAAGAGAGGGCAGGAAATGTGTAAGAGCCAGACAATAGGGTGAAAGGCTGTGAAATGCTATCCTCTAGATGCCATACAACCACTGTAATTATTAAGTCACAACAACTTTGGTTACCTGCACTGGGGCATCACAAAACTATATACTTATATCAATAATCAGTCATGAAGGGATTGAACTACTTTTTACTACTGAACTATTAATGGACTATGGGTGATGGTAAATCATTGTCTTTAATTATATGGCTATCACTGAGCCCACCAGGTTCCAATGGATGGCTTCAAGTCCATAGTAACTCAGATGACTTTGGTTAAATGCAGTAGATCACAAAACAAAACAATAGACATGAACATGAGAAAGACTTTGGAGGCAGAGAGAGGTTTGACATGGATGGTAAAGAGATGGGAGAGGGTGGTGGGTGAGAGTGGTTAACGTGCATTGTGAACATGAGTGAAATTGTCTAAAAACAAACTTAATCAATAAAAAATGATAGGACCTTCTGCAGTAACTATGTAAACTGAGTTCTATTAAAAGCAAGTCTATTTTAAAAAGAAATTAATGATATAGGGCTATACACATGCATGTACATAATTTATAAATTACCTGTTAAATCAGAGAATGTAATATTATAAATAGTGGTGAGGCATTACTTACTTTTGAAATCTTCCTATTTGTGTTCAAATTTCAGAAACTATATAACTAGACACGTTACAGAATTTGATTATATGCACTTGAAATTTTTGTTGTTGTTGAATAAGATATTTTGAAAGGCTCAAATATTTCATTCAATTTTCTTTCTAAGTCATATAACTACAAAATATGCATTTACCTCCAATAATCTAATTTATAATCTTTGAAAGTATTCATCATAAAAATAAAGAAGTAATATGTTCGACATATAAGAATACAGCAGGAGGCCTAGAGAGGTGGCTCAATGGTTAAGAGTGTGTAGTGCTTAAACAGAGGAAGCAAGTTTGCTCCATCCTCCACATCTGTCAGCTCACAATCACCTGTAACTCAAGCTCCAGGGGATCCAGCACCCTCTTCTGGCCTCCAAGGGCACTTGCACTGTCCTGTACATAATCCCCTGCTGCCACATATACATAACAGTAAAAATAAATCCATAAAAAGAGCACAGTAGGATATTTATTTGAAAATTTTTTCATCATCATTTTGCCTCATCAACATTTTGTAGTCATTATAAGTGATAATGATAATATACATAATATATTAATGATAACTGTATGATATTTAGGAGGTGACCTGTTCAGGTCATACCATTTACTAGGAATGTGACATAACTACTGGTCCAAGAACCAGAGCATTGAATGTTGGTCTTGAAAGATTGAGTATCAAAGACTCCAACCAGAAAAAAGCCTGATCAGGTTGATGTAGGAGTATAGAGAGGTGGCAGGATTGGTTATGGGAATGGCTACAATTATTTGAGATTATTCATGAACCCAGGGACTTCTCCATCAGGAAGATGAAGGATTCCTACTTTTAGAAGATGGGCATAATAAAAGATCAGGTGAATGGCTTATGGGCCTGTGGTTCACAGTTTTCACATAGAGGTTGAGGTTTGGAGGAATGAATAAGAGCATGGGCTTTAGAATGATCCAGATAGGGCACTAAGCTTATCTCTACCATATACTAAATGTGTGACTAGTACAGTATCTGTCATCTGTAGAATAGAGATAACAGTAATAATTATGTCAAAGGAAACTGTGACAAAACAGGTAAGACAATTTAGTACAATTCTAGGAAAATAGTAAATGGCAATAAAGAACAGCTCTTATAATGATTACCAGTCATCTAAGTGTTACAGCTGCTGTACTTGCCTGCACTGGGCCTGCACAGGACTGGGCCTGTCAACAGTGAGACATGTGTGGGGAGGGGCTCATGTGACACTACCCTTCCTTGGAGAACTATAGATGGATACTTGGGGGAAAGGTAGTCAATGTCTTCAGTGTACCCACTGGTGAGCTTACCAGACTCCAATGGATAATTCCACACCCATGGTCATGCAGACAACCCTGTTTAAACTTAATGGGCCATGAGACAAAAAAGAAAGATATGAACATGGTAGAGGTTCTTGTAGGGAGACAAGAGATGGGGGGTTGAGGCAAGAAAGGTTAGAGAAGAGAGTGAGAGTAATCAGAAAGCATGTTTTTTTTTTTAGTACTCATATTTTATAAGTACAATAGCTCTCTAACACTAAGTACTTTATAACACACAGACATTCACAAATGTATCTGTTATGGGCAAAAATACCCATAGCAAATTTTGTATGTCTTTCCTGTAATCCAGTTGAAAATTGTTGGCCAGATCAAAGCCTATTAATTTTTTCCTCATGTCTTTGGGCTCAGGTCCAGAAATCCATGGCCATGTTTACTGAGATGTGGCCACACTGAAATCAGACTTGTTTAGAAAATACAGAGGGAAAGGGGTCCACCCTTCTGCTCCGGTACAAAAGTTAGCTCTTTCTGAATATGGAAGGAATGCTGTTGTCTTGAGAAGTGTGTGGACTGCTGTGATGCTGTGCCTGGTAGCCACACATTGTACTGAATGTGTGAAAAATGGAACTAGAATGGGGGAGGAAATGAGAATTAACTTCAGTATTATTTGATTAATTTGAATTTAGGTAGCCACATATGTTGAGTAGCTAATGCAGTGGTGTGTTAGTTTTCTATTACAACAGATAACTGAGGTTCCTTATAAAGAGAAAAGATTTATTTTGGCTCTCATTTCAGGGCTTCTAGTTCTTGATTTTTGGCCCTGTTGCTTTTCCACAGCGAAACACATCCTGGTGGGAATGGATGATGGTGGAACAAAACCCCTCACTGGGGAAAAGAGAAAGGGAAGGGAACCCCACTAATACTATACTCACTGGGGCTGGGGAAAGAGCTCAGTCAACAAAGTTCTTGCTGTGTAAGCACAAGGACCTGATCTTTGATTCCCAGAAGCCATAAAAAGAGCCAGGTGTGGTGACATGTGTGTGTTAGTCCAGTTCTGGGGAAGTAAAGACAGGAAGATCCCTGGGGCTCATAGGCCAGCCAACGTAGCTGATGAGGTGTTACAGACTCAAAAGAGGCCTTATCTCAAAACACAAGCTGAATGGCACCAGAGGAATGGCTTCTGAGGTTCTTCTCTGCCTCCATATGAACATGCACACATGTGCACATGTACCTATATACAGGAGTGTACACACACACACACACACACACACACACACACACACACCTTCAGGAGCTAGTTCCCACTGCAAGTACATTCCCAATGACCTGAAGACCTCTCATTAGGTCCCACAGTTTCTACAATCTACAATAGCATGTCTGTAGGCAAAACCATCAAGACACAGTCCTTTGGACGAACACTTAAGATCTAAACTATACTAATTGGACAATATAAGTATAGAGAATCTTTTTCCTTGTGTGCATTATGTGGCAAATGAAGCCTGAACTGTTGAGGAAATGTATAGATAATATTTTCTTCCAGATAATCTAGTCCCAGAGACTAAAAAACTCTTCTGGTGGTTAATCTTAAAAAATTACTAAAAATGATTTAATAAATATTCGAGGATAAATATGAGTACAGAGCCTCATAAATCTACCAACAGAGTTCTGCATTTAAGTCTGATTATCTGCCTTCAAAATAAGTAAGCATAGAATTAAGTTATCCAGTCAAAACTGAATTGGACTTTCTGATACATTTTCTTTGGGAAAAGGATCAAAGCCTTAACATTTTGTCTTTGCTAATGTTCCCAGAAGACAGTCTTTAATGCCATTTCCCCTCTTTTGCCTGAGAAAACTGCTCATACAGCTTCTCTTTAAAGTTAGTTGATGGCCTTTTAATACACTTTAGATAGAGTTTTCAAGGATTTGGGGGGAAAGGTCCTTGTACACGGGATGTTAAGAAGACTTCACAATGGTTGAGGCTTTCTCCTTGAGTATCTGAGGGGAATTATTTCAGGAGACATACCGCCCGTTGCAGTTATGCCTTAATCATTGTCCTATGAAAGAGTTAAATGTCTACCTGGCTTTGGCAGCACAGCACTGCATTCTTATCTGAATTCTACTGTTCTTTGATTTCATCAAATGACCTATTTGCATATAGACTGATAAGGCAACTTGGAACCAAGATCCTGGGTTCTGGACAGGCAAGATCTGGCACAGAGCTGATGAAAACTTTATTATGATTTATGTCTGTGCAACAGAATTTCCTATTGATTACTTGCCAGAACCATGATAAAGCAATGTTAGGCCCAAAGCCAACCGTTTCCTGCCATAATCTTTCCTCAGGTTTTATACTCTGTGCTCTTGCTTTCTGAATATTTGTGCACAACAATGGTTCAGAAAAAATGCTCCTTAGATATGCAAATTTGTTTGGGAGAAAACATACTCTTCTCGGTGCTCAAAGTTTAGTTCGTAGTTAGTTTCCTGTTATTTGGGATTTATCCAACACCTCATATGCATCTAACTACTCTAAATTTTATAAACTGTGAAAGAGATAGAATGCATTGATCATGTTTGGAAGACATTGTTTATGACGACCTGGAGAAAACAAGTTGTCTAAAGATGAAGTTACTAGTCTGACGGCAGTCGCCATCTAATATTGATGTGTTGATTGTGTAGGTAAAAGGAGGGGATGGTCAGAATGAGCTGAAAGCACCCTGAGAGCCCGCTTGCTTCTGATTCTGAAGGAGGATGTAAGAACAAAGAGATTAGAATAGGTTTGAAAAGACATGAAATGAGGGTTTCCTGAGCAAATGCTCCTACTTTATTTTTTCAGTTGCTTCCCAAATGTTTGTCTTTCTCTTTATTTTTGTCCAATTTAATTTTATTGAGAATTTCATATATGAATACTATATTTAGATAATTTCTACCCCATTTCTCCCTCTCCAACTCTGCCCGTGTTTCTTCCTCTCCCTCTCAAATTCCTGACCTTTTCTTATTAATAATTACTGCTGCACACACACACACACATACACACACACGTATACACACACACCCACTGAGTCCATTTAGTGTCACTCTTATGCACATGCTAATGTGGATGGGAGAAATTTCATGGGGTCTCACCTCTAGATGGAGTGTTACATGCTGCATGGGTGCTGAGAGAGGGAGAATCTGTTTTCTCCAGGATCACTTGCTCCTGGATAGCTGATGTGTCTTCATCGTTGTTTAAGCAACTAGTTTTGAAGAATCTCCCTCAGCCCTGAAGAGAAAGTCAATGAATGCTGTGTTATGGACTGAATTGCAAAAGGTATGTAGATATGCAAAAGTCTTTAACCCTGTCATCTCATAATATGACCTGATTTAGAAACAGAATCTTTAAAAACAATTTATTATTTTTATTTTATGTATGAGTATATTGCCTACATGTTTGTAAGTGCACCTGTGTCATGCAATGCCCATGGAGGTTAGAAGAGGGCATTGGATCCCCTGGAACTAGGGTTAGGGATGATTGTTAGCCACCATGTGGGTGCTGGAATTCAAACCTGGGTCCTCTGCAGAAGCAGTCAGTGCTCTTAACTGCTGAGCCATTTTTCCAGCCCCACAAACAGAATCTTTACAGAGATGATCAAGTTGCTTTTTCATAGAAGCTCTGGAGAATTAGAACAGGTTGAAAGTGGTTTTCAAGTGGATGAGGTGGCCTCTTACCAGCTGATGACTAAACTCTTAAGAGGCCACCTCATTGCCACATATCTATAGAGAGTAGAAAAACTTAGACCATCTGCAATGAGGTTAATGAGGCAGCACGTGGAATAACTTCACACAACCACTTGAAAACATATACAATGAAAAACTTAACTTGAAATTTGACATTAGTCCCTGAAATCTGTCAAAAAAATCTGAATAAGGTCACTTACTCAGATTTTTAAAATCTCCAAATCCATTCAAGGACCCATTCATTAATATTCTCATTACTTTAATGATTTAAAAAGTTATTTGACAGTTTCATGCAGTTCTATGATGATTTTTTGTTGTTTTCATCCATCCCCCTCTCTCCTTCCCTTTCCTCTCTGGCAGAAACCCTTTTCCCAACAAGATTTCCCACCCTTATTGATGCTAAAATCAGAACTTCACGTGACCAGATTAACAGTGCAATTATTCCATATTCTAAAAGGAAAATCATATCTATTCTGTTTCAGTCTTTCTTTATTGAACAATGACCCAAAAATATATGTCAGGTATTTGGTTATCAAGTCACAAGTTAAGTTTATAGGCTACCATTGTATGGGAAGAATTCAAAGAGTATGGACAAGTTTCATTCCTTCTCAGGTTACTTATATCATTTATGGTCATCTAGGGAAATCCAATAAAATATGACGTTGCACCTACATTTATTGACAGTCTCTGGGTCTTTATCCTTGTGAACAAAGTTTGGCTACTTGAAGACAGTGAACTCGTTAGTTGAGGCTCAGGTGTAGATATCTATATAGAACTGGCCCTATTAGAATTCTGCTTGGGTCAGAGCCAATTGGAACAATCTTTTGACACATCAGACCATTGCCTTTGGGGTTACAAAGGATTGTGTGTAGGCTTCTTTTCTTTAAAACTTGGCTCTTAATGATCTCGTTGAGCTGACTTCAGCTCCTCCTTCTGCTGGCATTGAGAGAAGTAACACAAACATTCTCACATGAATGCTATGGATCTACCTTTTTCAAATAAGGAGTGGCATAAAAGACTTCTCACCCCCACTGGCCAATTATTGTCCAAAATAAAAGCCACTGATAAGCTCTTCAGCCTTTTTTTTCTTTTTCTTTCTGTTTCCTAGCAAGTTATTGTTTTTCATAGATGTTCTCATCTTTTAGCTGGCTTATAAATAACTAACAACCCTGTAAACGTACTGCTGTTTCCTTGATGTACATTTTACAATGCTTTTTAAAATTTGTGTGTGCGTGTACGTGTGTGTATGTGTTTACATACATTTGTATACGTGGAGGAATGCATGTATGTGTACGTGGAGGGAGGTCAACCTCCAGTGTCATTCCTCAGGAACTGCCCACCTTACTTTTTTGAGAAAGGATCATTTGCTGGGATCTGAGGCTCGCTGTTTTTAAGCTAGGATGGCAAGCCAACAAGTCCAAGGGATCCTCCTGTTTCTTCCTCCCTACTGCTGGGATTATGGGCATACACCACCATGCCTGGCTATTTAAATGGGTACTGGTGATCAGACTCAGGCTATTACTTGCACAATGAACATTTTACTGAGTCATCTCCCCAGTCACCCCCCCACACCATGGAATATATACTACACACTGGGACTATTCTATTCAAAGTTAATGACGTTGTCAGTGCTATGCTAATACTTTATTTTGGCTAACACAGGTAACTTCTTGTCTTTGCTGATGCAGGCTAGTGCTATTTTGGATATATAAAAATGGGATAGAACTTTGGGACCTTGACTTATCTGGGTTCAAGCCAATTGTTTTGCAAGGATAATCCTGGCATTTCTTGCTGGTATTTCTCTACTCTTCTCAATAGGGTAAGTGAATCTTTTAGCTATTCACTAGGTATGTGCTTTTCTAGGCGCCTCAGTTTCTGCAAAAAGTTTTGAACCCTCATCAAACTCTGAGGTCTGCTTAGGCATTGAAGGATGAGCTCAGTGACACAGAACACAGCTGTTCTTTATTTGTCAAACTAACTCACAAACTTGTATTTACACTTAATCAAAAGATGGCAAAAACAATAGTTGGGGAGTTAAAATTTTTCAAACTGCTTTCATCTATTTTAAACAGCGGGTCTGAGCAAAGCTGGTCAGTGGTGGCTGGAACACTTTACTGCTGTATTGGCCATTCCTGCTATTTCTTTCCTGTTCAAAGAGCACCTCCCTTGCACAGTGTTCGTGGTTGTTCCACTAGCTTATGTTTTAGTCAACTTACTACGCTGCCTGTGGATCCTGTGTGAAGAATAAGGAAACTGTGGTGGTTATTCATTACATCACCCCTTTATGAGGATCCTGGGGAAGGTTCTTGTCTGGTCTGAGTACCGAGAAGAATTAGACCTCCCCAGGAAATATGAGCTGTTAGTGTTTTATGGACACTGAATTGTGGAACTGATAAGACTTTTCTTTTAATATTGGCTGCCAGATTTACAGCCTACCTCTCTCTTCACATGTGTGGGGAACTGTGATATATATTACTAGACTCATGCTTTGGGTCTGTTCCATTTCTGGTTTGTTTTACTTTCTTCTCTTGTCCCAGTTCTAACTATTGTTATTGGGTTCTCTTCTGCGTGACTTATAAGCTTCTTCATATGTGTTCAGGAATAGATCAAGGCATAAAAATAAACATGTAAGCATATATTGAACAGTCTCAAACAGGGGTCTGAAGAGAGTACTGCAGAGATTGGTGAAGATGCAGCAGGCTTACAGACGCAGAGAACAAAACAAGCTAACATACGAAGGGAGAGAGAATACCTGACAGGGGATCAGATAAAAAAGTCTTCCTGATCACAGCTAAGTCGATGTGTAACAAAGCTGCCCAGCTAGGATCTCTAAACTAGAACATGAAAAAAGATCTACAAAAATGAAATTGCTTTTAATGTCTCTCAACCTTATCTATTTTATTTTATGTAGAAGTATGTGAAAATACTTTCAGTGCTGCACACAGGAATGAAACCAATAAGATCTCTGAGGGAAAAAAAACAAGGTCATTGAGATAAAATTGCATCAGTATCTTAGAGTTTAATATGTCTTTTTATACTGTTTTTAAATGCTTCAGAAATAGTTAGGTGATGGTATTGTTTCAATTTTATTCACTCATTCCAAAGACCATGAGTGTATTTATTTTACAAACAAATGCATGAAAATAGCATAGCTTTATAAGATTAGGTATAAATTGGAAATCCAGGTAATAATTATGGCAATCATTCAAATAACACAAAGAAAAGCATTATGCCTATGTTATTTGCCTGGAAATCTTTATGTCTCTAGATTCCATTTCTCTGGATAGTTGCAAGAGATCAAGGGCTCGTGAATCAGTGCTGTATCCTAGTATGCAGCTCCACTCTAGTATGTGGGAGACAACCTG
Source organism: Nannospalax galili (assembly GCF_000622305.1). Classification (NCBI taxonomy): domain Eukaryota; kingdom Metazoa; phylum Chordata; class Mammalia; order Rodentia; family Spalacidae; genus Nannospalax; species Nannospalax galili. The sequence goes on from NW_008359591.1 coordinate 511,072, forward strand.
TGTATACATATTGAATCAATGCATGAATAAAATGAATGTGAGGTGTATTTCTGTAATCATGATGAAGTTGATTTGACCTTGGGGAAACAATGACGGAGATTCTACCTATGCAGCATTTGAAGAGTATAGGCTAAGATAAAATGCTATGTAGAGTTGATGGCTCAGAAAATGATTTAATATTATTTTTACAGACAATTTGAAAATCTCTTTGCCCTCCACAATTTGGCACCTACACCAAGATGATGATCTGGTGAACCTAGCATCCTTCTTTTGGTGTGAGACTGATGAATTGTGATGCTAGGAAGATTTAAAGACCAGCAGCTTTGACGGTTAGATGATATTCAAAGAAATCACTGGAAGCATCCCATCAAGGCTGTGCTCCCAATAGCCAAGCGCACTCACTGCAGACCCGTGAGTCCTGCTAGAAGTCTGGCTCATATGTGAGATAAGGATAACTGTTCCTATCTCATAGACATATTTGGAAAACATGATGAAATAATGAATGTTATCACAGCGCTTGCTGCTGTTTAAATCAAGAGTCCCAAACTAAGGCCAAATTTTACTACTGGGAAGAAAAGCACAACTACCTGAAAGTACAAAGCCCTCTTTCCTTGTAAAATTTTTCCTGCTACCCAGAATGCGTCTTCTCTAAAACCTGTTGAGTGCTTTCTGTGACATTAGTACCACCTCTCAAATATTAACCCTTGTAAATTCAGTGTCTGCCTGTGTGATAGGTACTTTATACATGTATGTTCATTATTTGAATAACTGCCAATAAAATCCTTCAGTGAAATCAATGTATTCTGGGACCAATGCACAGACACACAGACGATTTTAATGATTAATCTAGTTCTCGAAACTGTGAAGCTTTTGCCCTTAACTGATCCAAAAAGAAATGATTCAGGTCTTCTGGTTTTCTGTCTCAACCCTGGCAGCACTGGCAGTCCAGGCTGGGTAATGCTTTGTTACGTGAGATTGTCCTCTGCGTTGGAGGGAGTCCAGCAGCGTCCTAGGCTTCTTCAGTCAGACTCGGTAGAAGTGACCTACCTCACTAGTAGTAATGATGAAAAACATCTCTAGACATTGCTAGCTGTTTTCTGGATATTGATAGATGAGCAAAATCATAGCTCCAGTTGAGAATCTCTTGGAGAGATTATATCAAATGATCTCTTCTCTTTATCACCTTTGATAATGAATCTCTAGAACATGCTTTGAAGTAAAATCATGGATCTTCATTTCTGGAAGGTTCAGAGAATTGGATCAAATTACTTTTTGTGATAGCTCTCTTTTCTTTGGATTGAAGTACATTTTTCCTTGGGGCAACCTCCTCTTTGCCTTCCCACATAAATACTTGGCATACAAGCTGTACTTTGCCTTCCTGTGATGTATTATATATGGACTTGCTAGTTACAGTGACTGAGAAATAGTCATAACTCTTGCATCCTTTAAGGAATTTTTGTTGCTTTTATGTTTCCAATTATCTGAGGCTCCCTTGTCTATCCTGACTGAACCATTTATTCTGTGTAATTTTCTGAATCTATTGAGTATAGTAGGCTTGGAGGTTCACAGGCTGTGGCCCTACACATGTTTCAGAGTCTCTTTGCATATCGGTAGCAGCTGTTACACATGGTGCTTGGAATCTATCCTAGCTGGGCTGTCATAGCAGACTGTCAGCACCTACTCCAGCTTTCTCTAGTTGTCCCACCCCACAGACAATCAGAGCATTGTGAGAACAATCCCAGAGTTACTGAAAGAGTACAGCCCAGGGCCCAAAAGCTGCTGTTCATTTCTGGTATAAGATCAAGAATTACATGGCAATAGCTTTAGGATGTGCTTAGGAAAAACTTACACCAACAGCACCTGAGGACCTCGCCCTTCCTCACAGCATTCTACTGTCTTTGAAAACAATGGTGTGTGTATTTGAGAAGTGTGGACATGTTCTGAGGTAACATGCATGAGGAATGTACCCAAGCTCTAGGTGGTCATTAGGCCTGTTGGCACATCATTTAGTCTTCTTGTATATATCACCATATCAGCGAGGGAAAGTCAAAGTTGTGCATGCTTTGTTAGGTGTATGTTGGGGCTATTGGTCAGGGAGCTTTGGCGAGTCAGGGAAGAATGTGAGGGGAAAAAGAGCAAGTTACCTCCCCACTCCATGACGTGGCCTCTTGCTTCATCCAAAACAATTGTGATGGTGTGTGTGGTGTGTATATGTGTGCAGGTATGTGTACATGTAGAGACTAGAGAGCAATCTTTAGTTTTGTTCCTTTTGTTGAGACAAAGTCTCTCACTGGACTGGAACTTGCCAAGTCGGTTAGGCAGCCGGCTGGCCGGCCAGGGAGTCTCAGGGTACTGCCTGTCTCTGCCTCTCCAGCCCTGGGATTACAAGCACAGACCACCATTCCTGGCTTTTTCTCACAGATTCTGGGATGAAATGCAGGTCCTTGTGCTTGCAAGGCAAACAATTTACTGACAGAGTTGTCTTCCCTATCCCATTCAAAACCATTTTGAATGAAGATGCCCAACTGGGTGTGCTTCAATTTTATATGAGATAAAATTCAAATAAATCACACTTATGTTGTAAAGTATTATAAAATAAAGTATGACTATTATATGTTAATAAAAAGTTAGTCATTTGACTTACTTTTATTTTATGTGTATGAGTGTTTTGCCTACATTTATGTAAGTGTACCACATGTGTACAAACTCACAGAGGCCAAAAGAGGCCGTCAGGTTCCCTGGAACTGGAGTAAGGATGGTTGTTAGCTGCCATGTGGGTGTTGTTAACCAAACCCAGATCCTCTGGAAGAGCTGCAAGTGCCCTTAACTGCTGAGCCATCTTTCGGCTCCTTAATGAAAAATTAAAGGGAAGTGGGTCTGGAGATGTAGCACATTTTGTAGAGTGCCTGTCTAGCATGCATAAAGCCCTCTAGCACTGCATAAATAGAAAAAGTAAAAAAAAGTGCCTATAACTTCATCATGGTGGAAAAATAGTGACAGGAAGATTAGTTAAAGGAAGGCTAATACTAAACGAACTCCTGACTTTTCCCTGGCCTGTAACTCTGGGTTAAATACACAGAAGGTAGAATTGTAGACAAGTTAAAAACAACTCACAAGGAAGGGTTCCTCTGCATTTAGGGATTTATTCAGCACATGTGAAGATGGAAGAAAATTTATTTTCAACAGGGTGACTTGTGTTGGTACAATGTTTCTATTGACTATTATTCCAAGCTATAGCTTTTATATTTTTCTGTTCTCTTTGACTGATATTTAATGAGTACATTTTAAAGAACATTTTGCTATTTTATAGCCAGGGTACTAGCTCTAACAACTGAAATTTGTAAAACTGTATATTATAGCCCTTCCAACATGCTTCCATCAGTTATACACCAATAAATAACAGTGATTTCAAGAATGATTAATCATAATCGTTATAAAGCACTCTGGCCAAGCCAACATCTGTTTCCATGGATACAGCAGCCGGCCATCACAGTTGTGTAATTTATATGTTTTAGTTATTGTTCCCAGATGACTATGAGGGCCATTCTACACAGTATGACCTTTTAGCTTTAGGCCCCAATCGGCCCTAAAGTGGTTTACACATAGTTCTTTTGAAAAGTTTTTGTTGAAAAATTGTGGACATCTGAGAAAATGAAGTAGGATTTCAAAAGTCTTCTTACCACTGCCTTCTTGTAGAGGCAGAGTGAAGAAAAGTACAGTGGAGACATTGGTAACAAGAGCTAATTGTGCCGATGATACTATTGGGGAACTGGAGACTCTCAAGGCTAGCTGCAGTCAGTTCTAGACTTCCACAGCACGGTGTGGTGACTGTAGTTCACAATTACCTTTTACATACCTATGAATAACTAGAAGAGAGGAGTGTGGAGGCTCCAAACACAAATGTCAAGGAGAGGCATACATCAATCACTCTGCTTCGCCCAGTGCACGTGTGTGTGTGTGTGTGTGTGTGTGTGTGCATGTGCGTGTGTGTGTGAACTCTCCGTGAACTCTTTCTCTGGAGAGATGTAAACAAACATCTACTCCTTCCTTATAGGTTACCGATGACAAAGTACAATTCTAACGAAGTTCAGTTATTTTATTGGGTTTACTTACAGAGTATGGGTGAGGTAACGATTATTTACAGGAGCTTAGATAACTTCAAAGCAGTCACACCACTGAAAAGTCTCACCCCTGCATGGATGAGCCCCCTCCCTTCAGTTAATTTTCCACACACTATATACTCTAGCATCTCCTGAGACCAGGAGGCCATGTGCACCAAGGGCAGATTCAAATGCAGCTGGCTGTGAGGTACGGGATGGGGGTGGCAGCTGTAAAAATCAGGTGAGGATCCAATGATGCTTCCCACCATTTATTTCCTTCTGGGAGAGAAAGTCCACAGCCATTAGGCCTGAGCTTGATAGTCCCTTGCAAGTAGTCACAGCTGCTCTGATGAAGATAATGACTGATATGCTTAGAGAATGGAACTCTACAACAGGTGTGTGTGTGTGTGTGTGTGTGTGTGTGTGTGTGTGTGTGTGCTGTCCTGCATTGTCAACTTGACACACCTGGGAAGGGGGAACCTCGTTTGAAGAATTTCCTCCATCAGATTGGCCTATGGGCATGTCTGTGGGGCATTTTCTTGATTGCTAAGTGCTATACCATTTTATGAATACACCACTCTTATCTTTTCTATTAAGCAGCTGGGGAGTTTGCAGTTTGCAGCAATTATCAATCATGGTTCACAAAAGTTTGTTTTGAAGTTTTTGTATAGGAGTTTTTAAATTTCTCTTGGATCAATGGGGCGTGGGGATGCTAGCTATCAAAGTTATCTTTACTGGGTAGTGTTTTATCACACTTACCAGAAGTACTCATGGCATGTTGAGGAGATGGGATTTTGTGGAGTGATATGGGAAGTGGCTAGAATGTATTCTCAAATATGAGTCTAACTATTGCCCTATGGTTCTTTAAAATTTACTACTTGGAAAAAGTGCTCAGCAGGGTTATTTTTGATGTATGAATTCACCCTTCTCTCCCTCTCATAGAACTGGATCAAGGAATAAAGTTTATTACCCAGGTTCTAATCTGGAACAAGACAGAATAATTCCAAGGCCTCATTCATTTTCTAGGCTGCACTCCATAGATCCATAGTATAATTGCTCCTCTGTCTTCCGTGCTGGACCTTCTGGCATGTCTCACACAAACTTTCAATGCCCTTGGAGTGGAGACTGCTCTAGAAGCTTCCATTAGCAGTTGTTTCACACTTTGCTTCTACTGTGGACTGGGACTGTTCCACATGAACCATTGATGTCACCCACATCCACCCTTCTTTCCAGGTGGAAAGATACCCCTTGAATCTGCCACATGCTTCTTGTTCAAGCCTTTGTAGATACAGTCCCCTCTCCTGTGTGTTCTTCTTTTTGACCCCACTCATCACCCCCTTGTTCCTTGCTAAAGTAATGCTTTTAAAATTTTATGGAGTTTTGGACACACTTTGTTATCAGCTGTTTATAGTAATTTCCACAGAACAAAACATTGTGAACATGTATGTATATAATTTTGTCTTCTGGTGTTTCTATGGTGGAATCTGTGCTTTTATATCCTCATGTTTTTCTGTAGTAGAACCCATCTTTCTTTGTGCTTTGGGTGTATGTCCCTATGTTCTAGACTAGGGAATTTATGGCAGATGGAGCAGAGCCTTCTGTGGAATATGGGAATGGAACATTGTACAGGGATTTTCTAGTTGATCCTGTTTCCCTAGAGGGGTCAGCAATTAGGTGGATAAACTGGCATCAGTGAAAGAACAGGACTCCTGGTCATAAAGGCAGGAAAAGGCAGCTTGGAGCAGGAAAGGACGGTGGCTGGGGCCCTGCTGTGCTGCTTCAGTCTATCTTTCTTCTCCAAAATGACAGGCTAATGAAAGGTAAAACCTGGGACAGGTCATGATTATGAGAGAGAGGGAGACAGAGAGAGAGAGAGGGAGAGAAAGGAGGGAGAGAGGGAGGGAGACAGAGACAGAGGGAGAGAGGGAGGGAGGGAGGGAGGGAGGGAGAGAGAGAGAGAGAGA
>NW_008359591.1:517173-561434 GCF_000622305.1 Nannospalax galili
TAAGGTCAGGGCCAGGGTCGGATCCTAAGCTTAGGCTGAAGATGGGTGTGTATCAGTCAGCTTTCATCACTGCAACAATACCTGAGAAAAACAATTAAAAGGCAGAAAGGTTTATCTTGGCTTTATTTCTCTTTCTTTTTATTGTTTTTAGGATTTTCATACAATATAATTTGATGATATTTAGAGCCCCTCCCCTATCTGCCCCTTCCAATTTAATGTAATATCACACACACACACACACACACACACACACACACACATACACACACACACACGTATGCCTATAGAGTCTAACTTGTGTCCCCAAATGCCCTGATGTGTGAATCTATCCATTGGAGCCTGGTTAACCTACCAAGAATCCTGTGCTGAAAAGAGATCAACTATTCCCCTCCCAGTAGCCATCAGTTGCCACAATTTCCTTAGGTTGGGCTTGGATTTCATACCTACTTCCTCATGTTTATGCTGGGATTTTGTCTAGTTTGAGCTTGCATAGGACTTGTGCATGCTGTCACCATTGCTGTGAGTTCATACAAGTAACTGACCAGATATCTGAAAAACTCTGTTCCCTTCTGATCTTCCACCACCTCTGGCTCTTACAATCTTTCTGTGCCATTTTATGCAATGGCCCCTGAGCCTTAGAAAGCAGGAATTTGGAATAGGTATCCTATTCAGGGCTAAGCACTCCGTAGTCTCTTGGTCTCTACATATTGAACAGTTGTGAGTTTCTGTCTTAATAATCCTTTGATGCATAAGGAAAATTCTCTGGTTAGGGTTGAGAGATGCATTAATCTTTTGGTATAACAATAAGTTATTGGGAGTCAGTTTAATACTATAACTGTTTAGTAGAAAACTAGTATTATGTTCTCCATGTTCCAAGACCTGTCTAGCCTCAGGTTCCTAAGCCTGATCTAAATGTCAGGTATGGGTTCCAGCCTATGAAGTGAAATCCAGTTAGAGAGTGCTTGGTTACTCCCATAATAGTCATGCCGCTATTGCACCAATTGGCATATCTTGGCAGGCCGGTTGTAGTTCACAGGATTTAAAGCTGGGTAAGGATGATGATTATTTTGTCTGTTTGGTTCCAGCACTGTGAATACTAGCTAGGAAAGAAGAAGCTCTGAAGTCAGTACCAGCTTGATTTCTCCTTGTTTGTTCTATGGTTCATGTATGTTGTGTCTCCAGCAATATGGTTTTACCATCAAGTTCTGGAGCATAACCAAGAGGAGGGGCAATGACTTGTATTGTTTGAGGGTCTATTGGACTCTTGGTCAAGAGATTCTAGAGAGGGAGTCCATTCCTGGCATTGAGGTGGATTTTTTTTTCCATAAGTCTATGATGTCTACAAGGAGCAATGTCCCATGTTATAGGGTAACTTCTTTATATATATGCTTTAAGAAGTGTCTATGGTAGTAGGTTTCCATATGGCATTTTCTAAAGTCTGTTAGTGTGACTTATTCTTTCCCATACTCCCTCCTCTGCCCTGCCCTGCCTTCTCATTCCCCACTTTTAACCCTTATTACTCTAATGCTCCCCTTTCATATCACTGCATTCTACCCCCTGCCCCACCCATTGTTGTTTATTAGTTTCTTGATGTTTCTTAACTTTCAAATTGCATATATAAGATTTCAAAGCTATCATCTAGATATGAGTGAGAACATATGACATTTATCTTTCTGAGTGTGGGCTAACTCATTCAGGATGATTGTTTCTAATTCCATCTGTTTACCTGCAAATTTCATAATTTTGTTTTTTCAAGAGCTGAAAAATATCACATTGTGTTTGTGTACTGTACCTTCATTATCTGTTTGTTGATGGAACTCTAGGTTGTTTCCAGTTCTGGCTATTATGAAAAAAGTGGAGCAATGAACATGGATTAGCAGGTATTTCTGTAGTAGAGTATAGAGTCCTTTGGGTATATGCCTGAGTGGTATGGCTGGGTCATATGGTAGATCAATTTAATCTTGGCTTTGGGTTCAGTACATAGTCATTTGGCTCTGCTACTCTGGGCCTGTCTGTGTATGATGAGCCATAAAATTCTTGTGGGAAGCATCAAATTTAGCACAATGGCTTGCCTCATAGTGGACAGAAGACAGATGAGTGAGGGATAATGGGCCTGGGGCAACATAATGCTCTTCCAGGGCAGAGTCTCAGTGCCATGCTTTCTACAATTAGGCTCTACTTCCTAAGGTTTCCATTACCTTTCAGTAACAACATCAAACTATGAAACTGCCAGTGGATTGATCCATTGATAAGTCAGAGCCATCAGAGCCCTCAAGATGCAATAACCTTCAAAAAAACCCTTTCTCTGAACACTGATGCACTAGGGACTAACCCTTTAATACAGGAGTCTAGGAGACATTTCAGATCCAACTCATAGTGGCAGGGAAAGGAGAGCAGCACCAGAGCACACCTTCAGCATTGTTTTCTATCTTACAAAGAAGATTCAGCAGAGCAGTTGTAGTAGGTTATCAACAGGGCTGCTCCCAGGGCTAATGTGGGCGTTTTACTGTTATAATTCTTTATTATTGATTTTTGGGTCAAGGGGACACTCTAAGGAAGGAAGACGGGGGAAAGGGGAGCGTAAGAAGATTCCTAAAGATAAACTAATCCCATTTCATACTTTTATTTAAATGAATCATGATGACTTTCTGTTTCTAACAGCAATTGCCTCTTTTCCTTTGTGTGTGTGTGTGTGTGTGTGTGTGTGTGTGTGTGTGTGTGTGTGGTGTGCATTTAAACTCGGGTTCTGGGGATAAAGCTTAGGTCTCAAGCCAAGCAATTTACCAACTGGGCTATCTTGCTAGTTTCTATTTTTTTCTTTGAATGAGACAGCTGGGATGGCCCTTACTCCACATTCCACACCTGAAGCAGGTGTTTCTTCCTATGATTAAGCAGCATGTGCAGGCTTGTTAGATGTGATATCTTGTGCAGGGTTTGGGTATTTGTGACCTTACTCTGCATCTCTGAGCCTGCATAAAGCAGTGTGCAATTCTAGATCAAAGTCCCTGCTGACACAAGAATGCCCACAGCGCTATCATCTCTGTGGCCAAGTAATATCCTCAGAGCGCCACAGAGGGAAGAGCGCCACTGAGGCTTCCTTAGAGTAAACAAGGATGCAGATGGAAACAACAGTTAGCTACACATCTCAGCTATTACCATGACAAATAAATAAAAAAGACTGGAGTAGTGATAAGGCCACATTAGAGAGCAGCCTGTCCATTTCAAAACCCTGAAAGGTCTCATGTCCTTCACTTCTAAATGCAGGCCCCAAAGAGATTTCAGATTTTTGTTTCGTTTTGTTTTTATTTTTCTAAATCGACAAAGAAACTGAGCAAGTAGATCAGTATAAAGATGATTTTTTTATTCAGTGTTGTTTGAGAAAGTAAAAATTTGGAAACAATCTAGATGAAAAAAGATAAAAAGAGAAATATCCACAAAGAATAAATAGCATGGTGATTCTTCCTACAGAGAAACAAAATCCAGTGACAAAGAGCAATAACTCTCAATAATTTTTTCTTTTTTATTTAAACAAACTATAAAAATCAGATATGCCATAAAATGGATTCAAAATTACCCCCACCCAAAAAAAACCCTAAACTGTCCTTAAAGGGCAGGTTTTGCTCCTTGCCCTCTGAGGTTGACTAAATTCCAGGGGATATTGGACCATCTCTCAAAATGTTCTGTAACTGTGGTGAGTTACCTGTCCTTTTGTCCAGGGAAGCCAAGGAGACCCCAATAGATGGACTTGAACCACTGTCCACACTGCAAAGGGGAGGGTCAACACAGAGGAAACATTTTCTCCATACTTCCAAGTGAAGCCAGCCACAGTTGAACAGGACCTTTGACTTATCTTCACATAGGTGGAACTGGTAAAATAAAGGAGCCAGAGGCTCCTCCCAAGCCCATGTGACCTCTAAGGAACAGATCCTCAAAGGACCTTAAGAGTAAAAATAAATTGGTTTATTTGGGCCAACTGTATGGTTTTAAACACCCAAAAGGAAAGTAAAACCAAAGATTAAAGTGATCAGTATATTTCTTTAAGAGTCCACGTATAGCTAAAGGCTACATAACAAGAAACAATGCCAGACATGAGATACGTTCCTTTGAGTTGTTGGCTAGGGTGGCCCAAGAGACTCCCAGACAGTAACCCAGCATAGAACTGGGAAAATGAACAGCAGACCCCAATCTTATCTAAAGGAATTGGTAACTGATTGCTGCTAGATGAGGAAGAACTGATCTTCCTAAAACAAGGGTCTCTAGATAGGCTGACTAGACTCAGTGGATGAACAAGCACTGGGGAACGGCTGGGGGTGCTGACAACATAGTGGACAGTAACAGGCATGGCAGAGTATACGGGCTCCAGTGTGGGGGTGGATTATGGGATGTTGCCATTTGGGATGTGGATATAAAGATGAATAAGATTGTTTGGGATGTTCTGTATGATATACACAAAAAATCCAATAAAATTTGTAAAAATCAGATACGTTTTCAAATTGCCATAAAATGGAATGGATTCAAAATAAAAAAAAAAAAAAAAAAAAAAAAAGAAAAAGAGCAATGGATCCAGCCCCAGCCTTCTGCACAAACATGGGTGGATCTCAAAACATAACATTCAGTGACCATAGTGAAGAGCAATAGGAATTTATGGTGTGAACTATTTAATGTGAAAGCAAGAGAAAAGTAAATCAATGTATTGTTTCTGGGCACATATAAATATATAGAAGTATCAAAATGGACTAGAAGGTTAAATAGCTCTAGTAATAGCTTGCCTCTCAGAAGGAGATGGGGAAGACATCAAAGAGGAAGGGAAAGGCAATTTTTAATTTCAGTCTTCAAATTTTTCTTTACAAAAATATCATTAATAAAGTAAATCTTCTTTACCTACAAGCTGAAAGAATTTTAAATGTTTTGACTTTGCCTTCCTGGATGTAATGTGACAACCTGAAAGAAAATATTTTCAAGAGAATTTAGGATAAGGCATATCTGGTATATAGTATGGGAGTATAAAATTGGAATAAGACAGGCAAAGGTGCACAACATGGGCCAATAGATGGGTATTAATATCCAGAAAAGGTTCCTTTACACATACACTCTAATAGATTTGGACCTGCAAAACATTTTAAAGCAATATACCCAAAGTTACTCTTAAGTAAGGACTCATTGAATTGAATTGGATATGCACAGTAATTACAGCTAATTCTTTTTTTTTAAATAGACTCATTTTTGGTGTGTTGGAAAAAAATCAGACAAGATTAATTATTTCTATGTTAAATCTGAATTCTAAATTGATCCTGATTATCACAAAAATCTCCATTTTAAAAGTTATTCTGTGTTTAGGTTTGCAGCCATGGAACAAAAACAATGAATCAGAAAAGAAACAATGTACCTGTAGTTTTGAAAGCAAAGTCAGGGTTTTCAAAAACAAACATTTCCGTGCAATAACATTCAAAAACCAGAATCCTTGCTGCTTTGATTGGCAGAGAGAAAGAAGAGAAACCTCCAAAGACACTGCTGTAGATAGTCTTTGATTTCTTCAGATCTGAAGCGATTGAGCTAAACTTCTGTGTGACCATAGATTTCTGCACCTTGGAATCTTGCGGTTGAGAATCATTAAAGGCAATTTCATTGGTCATTCTGAGGGTGATTAGTACTACTTTTGCATGTGATTGTGTATGCAGTGCACACAGTTGGTGCTGAACCAACACTTGCCCTACAGTAAGGTAGTAAACAAATACTTCCCGCCTAGGAAAGCAGACCAGGGTCTCATTCCCACTTTCAGGACCTCTTTCACTCCACTTCAATTCATCTCTCACTTTTCTTCCAAAGAGCACTTCTAAAGGAGTCTCTGACTTCATCCTTAGTTTTTGTTTTGTGAAAACTTTCAAGACTAGCTCTTCTTAAATGATACCAATTTTATCATCTTAGGCCAATATTCTACCCTAAAACTATTCCCCACCACTGTACGGCCTGGACCTCTCCAGTTTACTTGGCAATATGTCCTACTAGACTTTACAAAAATTATCTCAAAATCATTCCCATTTCACCTTCTTGAAGATTCCTTTGCTTCTCGCGTAGCATTTAAAGAATGAGTTATTTGCATGACACTTTGGAAAATGACTTTAGCTTTCCTCACACTGTTATAGGCTTCTCAAATGTCAGATTTACAACTCATTCATATTAGATCTTACATAGTGATTAGTTAATGCATAATAAATTATTAGTATTTGATTGAATTGTTAATGGAACAATTGACACCAGTCAGTTACTAACTGACCTTGTTTAAATTGTCAACTTTTTGGTTGTTTTACCAAACTGAAAACTAAGCAAGTGGCCTTATAATCTAAGACTTATGTTCTAGGTGACAACTTTTCTGGAATAGGCTCAGGTACAAAAGTGCACTGGTGCTTTTGGCCACTACAGGGGGAGGACATGTCAATGGGCTGGTGAGACCAGGGCTGGGTGACTTCAGAACTCTCTCTCTATAGAATTCTGATTGCTTTCGAAGAAATGGATTTCTTCTGCTGGCCAAACGTTCTCATTTTACAGAGCCAGGGATGCCCTATAGAGCATTTTTGTACAGGATCTTAGTTACTCTGAAGTGGAAGAACTGACAGGCATCAGGATGGTGAGGCAGGATGAGAATGGCCTTAGTAGTCATGTCTTCAGGGTAATTCAAGACAACCCCTGTTTCCCTGAATTACATATAAGTTGGACTGCTTTTAAAACTTTTCAATTACATTTACTAATTTATTGTGTGCTACATGTGTGTGTATAGGTATGTGGCTATGTTAGTGCTATAGTGAACTTGTGAAGATCAGAGAACAGCTTTCAGGAGATGATTCTTTTCTTCTACTGTATGAGCTCTGGGTGTTGAACTCAGGTTGTCAGGCTTGGCAGCCATGCCTTTATGTGCTAAGCCATCTATCTAACTGGCCCCATAAGTTGAACTCTTAATAATTTACTTTTCTTTCCTTGTTCTAGAATACAATATGGAGTAATAAATAAGAGAGAGAGCATGTTAAGATTTGGACAGATGTACATTTGAGTCAGAGGGGAGGAAGAAGAGACCTACAAGTACTCACAGTATGAGTCTTCGTAGTTAGTAGAGATGAACAAGAAATAGGGCTCTATGTTTCCTGGCAGCAAGCATGAAAACAAAAATGAGTCTGGGAAATAGTTTTACTGTCCAGGGAGAATAATCATACCAATTTTGGTGAGAAACAAATGCTTCACCAGATTCAAATCTAAGCTAAATTATTCACATGGAAATTCCCCTACGGGCAGCAGATGATGTTCTCAACAACACCACATGCAGCTGTGAGACTCCAGCACTGTTCCTCAGAGTGACAGGCACATTATTCTACACAGGCCACATCTCAAGGGCTGACATAATTCAGGACAAGTTTATATGTTTCTGAGGGATTAGCTTAACTTGAAGGTTACACTCAAAATGCTAAGAAAAGTGGAAAAACCATTTATCAAAAGATTTCATAAATAGCTCCTTCTTCTGGCAAACTTTGGCGCTAAAGTGGAAAATGTAGCCCATGCAGGCATTTTTTAATAGACCCATGAGGTACATTATTATTGATTGATTTACACTGAATTATCCTTCTTTTCATCACCTCTGCCAATATTACCCAGTTCTCAGAGAATGTCTATAAAATGCCCTCAATAACATCCAAATAGTTGTTTACAGATGATCATGAATTCAATCAGGAAAGTGAGGCCCAAGTTCATTACTCTTTAGAAAGATAAACATTTAATGACCACTAAGGATGTATCCACAGATAAAGAGCACTTTTTTTCTTAATAACAATAAAATGAATTGACGGAATATCTAGGTTACAAGCCAAGGGAGAAAATGGTTCTAGGAATTATACCCATGCAGGGGAACTTCAAAAAGTTTTACATGACAAAGTAAGGAGACGGTTAAAAAAAAATGCTTTCTAGACCAAGAATAATGTTTGAAAATTTTTCTGAAAGATTTTTTTCAACCTTCTTATTTCAGGAGGTCCAGACCTACAAGGGTGATAAAATGGGAATTTCTACAAAGATTATTTTATATTCTGAAGCTGTTCCATCTAGTAGAGATTGCTATATGACCACATGTGGAGAGTGTGAGAGAAGACCCAGAAAGGCCCAATGTCACAGGGACAGGGAAAGAATGTTTTCTGACTTCAAATCCAAAGCATTCAGCGGACTTTTCTGCAAATTTGCTAAAGACCTATTTTAAATTTGGCGGAAATTAAACAAGGAAGAGAAAACTGTGAACTTAGCAGCAGCTTCCTCCCCACCGTTGAATCTAGCTGGCCTCCCTCCTGCCTTCATCGTGAAGTTCCTTTACATCTTGCCAACCAAACACCACAGCAGAGGACAGAACATAAAGGGTGTTGGTACTCATGGAGCGAGCATGAAGCTTAGAAAATGAGGTAAGAATAATATTCTCTGAGGAACAGTTTCTGGTCAAGTAAAAACAAAATAACTTACACTTAATAGATCAGCAGGGAATTTTGTTCAATCGAAGTATCAAATATTAGAAATAGTGCCCTAACTTTAAGTAGTTGATTTTTCTCTCATGTGTAGTGGACATCTAAGAGTGAACTGCCCCAAACTGGCAGAGTAGACCCGCTGTGCTAGCAAGTGCTACAATTTTTTCTGGTTCTCCAGGTTAATTCTGGCAACTAGAATCACCTTAACTGATAACCTGAACTGGTTCTGGATGTCTAGTCATTACATCCATTGCAGGGTGTTAACAGAAAACTGAGGAAGAGCAAAAGGTATTCAAAGGAGAGTCTAGTTGAATTGGTTTTTACTTAGATCACTTTGGGCTGGGGTGTGGCTCAGCAGTAAACCACTTGCTTAGCATAAGTGAGGTCCAGGGTTTGATCCCAGGCACTGAAAAAAAAAAAAAAATCATGTTGCCTGGAGCTTAGCCACAAGGCTGCAAGGGAAACCGAAAAATCAAGACTGTTCTTGGTGATAATATGTACCATTTAAAAATTAGATATTTGCTGCTGAGAAACAAAGGAGAGAGAAAAGGCTAGGCCTGGAGCAGTCTTCCTATAAAGGATTTAGAATGCATGATTTCAGGATCTGTAGTGTCTGTTGACTACAGGTCTAGATTTTTTTTTTTCAAATCAAATTTCAGTGGTTTTTACACTTAGCCTACTCTTTTTATGTTGCATCTACTCGTGACCCTATTTAGATAAAAATAAAGCTTTTTTTTAATGAAAAAATTGAAAATAGAGGATTCGCATCTCATTTCTTTTGTTCACGCTACACTTTGACAAAAATTCTTAAAATGCTTTTGTACACATTTAAAACGTGCTGGCAGGTGTTGCTTTTGGAATATTACTATACTTTGCATTCATACCATTCAGTTTTTACTTTGAAATCTAAGGACTTCTTCCAACTCCACCTGAAGCTATAGCATCTTTATTTCTCTTTCCTTCTTTCTTCTTCTTTCTGTTTTTTGTTTTTTTCTTTTTTATTTCAGGCAAGATTTTTGTATAAGGTTAAAACTCTTACCTTCAAAAACCTACTGCCAAATATGATTATGCCTTAACTTGGAACTTCTTTTAATGAATAAGGCAGCGACATAGTTTTTTTTCTGTTTTCAGATTTTATTCCAAGGTGCAGGATTCCTGATGCTCCTGAAATTAAAGCATGAAAGAAAACTTCGTCCTATAAATCACCACAAGGCAGTTTGGAGAACATTTCAGATTCCCTCTGCTTTGTTCTTCTGTATTGCTAAATACAGATTCTCCACATTCCTTCCTTCAAAATTCTTTCTTCACTTTCCCTTTTAAAAGAAGGCTTGCTCACTGAATATTACATTTCTTCACAGGTGAATCAACCTCTAGGCTTTTCCATCGCCAGTCAGAGGCATTCAACTCTATTCATTCTTTAAAATTATTACTGAAAGATGTTTGATTTTGAACAGGGACAAATTGAAATAGAATCCCTCCAGTGTAATATGTTTCATATTGCCTTTTCCATCTAGCTCTATATTTTATTTAATGTAAGATGTATCATTATTTTATTTAGCATTAAGAAAAAAGTGCATCCAGTGAAAATACAGTCTATACTGATTGTAAGATGCATCCTGAGTTCATTGCTGCTGATAAACCAAAACTATGCCTTTAGAATTGAGACAATGTGACACATTTCTATACCAATACATGTTTTAGTTGCTGCTATAGACTATGTGGCTCACTTTATTTTCATTTAAACAATAATCCATAAAGAGTTCTTATATTTCCACATTAACTTTAAAATTGCCATTTTAATAGCTGTATTTTCTTTTTCTAATATTTTTTGTTTATTATTTTTATTTTATGTGTATGCATGTATTGCCTGCATGTAGGTATGTGCACTCATGTGATGTAATGACTGCAGAGAACAGAAGAGATTGTTGGATCCTCTGGAACAGAAGTTGGAGACAGTTGTTAGCTGCCATGTGGGTGCTGGGGTTCGAACCCGGGTCTTCTGCAAGATTAGTCAGTGTTCTTAACTACTGAGCCGTCTCTCCAGCCCAATGGCTGTATTTTCTATCAACTTGGTGTACTGTAATTTATGAAATCTGTTCACTACTGTGTGTTTAAGATGTTTCTAGGTTTTTCACAATGAATATCTTATACTTGTAAAATTTTGATACTGGTAGACAATTTATGCATCTTGATTCCCAGAAGAATGTTTCTGGATCATAGTTCATGAAGATTTGTGTGGTTCTGGTTATTTTCTATTGTTGTCTAAAAAAATTTCTAACAATTTCCAATGACATCAACAGGTAATAGATATCCTAATCCCACAGTCACTATCCCAAATGTTGAGAGCTATTAAAAGAAACTCAGTTTTTGTTTTTACTTTAAATGCTTTTAAAATGTTACCTTAATTTATTTATATTTTATTTATTTGTTATTTATTTATTTTTATATGAATGAGTGTATTGCCTGAATGTACATAAGTGCACCCATGTCATGTGTCATGCAGTGCCCATGGAGGTCAGAAGAGAGCGTCAGATCCCCTAGAACTAGAATTATAGATGGCTGTTATTGGCCATGTGGGTGCTGGGAAATGAACCCAGGATCTATAAGAGCAGCCAGGCTCATTAATAAATTTCACCTTTTGATATTTATAAACCATCTCTAGTTTTAGAATCTACTCTCTACTTCCATTTGCCATTGAGACAGTTTTAAAAATAATTGAACTGTTAACGGGAGAGAAAAATAGCTAATCTTTAATTTAAATGAGATCCAAGATTGTGTTAGTGGTAGCATGAGGAGGTCCGGGAAGACACCACCCTTTATTTAATGACCCTTAGCTAATTTTTCTTTTGTCTTTGGGGAGTATAGGGTAATAGATGCAGGAGTCACTGTAGGAGGAATCTTCTGGTTTTAAGCCTATTGCATTTTGTAAAATTAGCTTTGTTGAGATATAGTTAATATTAAAAACTGGATTTATTTGGTGTGAGCTCTTTGATGAGTTTGGGCATATGTATATGCCCATCAAAGCACAACTACGATCAAAGAAAGAGACACACTTATTATCTCTTTATTAGTTACTTTTCTCATTGCTATGAAAAACTAATGGGCAAAGGCAAGTAATGGAAGGAAGCATTTATTCTGGCTTACAAACTGAGGGGGCAGTGACAGCATGAACTGATTGGTCACACTGAAACCAAAGCCAGGAAGCTGTGGTGCTCAGCTCGCTTTCTCCTTTCATCTTTTTCATTCAATCTGAGATCCAAGCACATGGAACAGTGGGATCTTCATTCAGGGTGGCTCTTCCCTCCTCAGCCTTCCTGGATTCTCACAGACACACTAAAGTTCTGAGTCCTGGTTAGCATTTACTGTCAACTTGAAACAACTTAGAATTATCTGGAAAGAGCATCTCAACTGAGGAATTACCTAGATAGTATTGACTATGGGTGGGCCAGTCTGTGGGGGATTGCATTCATTGTTAATTGATGTAAATCCCTGCACAGGCCACTGTGGGTAGCACCACTCCCTAGGCAGGTCGTCCTGACCTGATCATAAGCCTCACTGCAGTCCAACAAGCAGTGTCCTCCATGGCTCCTGCTTTTCTTTCCTTGTGAAATGAGTTCCTCTGTTGGAGGTTATGTTGTGTGGAACAGCAAGCAAGCATGCAGCATGGGCACATTCATTTCTCCCTGCTCTTGACTGTGGAAGTGATGTGACCTGCTGCTTGAATTCCTGCCTTGACTTCTCCTCAATGATGAACTGTAACCTGAAACTCTAAGCAGAATAAAATTGTTCCTCCTCTAAGTTGCTTTTGATCAGGTTGTTTCGCCACAGCAACAGAAATGAAACTAGAACAGTGTGTCCGCTAGATGATGTCAAATCTAGTTAAGATGACAATGAAACCTGGTCATCATAATCTCTAAAAACTTTCTTGTGTTCCTTTTTGTTTGTTTACTTCATTTTATGGTAAGAACACTATAACCATGTACTACTACATAACACCACAAAAATGCTACTACTAAGATACCAATAAAAGGGTACATTTTTTAGTGTATCATACAGTATTGACTAACAGTACTATACATTGCAACAGAAGACTATAACATATTATCCTACAATACTGAAATTTTGTGGTAATTGAGAAACACCTCTTTCCTTAGCTATTGGTCATGTATTTTCTGCTTTTTTGAGTTTGACTCTGTTAGGTACCTCATACTTGAAAAAATAAAGTATTTTCCTCCTGTGGCTTGGTTATTTCATTTAGTACAATATCCTGCATTTTCATCCATGTTCTTGTAAGTGGCCTTAACTTTCTTAGGGCCATCTTTTTTTTCTATTTTTTAATTAAATTTTTGTGCATGTCATACATCTTAGTAATATTGAGAACCCCCCTCCCTATCTCTACCCACTATAATCCCCCCCCCCCAGATTTCATGCATTCTATCACATATGTTAAGGCCTACCGAGTCAAGTTTGTGTCTCCAGAAGTCGCTTGGTGTAAGTTCATCCATTGGAGTCTGGCCAGCCTATCTAGCCTCACTCCCTTAAAGAATACCAACTCTCCATCATGCAACAGTGATCAGCTGCCAATAGTTCTTCAGTTAAGGATGGGACTTCTTACCCATTTCCTCACTTTTATGCTGGGATTTTGTCTGGTTTGAGTTTGCATGCATCGTGTACATGTTGTCACCATTGCTATAAGTTCATATGAGCAAGTTCCCAGCACCTGGAAAACTCTGTTTTCTTGTGGTCATCAACCACCCTTGGATCTTACAGTCTTTCTGCCCCCTGAGTGGCAGAGTTTAATATAGGAGTCTTATCTAGAGACACACACACACACACACACACACACACTGCAGTCTCTTATTTTCTACATTTTGGACAGTTGTGACTTCCTGTGTAAATCACCTTCTTGATGTATGAGGAAGCTTCACTGGTGAAAATCAAGAGATGAATTAATTTCCTTTCTGCCCCCTATTCTGCTATGTTCTGTGAGCCTTAGGTGTAGAAGTTGCATCATTGATGTGTCACTTAGGGTTGGACATCTCACAGACATTTATTATCTGCATTTGATCAGTTGTTGAATGTGTAATTGTCTCTGTCTGTTGCAAAAAGAAGCTTCTTTGATGAGTGGTGAGAGATCTACTAGTCCGTAAAAATAAGCATACGTATTTAGCATACAGTAAGAAATTACATTTCTCTAGGGATGTGACAGACATAGCTTTTTTTCTGGGATCAATGACTTCTTTAGCCATGTGTATTTTGCTATGTTTACAGTACCACACATGAGTTCCTTCCCATTGAACTGGCTTTAAGTCCAATTAAACAGCTGTTGATTGTCCCCAAGATAAAAGTGCCACTACTGTGCCAATAGGGATAATTTGTTAGTCTGGTCATTGCTGTGGTTATTAGGCTTTACAGCTGGGCTGGACAATTGGCTGATTTTCTCCCTTAGCAGCTTGCATAGTTTCTTCTATGAGAGGTAGTCTTCAGGGGAAGGCTTCTAGGTCAGTTCCAGCTCCATTGCTCTAAGTCCCATGTCTGGCATATGTCCTATCTTCAGGAATAGGATCTTACCTTCAAGTTCTGGGAGGCAATCAAGGGCTGTGATGATAGTATGTGTTATTTTGGGAGTCTCTTAAATTACCCTGACCAACAACTCAAAAGGAGATTTGTCCTGTCTGACAGTATGTTTCATGTATATATCCTTAAGCTATACACATTCTCTCTCTCTCACTCCCTCTCTCTCTCCCCCTCTCTCTTTCTCTCTCTGTCTCTCTCTCTCTCTCTCTGTCTCTCTGTCTCTCTGTCTCTCTGTCTCTCTCTCTCTCTCTCTCTCTCTGTGCACCATGACACCCAAACACACACACACACACACACACACACACACACACACACACACACGTATGATTTTTCAGTAGGCTTTGGAACTAATGCATTTCCCTCTGGTTTTTCATACCACCTAAGAGTTATTTATTTCTCCTTTCTCTCCCCCCATATTACCCTTTCTCATCCCTTCACAGTTATAGCACCACAGTTACATACTTCCTCCTTGATAACTCTTAACTCCTATTATTCCTCAATCTTGTACTCATTCTTCCTGTTTGCACCCATGGTTCCTTGTACAGCCTTCCCTCCTTTTTTCCAGTTGAATATCCCATTTTAACATTTCCCTCTTGGTAATAACTGTCTTCTACTATCCCTCTCTTTTGGACTACTTCTTCCCCTTTATCCCATTGGTTCCTTTCGATTTTCCTGACTCCTGCATTTACATCAGAATATATACTCATGTCTAAGGATTTGAACCTAAGATCCACAAATGAGAGAGAACATACATCACTTGCTTTTCTGTTACTTCACTTAGTATAACAACTTCTAGTTCCATCCATTTACCTGCAAACTTCATGATTTCAATTTCTGTTGTTACTAAATAGAACTCCGTTGTATAAATGTATCACATTATTATTATCCATTCATTATTTAAGGGACATTTAGATTGTTTCCATTTCTTAGCTGTTGTGAAAAAAGGCTTATGGCTGAGTAAGCATCTCTGCAGTAAGAAGTGTCTTTTGGGTATATGCCAAGGAGTGGTAAAACTGAATCATGTGGTAGATTTATTTTTACTTTTCTTAGTGATCACCACACTGATTTCCATAATAGTTGCAACAGTTTGCAGTTCCACCAGCAGTGAATGATTATTCCCATTCCCCTGCATCCTTGCCAACATTTGATCTCATTTGCTCTCTTGATCATAGCCATTCTAACTAGGGTAAGATGAAATCTTAAGTGGCTTTGATTTCTATTCCCCTAATTTCTAAGGATATTGAACACTTTTTAAGGTTTCTCTTAGGCACTTTTAGTGCTTCTTCTGAGAACTTTCTGTTCAGATCCATAATATAATTTTTAATTAGGTCATCAGTTTTCTTTATTCTTTGTTTTTTGAGTTCTTTGTATAGTCTACATTTAATCCTCTGCTAGGTGTGTAGCTAGTGAAGATTTTCTCCCGCTCTGTGGGTTTAATCTTTACTCCACTGGTTGTTTCCTTTGCTGTACATAAGCTTTTAGTTTAATGGGGTTCCATTTGTCAATTGTTGACCTTAATTCCTGAGCAACTATTGAATGATTTGAAAAATCTTTTCCTGAACCTTTATCTTATAGGATACTGCCTATGTTTTCTTCTGGCAGTTTTAGCATTTCAGGTTTCTGATTTAGGTCTTTGATCCATTTGCAGCTTATTTTCATACAGGATGATAGATAGGGGTCTAACTTCACTCTTCTACACATGGAGATCCATTTCTGCCAGTACCATTGGTTGAGGATGCTGTCTGTCTTCCAGTGTGAGTTCTGGCAACTTTCTCAAATGTAAGGTGGCTGAAATTGTGTAGAATCATGTTTGTGACTTCTATTTTGTTTCACTGATCTACATATCTGTTTTTGTGCCAATACTATGCTGTTTTATTATGACTTTAGGTCTGGAGCATAGTTTGGTAGCTGTATGGTAATTCCCCCCCCCTCCCCAGCATTGCTATTTGTCCTCAGGATTGTTTTGGCTACCTGGGGTCTTTTTTGTTTCCATATGACTTTTAGGATGATGTTTTGTAATTCAGTGAAGAATGTTGTAGAGATTTTGAGGGGGACAGAATTGAACCTATAAATTGTATTTGTTAAAATGGTCAGTTTTATAATATCCAATCCATGAGCATGGGTTGTCTTTCTGTAGGCTTGTGTCTTCCTCAATATCTTTCTTTAAAGATTTTAAAGATTTCATTGTAGATGTCTTTAATGTCTTTGGTTAGGTTTATATCTAGATATTTTATTATTTTTTGAGGCTACTGTGTTTGGAAGTGCTTCCATCTTCTCTTTTTTGATTGCTTCTTATTAGTATATAGAAAGACTACTGACTTATAAATTGTTTCTTTTTAATTGATTCAGAAAACTTGACACATTGCTGAGTGTTGATCATTTCTGGAAGTTTTATGATGGAATTTTTGGGATATCTCATGTATAATATATCTTCTGCAAATAGAGATAATTTAGCCTCTTCTTTTAGAATTAGTACTCTTTCAATTTCCTTCTCTTGTCTTATTTCTCTAGCTAGTGTTTCAAGTATTCTATTGAAAATGATTAGGGAGAGTGGACAGCCTTGTTTGGCTCCTGATTTTAATGACAATGCTTCTAGTTTTTTTCCCATTTAGAATGATGTTGGCTGTGGTTTTTGTGTACCATTTTAACTAAGCTGAGGTATGTTCCCTTCAGTCTGATTCCCTCTAGGACATTTATCATAAATGCAGGTTGGAACTTGTCAAATGCCTTTTCTGCGTCTATTGAGATGATCACGTGATTTTTGTCTTTACCTTCATTTATATGATTTTATTTTTAGGCTTACAGATTTACATATATTGAACCATACCTGCATCTCTAGAATAAAGGCAATTTGGTCATGGTAGAAGAACTTTTGGATGTTTGTCTGTATGTGGTTTGTGTGTATTTTTTTTTTTTGAGAATTTTTATATCTGTGTTCATTAGTGATATGTGCTTGTTTTCTTTTTCTCTGTGTCTTTATCTGGTTTTGGTATTGGGGCAATCCTGGCTTCATAAAAGGAATGGAGAGTTCTCCCTCCATTTCTATCTTTTTGAATAATTTACACAGTTTTGGTTGTAGATCATTTTTGAAGGTCTGGTAAAATTCTACTTTGACTCCATTTGGGTCTGGATTTTGTCTCAGTAGGGCAGCTTTGTATTACTGTTTGATTTCTGTATTTGTTATAGATCTGTTTAAACTGCTGATATCTTCTTGGTTTAACTTTGGTAGATCCATTCAATTTAGAAATTCATCCATTTCTTTTAGATCTTCAAATTTAATGGCATATAAGTTTTTAATGTATTCCCTTATAATGTTCTGGATTTTGTTCATGTCTATTTTGATACATGGATTTACTTCAATTTTGGGGTTGTTTTTGTGAGTATGTGTTTTAGTACGTTGTCTGTGTTAGAGAAACTTTTATGGACTGCTGAATAGTACAATCATGAACATGTATGCACTCTGGTTCACTCAATAATATAAAAATACTACAGGACTACCAAACACAAATTAACTCCAACTCAGTAATAGTGGATGACTTTATTACCCCACTATCTCCAATATACAGATCAACTGGACAAAGAATAAACAAAGAGACATATGAATTAAATGACATCTTACATCAAATGGCCCTAACAGACATCTACAGAATATTCCATGTAAGCACCAAAGAATATGCTTTCGACTCAGCAGTCCATACAGATTTCTCTAAAATTGGCCACATACTGGGACACAAAAAACCCATAACAAATACAAACAATGAAATAATTCCATGCATTCTATTGGACCACAATGCAATAAAGCATATAATCATGAGCAAAAGAAACTCTAGTAACTATACAAACTCATGGAGATTAAACAATGCACTCCTGAATGATGAATGACTCAAAGAAGAAACTAAGAAAGTATTAAAAGTATTACTGAAACTAAATAAAATGATAATACAACACAAGAAAACCTCTAGGACACTTTAAAAGCAGTCCTAAGAGGGAAGGTTAGAGATCTAAGTGCCTACATTAAAAAATAAGAAAGAGCATATGTAAATGAATTAACATTGCAACTTAAAACTTTGGAAAGGCAAGAATGAACCAAACCTAACTTAGTAGATCAGAAGAAATAACAAAAATCAGAGCAGAAACTAATGAAATAGAAACAAAGAAAGACAATACAAAGAATTAATCTAATAGGTTGTTCTTTAAAAAGATAAACAAGCTAGACAGACACTTAGCCCAATTAACCAAAAGAGAGAGAAAAAAATCCAAATTAATAAAATCAGAGATGAAAGGGGAAACCACAAAAAATACCAAAAGAATCCAGAACGTTATAAGGGAATACTTTAAAGATCTATACTCAATTAAATTTGAAAACCTGAAAGAAATAGATGAATTTCTAAATTCATGGAAACTACCAAAGTTAAACCAAGAAGAGATCAATAGCTTAAACAGACCCATGAGAAATAAGGAAACTGAAACAACACTATCTCCTAACTTAAAAAAGCCTAGGCCCAGATAGATTTACAGCAGAATTCTACCAGACATACAAAGAAGATCTACAACTAATACTTTTAAATTATTTAAAAAAAGATAGGAGAGGGTGCGTTCGGACCTCCTCCATTGGGGTAACTGCTCAGAGCTCAGCAGACTGCCAAAGAGTGCCAGGTTCTGGTCTCCCTCTGGCCTCCAACTACCAGAGGACCTGAGAACCCAGGGGACAGCCTGACAGCCTCCGGATCCTGCCTCTACTTGGTGGTGAGCTTCCCCTAATAGCGCCATGCCATCTCCCTACCTGGGATTTTGTGAGCTCCTCCCAAGGCCCCAGGGCATTTCTGGCTTTGATAGACTAATGCTGGGATCTCAGCAGACTGCTAGAAAGTGCAGAGTTCTGGTCCCTCTCTGGCCTCCCTCTGGCATAGGGTTGAAAATTCACTTGACTGCTTGAGAGAGCCTGGAACCATGCGATGAAGAAAGCCTGAGTGTACCTGACTGAAACCTGAATTGGGCTTCTGTGGGTACCCCTGAACAGCTGATCTGAAGCCATCAAGTCCCTCCAAAATAAACCTGAAAGAACCTGAACCCTGCACCAACCAACTTTACATAACCAAAAAAGAAAAAATCTAGGCACCCGGATAACACAAACAGAAGCACACTTCAACTTAATTCTCATATCAGAATCATAAACAGCAAAAGATATTCACATGCAAAAACCACAATGAAAGAAATGGAAAGCCAAAACACTATATCCTCAGCAAAGCCCATCAATCCTGTAGAAGAGCTCTACAAGGAGAAACCCCTAGAGATAACCTAGGACACTGAATTTAAAAGAACAATCATAAACATGATCAAGGAATTCAACAAATTTAAAGAACACATGAACAGACAAATCAAAGAGCTAAAAGAAGATAGGGATAAACTACTGAATGAAATCACAAAAGAGATAGAAACATTGAAGAAAACTCAGGCAGAAATGAAGGAAATGCAAACTCAATAAGCTAACAACTTGAAACAACAGGGGAAAGCCTCGCCTCTAGAATTAATGAAATGGAAAACAGAATATCAACACTGGAGGATAAAGTTGAAGAATTGGACCACTCAAGGAAAGAGTATGGAAAATTTAAACAAAACATAGGATTGCAATATACAAGAGATATGGGACACCATGAAAAGACCAAATCTATGTTTCATAGGAATAGAAGGAAAAGAATTTCAGGATAATGGTGTTGACAAGATCTTAAATAGGATTGTAGAAGAGAATTTCCTGAAATTAAGGGAAGACATCCCCATACAAATACAGGAAGCACATAGAACACAAAATAGACAGGCTCAGAAAAGAAACTCTCCATGGCACATCATAGTAAAAATATTAAACATACAGAACAAAGAGACAATACTGAAAGCTGCAAAAGAAAAACAAGAAGTCATATACAAAGGAAAATCCATCAAAATTACAACTGACTTAATGCAAACTATGAAAGCCAGAAAAGCCTGGACCAAGGTATTTCCAGTTCTACATGACAATAGATGCCAGCCCAGAATACTATACCCAGCAAAAATGTCTATTATAGTTGTGGGGGAAAGAAAAATCTTCCATGACATGAATAGCCTGAAAGAATACATGTCCACAAAACCAGCACTTCAAAGAATACTTGAGGGAATACAGAGAGTGGAGAGAGAAACAACTATACCTTGGGGCAATGAAAGAAAATAAACAAAGATATAATCTAGGAAACACAAAATTATACAGAGAACACAAACAGAAATCAAAATGACAGCAACCAATACACACCTTTCAATAATAACCTTAAATATCAGTGGACTGAACTCCCCAGTCAAAAGACACAGGCTAAGCAAATGGATTAAGAAACAAAATCCATCTCTTTGCTGTCTGCAAGAAACCCATCTCACCTTCAAGGACAGGCACTACTTTAAGGTAAAAGGATGGAAAAGAATATTCTAAGAAAATGGTACTAAGAAAAAAGCAGGGGTTGCAATTCTAATATCTGACAAAATAGACTTTAAACTAAAACTAACCAGAAAAGACAAAAAGGGCTATTTCATTTTGATCAAAGGAACAATCAATCAAGAAGATATTACAATCATGAACATATATTCACCAAACTCTGGTGCACACAATACTACAGGACTTTAAGACCCAGATTAATCCCAACTCATTAATAGTAGGGGGCTTCAATACCTCACTGTCTCCATTAGACAGGTCAACTGGACAAAGAATAAAGAGAGAAACGTCTGAATTAAATGATACCATATATCAAATACACTTAACAGACATCGTTTGATTATTCCATGCAAACACCCAAGAATACTCAGAACCTCATGGAGCTTTTTCAAAGATTTACCACATACTGGGACACAAAACAAACCTCAACAAATACAAAAATATTGAAATAATTCCATGCATTCTATGGACCATAAAACAATAAGCTCAAAATCAACACTGGACAAAGCTCTAGTCACTACATGAACTCATGGTGATTGAACAACACACTCCTAAACAATGTAGTGGGTCAAAAGAGAAATTAAGAAAGAAATAAAAGAATTCCTGGAATTCAATTAAAAGGACGATATAACACAACACAACCTCTGGGACACATTAAAAGAAGTCTTAAGAGAGAAGTTTATAGCTCTAAGTGCCTACATTAAAAAAATTGGAAAGAGCCCAAATAAATTTCCTAACACTGCAAATCAAGGCACTGGATAGGCAAGAACAAATGAAACCCAAACCCAGCAGAAGAGAAGAAATAACAAAAATCAGAGCAGAAATTAATGAAATAGAAACAAAGAAAACAATACAAAGAATCAATGAATCTAAGAGCTGGTTCTTTGAAAAGCTAAACAAGATCGCAGACCCTTAGGCCAGTTAACCAAAAGAAAGAGCAAATCCAAATAAAAAAAAATCAGAGATGAAAGGGGAAACATCACAACAGACACCCAAAAGATCCAATATAGGGAATATGTAAAAAAACCTATATGCTACTAAATCTGAAAGTCTAAAAGAAATGGATGGCTATCTGAAATCATGGGAACCTCCAAAGTTAAACCAAGTAGGGATCAACAGTTCAAACAGAACCATAACATATAAGGAAACTGAAACAGTAATGCAAAGCCTCCCAACCAAGAAAAGCCCAGGCCCAGAAGGATTTACAGAAGAATTCTACCAGGCATTTAAAGAAGACCAACAACCACTACTACTTAAATTATTCAAAATGATAGAAACAGAAGGAGAATTCCCAAATTGCTTCTATGAAGCCAGCATCACTCTATTACCCAAACTGGGTAAAGACACAACCAAAAAACAAAACTATAGACCCATATCCTTAATGAACATAGATGCAAAAATTCTCAACAAAATACTTGCAAACCGCATATAGACACACATCAAAAAGATCATTCACCATGATCAAGTAGGCTTTATCCCAGAGATGCAGGGATGGTTCAATATACACATGTCAATAAATGTTATTAATCATATAAATGGACTCAAAGACAAAAGCCACATTGTCATCTCAATAGATGCAGAAAAGGCTTTTGAGAAAATTTCAAAGTCCTAGAGGGAATTGGACTGGAGGGAACGTACCTCAACATAATTAAAGCTATACACAACAAACCCACAGCCAATATCATTCTAAATGGAGAAAGACTGGAAGCATTCCCATTGAAATCAGGAACCAGACAAGGATGTCCACTATCTCCACTCCTTTTCAACATAGTGCCTGAATCTCTTGCTAGAGCAATAAGACAGTAGAAGGAAATTAAAGGAGTACTAAATAGAAAAGAAGAGGTCAAGCTATCACTTTTTGCAGATGATACGATACTATACCTAAGAGATCCCAAAAATTCCACCAGAGAACTCCTAGAACTGTTCAACACTTTCAGTATAGTGGCAGGCTATAAAATCAATCTAAAAAATCAGTAGCTTTTCTATATACAAATAATAAGCAATTGTAGAAAGAATACAGGGAAATGTTCCCATTCACAATTGCGGCAAAAAATTAAAATATCTTGGAATAAATCTGATGAAAGACACCAAAGATCTCTACAATGAAAATTTTAAATCATTAAAGAGATTGAGGAAGACACCAGGAGATGGAAGGACCTCCCATTTTCATGGATTGGAAGAATTAATATTGTTAAAATGGCCATCCTATCAAAAGGAATATATAGATTCAATGCAATCCCAATCAAAATCCCTGTGACATACTTCACAGAATTAGAAAAATGCATCCTTAAATTCTTATGGAGGCACAAAAGACCCCAGATAGCCAAAGCAACCCTGAGCATAAAGAGCAACGCTGGGGGGAATACTATACCAGATCTCAAAGTATACTACAGAGCCATAGATCAATGGAACATCATTGAAGATCCAAACCTGAGTACACCCAATTTCAGCCACCTGATATTTGACAAAGGTGCTAAGAACACACAATGGAGGACAGACAGCATCTTCAACAAATGGTGCTGGCAAAACTGGATCTCTACCTGCAGCAGAATGAAACTAGATCCTTACCTTTTGCCTTGAACAAAAGTCAACTCCAACTGGATCAAAGACCTCAACGTGAAACTGGAAACCCTGAAACTATTAGAAGAAAATGTTGGCAGTAACTTACAGGATATAGGTGTAGGAAAGGATTTTTTTGTAAATCGGACAGAAGTTGCTCAGGAATTAAGGTCAGCAATCAATAAGTGGGACCTCATTAAACTAAAAAGCTTCTGAACAGCAAAAGAAACAAACAAAAAAGTGCAGAGAAAAACCCACAGAATGGGAAAAAATCTTCAGCAGTGACACATCTGACAGGTTTAACATCCAGAATATATAAAAAACTCAAAAAACAAAGAATCGGGAAACCAAATGATCCAATTAAAAGATGGGCTAAAGATCTAAACAGAGAGTTCTCAAAGGAAGAAATAAATATGGTTAAGAAACATCTCAAAAAGTGTTCAACATTGTTAGTAATTAGGGAAATGCAAATTAAAACCACTTAAAGTTTCCACCTTACCCCAGTCAGACTGGCTAAGATCAAGAAAACAAATGATACCAAATGTTGGAGAGGATGTGGGGAAAGGGGAACACTCATCCACTGCTGGTGGGGCTGCAACTCATTCACTACTGATGGGAAAGCAGTGTGGAGAACTCTTAAAAAACTAAAAATGAACCTACCACATGACCCGGTTATACCACTCCTTGGCATATACCCAAAGGACTCATCCTATTGTAGAGACACTTGTACAACCATGTTTGTTACTGCTCTTTTCACAATAGCTGAAAGATGGAAGCAACCTAAGTGTCCCTCAAATGACAAGTGATTAACAAAAATATGGTATATTTACACAATGGAGTTCTAGTTAGCAAGAAAGATGAAATAATGAAATTTGTAGGTAAATGGATGGATCTAGAAACTGTTATACTAAGTGAAGTAACACAGACTCAGAAAAATAAATGATGCATGTTCTCCCTAAAATGTGACTCCTAGCACCAAATCTTTTTAAATTCCAGGTCCTTTTAATAAGATGATGCTATACAGCAGTCCCTTCTACATGAAATAACTACCATCATCACGACTTTGGCTGAGACTGATCGCTAAACATAGTCACCATTGGACTTGTTGACAGTCGTGCTCATTCATTAAAGGAGTGCCGAGCAGAATCACTGGACCCTCACCTGAATATCCAGCCACTCTTCTCAGTCAAGTAGTCCAGCCTTGGAAGACAAAAGAAAAATGAGGAAGAACCCAAGAGAGGGATGCTTTTGGAAGCCCTTTTCAAGAAACTCCAATGGTCTCTCATATTAACATTTGAAAATTGCCCTGTTCTGACTTTCTAGTTCCCTGCCTAGAGCTTGTAATGCTAAGTACTCTTGCCTTTACTTCTCCTTCACATATCTCATTCATGATTCAAGGACTTTCTTCTCCCCTTAGAGACAAAAGTTATGCACTTTGGGAGTCTTTTAGTACCCACTGAAGGGGTACTCCAATTGCCTCACCCTGCGTCCCTGTTCAGCACAGAAGAAGCCAGAGGAGTCGGCGTCCCTATTCCCTATTTGCAATTTGGGTAACCTCTTCAGAGGATGGCATGATAAGAATAAGATGTAGGAACTGGCTAGGCAGTTAGGGTAAAAAGACCCCAAAGAAATGTAACCAGTTTCTTGGCTAAAAGTCAAAATGTCCTTGGGCCTGTTAGCAACATACTCTGCTCCAAGGCCAAAAATGTCAAAAGTATTTGGGATCTTGTATCTAATCCTTAAAAGATTTTAGGGTTACCTCTTCAGATGTGGGGGAGGGGAGAATGTTGGAGGGGAGGGAATGGGCATGGATTTGATCAAAACACCTTATGTGCATGTACGAAATTCTCAATAAAGTTTTTGTAAAAATTAAAAAAAAAGATAGAAACAGAGCGAGTACTCCCAAACTCCTTCTATGAAGCCAGTATCACTCTAATACCAAAACTAGGTCAAGACACAACAAGAAAAAAAGAAAACTGTAGGATCATATTCTTGATGAACATAAATGCAAAGATTCTGAACAAAATACAGATACACATCAGAAAACATCACCCACCATAATCAAATTACCTTTATTCCAGAGATGCAAGCGTGGTTTGATATACTTAAATCAGTAAATGTAATAAATAATACAGTATACATGCTGCTGAAGCGAGCACTTATATAAATGAACTTAAAGACAAAAATCACATGGTCCTCTCGCCAGATGCAGAAAAGGCCTTTGACAAAATCCAGCATGCATTCATGTTAAAAGTCCTAGAGAGTATTTGAGTGGAGGGACCATACCTCAACATAGTTACAATGATATACAACAAACCCGCAACCAACATCATTTTAAGTGGAGAAAACCTGGAACCATTCCCATTAAAATCAGGAACCAGACAAGGATGTTCATTATTTCCACTACTTTTTTAATATAGTGCTTGAAACTCTTGCTAGAGTAATGAGAGGAGATGGAAATTAAAAGAGAATTAATTGCAAAAGAAGAGGTCAAATTATCCCTCTTTTGCAGACGATATGATAGTATACATAAGAGATTCCCAAAATTCCAACAGAAAACTGATAGAAATGACTAATAATTTCAGCAAAGCGGCAAGTTACAAAATTAACTCCTGAAATCAGTAGCCTTTCTATATACCAATAACCAGCAATCAGAGAATGAGTACATGAAAACTCTTCCATACACAGTAGCCTCAAAAAATATCTAAGCAATGACTTAAGCAAAAATATTAAGGATCTCTACAATGAAAACATTAAATCTTTAAAGAAAGAGATATAGGAAGACATTGGGGAGATCAAGGGCCTGCTGTGCTCATCTATTGGTAGAATTAATATTGTGAAAATGACCATCCTACCAAAAGCAATCTATAGATTCAATGCAATGCCAATCAAAATCTCCATGACATTCTTCACAGAGCTAGAAAAAAACCATCCCAAAATTTATATGGAATCACAAAAGACCCCAGATAGAGAAATCAACCTTGAGCAAAAAGAGCAATGTGGGGGTTCACCATACCAGACTTCAAACTATATTACACAACTATAGTCATAAAAACAGCATGGTACTGGCATAAAACCAGACACATAGATCAATGGGACACAGTATAAGACCTAAAGATCAGTGCATGAAGTTTTAGTCACCTGATATTTGACAAAGGTGCCAAGAACACAGAATGGAGGAAAGACAGCATCTTCAACAAATGGTGCTGGCAAAACTGGATCTCCATGTGCAGAGTAATGAAATTGGACACTTACCTTTTACCCCGCACAAAAGTCATCTCCAAATGGCTCAAAGATCTCAATATGAAACCTAAAACTCTGAAACTGCTACAAGAAAACAAGTTGTACCCTACAAGATGTAGGTATAAGGAAGGACTTTCTAAATCAGACATCATTTGCTCAGGCATTAATTTCAAAAATGAAACTCATTTAATGGAAATTCATTTAACTGAAAAGTTTCTGTACAGTAAAAGAAACAACCAAGGAAGTGAAGAGGAAGCCCAGAGTGGGAGAAAATCTTCACCTGCTACACATCCAACAGAATATTAATATCCAGAATATACAAAAAACAAAAATCCCCCAAAGAATTAAGAAAATAAGTGCCCCAATAAAAAAGATGAATAAGGGCCTGAACAAGAGTTCTCAAACAAAGAAATAAAAATGGCTAAGAAACACCTTAAGAAGTGCTCAACATCCTTAGTAATTAGAGAAATGCAGATCAAAGCCACTTTAAGATTCCATTTTACCCCAGTCAGACTGGCTAAGATCAAGAAAGAAAAGACTCCAAATGCTGCTGAAGATTGTAGAAACCCCAGGGAACGCTCATTCACTGTTGATGGGAATGCAAAAAAAAGCAGTGTGGAGAACTCTTAAAAAACTAAAAATGAACTTTCCATATGATCTGGTTATATCATTCCTTGACATATAGCCAAAGGACTTGTCCTATTGTAGAGATACCTGTACATCCATGTTTTTTTTTCTGCTCTTTTCACAATAGCTCAAAACTTGAAACAATTTGAATGTCCCTCAACTGACAAATGGATAAGGAAAATGTGGTAGACAATGGAATTCTACTCAGAGGTAAGGAAAGATGAAGTCTGAAATTTTCAGATAAATGAATGGAAGTAGAAACTGTTATACTAAGTGAAGTAACACAAATTCAGGAAAGCAAGTGGCTTTTGTTCTCCTTCATTTTCAGATCTTAGCACCAATCCCTTATATGTGAGTCTATATCCTGATGTAACAGCAGGAGCCAGGAAAATGGAAAGGAAGCACGATGTAAAGGGAAAGACAGACCCCGAGAGGGGGATAGAAGGACACAGATGTTGCCAAGGTGGAAATGAGGAAAATGGAGGTATTCAACTGGGAAGGGAAGAGGGAAGGACAGCCAAGGAATTTTATCAAGGGGAAAATGTGGAAAATATGGGCGTTTAAACTGGGGAGAACGGAGGGAGGTTATACAGGGAGAGACATGAGAAATAAATAAAGCTTAGGTGGTGTAAAAAGCCAGAGGCAAATGTGTTAACTCAAAAAAAAAAAACCCTTAAAATTAAACATGTAATATCTGAACAAGAGTGCGTGTGTATACCTGAAGGTTATATAAAAAGGATGACAGGGCCAGAAAGGAGAAACCTCCTTTTGGTTTGTTTGTCAGGGTAGTCCAAGAGACTCTCAAAATAACACAGGCTATTGCCCCAGCCCTTTATTACCTCCCAGAATCAGAAGGTAAGTCCCTATTGCTGAAGACAGGACATACTTTGGACACAGGACTTGGAGCATTGGAGCTGGAAGTGACCTGGAAGCCTCCTTTCTGAAGACTAGGTCTCATAGTGCTAGAGAATGCTATGCAAGCTGCTAAGGTAGAAAACCAATCAGTGGTCCAACTCAGCAGCTCCAATGCCTAATGACAACAAGGTTGGGACAGCAAACTATCTCAATTGGTGTACTAGTGGCACTTTTATCTAGAGGTTAATCAGCATCTGTCTAATTGAACTTGAAGCCCTCTTAATGGGAATCACAAAAGTCTCTGGATAGCTAAAGCAATCCTGAGCACAGAAAGGATGCTGGGAGGTTTATCATACCAGGTTTCAAACTATATTACAGAGCTATTGTATTTGTTACTTTTCTGTCACTGTGCTAAAACACGATTATCAAGGCAACTTATAGATGGAAGGGGTTTTTTGGTTTAAGATTACAGAGGAATTAGAGTCCATAATGGCAGGGGAGGCATGGTGACAGAGGTGGCAGGAGCAGAAAGAAAAACAGTCACATCTTCAAGCAGGTGCAGGAAGCAGAGAGTGA
The DNA here is from genome assembly GCF_000622305.1 of Nannospalax galili. NCBI lineage: Eukaryota > Metazoa > Chordata > Mammalia > Rodentia > Spalacidae > Nannospalax > Nannospalax galili. The sequence continues at coordinate 545,551 of NW_008359591.1, forward strand.
CTGGAAAATTGGGCAAGGCTTAAGAACTCTCAAAACCTGTCCCCAGTGTTTTGCTTCCTCCGGTAAGATTGTACCTCCTAAAACTTTCCAAAACAGCACCACCAACTAGGGACAAAATGTTCAAATACTTGGAAACTTGTGGGGCATCATTCAAAGCACTGCAGCTATAGTAATAGAAATAGGATGGTACTTGCACACACACACACACATACACACACACACACACACACACACAAAACCCATGTAGATCAATGGTACAAAATAGAAGTCCCAAACGTGAGTACACCATTAACAGCCCCCTGGTATTCGACAATGATGCCCAAAGCTCACTCTGGAGGCAGGACAGTAACTTCCACAAGTAGCACTGGGGAAACTTGATCTCTACAGGTAGAAGAATGAATTTAGACCTGTATCTATCCCTGTACACAAATCAAATCCAAGTGGATTCATGACCTCAACATGAAACATGAGACACTGGAACTGTTAGAAAAAAAAAAACCAACAAACATGTGCATTACTCTTAAAGATATAGGGGCAGGAAAGGATTTTTTTAAATCTTTAAAAAAATTATTTGTTTTATGTGTATTCGTGTATTGCCTGCACGTAGGTAAGTACACCTGTGTTGTGAAATGCCCGCAGAGGTCAGAAGAGGCTGTTAAATCCCCTGGGACTGGAATTATGAACAGTTGTTAGCTTCCATGTGGGTGCTGGGATTTGAACGCTGGTCTTCTGCAAGAACAACCAGTGTTCTTAACCGCTGAGCCATCTCTCCAGCCTCAGGAAAGGATTTTTTAAAATCAGATTTCATTAGCTCAGGAATTAAGGCCAACAATTTACAAATGGGAACTCATTAAACTAAAACATTTCTGTACAGCAAAGGAAACAGGTGAGTGAAGAACCCCACAGAACAGGAGAGAATCTTTGCCAGCTATACTACTGACAGTCAATTGACTTCTAGAATGCAAAAAGAACTCAAAAATAATCAACAAAACAAGTGACCCAATTAAAAAAAAATGGGCTACTGATCTGAACAGAGAGTTCTCAAAATGAAAAATAAAAATGGCTAAGAAATACTTTAATAGTGCTCAGCATGCTGACTGATTAGGGAAATGCAAATTAAAACTACTTTAATTTTTTCAACTTACCCCATTAAATTGCTAAGATCAAGAAAACAACTGACAAAAAATGCTGCCAAGGATGTGGGGAAAGGGGAGCTCTCGTTCAGGGTTGATGGGATTGTAAACTGGTGTAGCCACCAGGGAAATCAGTGTGGAGAATTCTTGGAAAAAAAAAAAAAAAGATCTACCGTATGATGCAGCTGCACCATTCCTTGGCTTCTAGCCAGAGGTCTTGACATCCTACTACAGAGACACCTGCTCAGCCATGTTTGTTGTTGCTCTTTTCACACTAGCTTAGGAAACAGAAACAACCTTACTGTACCTCAACCAATGAACGGATAATAAAAATGTGTTACGTTTACAGAATGCAGTTTTATTCCATAAGAAACAGAAATGAAATCATGAAATTTGCAGGTAAATGGATGAAACTAGAAATTGTTATACCAACTGAGGTAATCCAGACTCAGAAAAGCAAGTGTTGCATATTCTCTCTCTTTAGTGGATCCTAGCACCAAATCCTTAGATGTGAGTATATATTTTGATGTAACTGCAGGAGCCAGGAAAATAGAAAGGAACCATTGGGGCAGAAGGGAAGGAGTCCAAGAGAGGGGGATAATAGGAAACAGGTGATATTCAGGGGGAAATGAGTAAAATGAGGGGTTACTTTAAGTGGGGAGGGAGGATTATATAGGGGGGAGCAAGAGGAAAGAGAGTTAAAGCTTAGGAGGTATGAACAGCCAAAGAGAAGTGCATTTTTTCATAAGCCTACTAAAAAATATATATATGTGAATGCATGTGTATAGCTGAGGGCTCTATAAGAAAAATCACAGTGCCAGGCAAGGGAAACCTCCCTTTGAGTTTGGTTAGGATAGTCCAGGAGACTCCTCAAATAATATAGGCTATTGCCATAGCCCTTGATTACCTCCTCAAACTTGAAGGTAAGTCCCTATTGCTTAAGACACAATATAGGACTGACATAGGACTTGGAGCAATTGAGCTGGTACTGACCTGGATGCTTCTTCCTGGAAGACTAGCTCTCATAGTATCAGAAGATACTTTGCCTACTGCCCAGGGAGAAAACCAATCAAGGCCCATGAACCACAGCAAAACAGGCTCAGCAAATTATCTCTATTGGTATAATAGTGTAATTTTTATTTTGGAGGTAATCAACAGCTGTCTGATTAAACTTAAGACCTGCTCAATAGGAGGGAATCTATGCATGGTGCTGCAAATATAGCCCAATACAAAGGGTTGGAGAGGTCATAGATTCCAGAGATATTTCTGTCACTTTCCTAGAGCAACATAATTTTTTACTACATTCTAAGTACTTATCCTTGTATTTTCAAGTAAGTATAGCTCTCACAGTAGTGAGAAGAAGCTTCTTTTTGGAATGAATAGAGACTATTACAAAGTTTCACAACTGGTCAAAATACAGAGAATAAGTGACTATGAGGTGTCTAGGCCCAAGTGATAGATCTACAGTGCAACCTCCATGCCTAAGGCTCAGGGAACATTGTGAAATGGGGCTGGAAAGATTATAAGATTCAGAGGGACAGGTCACCTGATACACCCATGAAATGTCTACAATATGGCAGTCTTAACAAGTGATAAATAATGCCAAAACTAATATAATTGACCTGCCAAGGTAGATGGTGGAAATTCCGTGGGGTCCAACCTCACGATGATGAGCCACTGGCAGTCAATGGATGTTGAGAGAGGGAGAATCAGTTTTCGCTAGGGAGAAGGTCCTTAAGAGGTTATCTAATCCCAAGTGGGAAGCCCTAAACACACATACACACAAGCACCACCAAATTGACTCAGTGCATTGTGTGTATGTATGTCTATGAATGTATGCATATGTAACTATAACAAAGAAAAGGAGCAATTGTGAGGGAGTTGGGGAGACGGGAGGAAATGGGGGATGAGGAGGGTGGATATAATTGAAATACAATACACATGTATGAAATTCTCAAAAAACCATCAATAAATAATAAAATATGAAACAAAACCAAAAAGAGTAACATTTCATTTACAGGAAACGTTCTTGAGGAAAAGCCACGTGTTTACATTTTCAGAACAAAGAAATGAAGCTACTGGTTAAATAAAAGTTTTATGAGTGAGTTATAAATATCCATTTGTTTTTCTCATTACAAAGTAATCTGCGTTTGGAATAGACGGATCTGTTTCCTCCTTTCTCTCCTTTCTCCCTGGTCTGTGTCCCCAGATCCTGTGCCTCTGTTACCTTACATGGCAATGTAAATTAAAATGGTAAGCAACTGACCTTGAAACGGGGAATTTATTCTGGATTATCTGGTTGTGTCTCCTGTTAATGGTCATTAAATTGAACAAAAATGGTATAACAGGATATTCCTGTTGCTTCTATGCAAGAGTATGGCTCTTCTTGTTAACCCATGATTTATGGTGCCACCAGTAGATTTGACGTTGAACTTTAAAAGTAAACAATGTGAACATTTATTTGCTATTAGTTACAGACTTTAAAAATTAGAATTGTTTTTAATAAAAATATTCATATATATTCATATTGTTTTCCAATGCTGCAACTCAAAGCTCTGATGGACTTTTATCTTTGTTTCTGTCTTGCACATTGTAAGTAGAATTAAATTACAACTAAAAATAGAAGTCCATTTGTTAGCACCTGGTGCCATTGTTCTGAAGGGAAGATATTTTCTCCACGATGGAAATGTTTCCTGTACTATTGAATTTGAATGTTAAAAATGTGTGTGCTGCTTTTTGTGTAATTAAAGATAAGATTAACCTGTGTGTTGAAATTTCTTCTAACAACACCTTGAAACATTTTCATGTTAATTTCACTGAAAACAGAGTAAGAGTAATAGGTAATTATTTTTTGTTGACATTCTTACCCATTAGATTGAATATGCATTTGGGGACTGAGCTGTCAGGTTTGATTTCAGCCTAGTTTTCATGTAGAGCACTGAGATTATTTTCCGGTTATTGTCGAATATGTGCTTTTTCTGAGGGACTAGAAGTAATTTTTGGTCATCCTGTCAATCATCGCCTCATAATTTGGAAATATACATCAGAAATGCAAAGGAAGCCGCTTCAACTAGCTGTTTTAGCCCAGCTTATCTATGTACATAAAACCCTGATTTTGTACCCATTGTTAGAAATGACCATGATTTAAGTTAAATAATTTAATGAAAATCTATATAGTGCTAATGTTGTGGACCAAAAGTCATTTTATTTGTTGATGCAAATTATCCATTCATTCATTTTTAATGCTAGGGTGCTATGTATATTGCATTGAATGGTATTTATCTAGGTAGCTGGCAATATAATGTCAGCTGACCATTTTATAGCTTGCTTAAAAATCTGAGGTTTTGAATCACATGAAGAATTTCTGATTAATATAATTATTAATTCATAAAGAGAATTTCCCTATTTTCATTTTATACACTGATGGTTTAGCCATGGTCTTTTCTATTTATTATTCACTCTTCAAACATTTATTATATGCCTGCTATACATAATCACCCTCTTATGTGCAAAGAATGAAACTGAGACATAGTACAAGGTCGCCAAGCTTCAGATACTGACAATTCTATATCCTGTAAAAGATATATGTAAGCATTGTCCGATTTATGTTGGAGAACTAATAGCTATTTTTGATCAGTAATCTTATAAATATGATAGTCCAGAGTATTTACTTGGATATGGTATATGAACTGTACAGTTTAGAAGATTAGAGGTTAGAATACCTGGCACCAGTGTTCTATTACACATTCTAAGCCTGAGGCCCAACTCTGGGGTCCCAGCAAATCAAGTCCAGCCACTTGTCCCCCAAAACAGAAAAATTAATGGTGGAAAACAGGGAAGGAAATTTAGTCAGTGCAGCTTTAATGATTAGTTAGAGAGGATTCAACTAGCATCATTAGCCCTGTCTTCAGGGGTGCTGAAATGAGCTTATACATCATATAGGGTGGTACAGAAGATACATGTATAGATAATGGGTCTTGATCAAATTGTGGTCTGAATGATCACTATCTTAGGATTCGTCAGTAAGGGCTTTGTTTGCTATATGGACATTGTTGTCCCTGGGAGATTATCTGGGCTCTTGTCATCAGATATTTATCCATCAGACCTGTTGTTCTTGGAATCTAAGTTGACTGTGGAAGTAAAGAAGACAGGTACAAAATGGAGGCAGAGATGCTAAACTCTTACACCGTTTTTAATTACCCATTGAGCATCCTCAGGCATAAGTGAGGAGTCAGTGCTTTTATCCAAATCAGGATCTATGTTCTTACAGGATGACAGTAGTACTGGGTAAATTAAAGTGGTAACATTTAGATGAATAAAATAGGAATCAATGTGGGTGAGTAGGAGGCTCAAAATGTGCTGACAGCTAACTAACTCTGAAGGTTTGCATATGAGTGTCTGGGTGAATTATCTGAGACATAGTCATGCTGGGAAGAGGCTCTGGGTTGGAATAAAGGAGGTAGCTGTTTTAAGTAACTTGAATTAAGGAGTTGGTGGGATATTTAGTAGGCAGATGGGGATAAAAACTAAGACATGGAAAGAAGACAGAGGAAAAGATAGTCTCGATTTTACTCTTTTCAGAAGGTGGAATTTAGTATCTGTTAGAGTGGACAGGGAGTTACTTTCAGACTGTGACTCACAGTAAGAAATACATTTCACACCACGACCCAATGCATATATTCATATGTACCTATGAATATTTTGTGGAGTATCCATATACATTTGCATATAGTCCTCACATAAACTTACATTTCCTCAAAACTTACCCTCATTACATTAGTGTATTTTGGAAACCTGAATCTCATGTAAGGAATCTTCTTTGATTAAATAAAGAGTTGGTTAAGACCTATTTAACTGACTGAATTGACTACCCAGTCATGAACTGCATTTGATGTCTGGAGGAGGCATCACGTGTTCATTCCTCCTTGAAATGCCCCTGCCCTGTATAGGAAAAGAGGAGCCAAATCCCAGTGGGGATTTCTAGCAGGCTGGTGCTGGGGCAGCTGCGGCCCCTGTACCTCTTGCTCCACAATTACCCACTCAGCTAAAAGTGAACTCAGTAGAAGCAACAGCACTTCATTAGGCTCATTAGAGATGAGTCTTCTAATTCTTTGGGATCCAAGATATATAGAGTCAGCTTCTGTTTTATACATGATAACAAAGAAAGAAAGAAAAAGTGAAGAATGGCAAGGATCAAATGGGTAAGCAAGGAACGAAGAAAAAATTATTTTGCTGCTATGTCTCCAACATTCTTCATGTATATATGATGATAGGGTTCTGGTAATTGAACTTTTGTGTGTATTGTGTACCTGTTTATGTGTATGCACATGTGTATGGAAGCCCAGGGTTGGCATCAAGTGACTTCCTCCATTGGTTTTTGCCCTATGATTTTAAACAATCGCTCACCAAATCTGGAGCTTGGTGACTTGGCTAGACTGGCTGGCCAGCAAGCCCCAGGGATCTTCTTGTTTCCCTCTTCCCTGTCCTGGGATTTTAGGAATAATATTCATGTGCTTCTTAAGTGGGTCATGGGGATCAAACTCAGGTCCACATGCTTGTATAGTAAGTGCTTTACTGAGTGAGGCATCTCCCCAGCCATGCTAATTAAAATTTTAATGCTCAACAAAAAAGGCATTGAATATAAATACATTCTTCTTAAGTCACAGATATGTAGGTTGTAGTGTGTGCGTTGATGGTTGTATGTGTGGACATATGCATTCTTGTATGTATTTGTGTGTGTGTGTGTGTGTGTGTGTGTGTGTGTGTGAAAACAGAGGTCACCTCAGGTGGCATTTTTAGGATGCTTTCCAACTACATGTTTTGAGGCATGGTCTTCTTGGTGGCCAGTTTGCTTAGGCTGGCTGGCTATTGAAGCCCCACCATTCTACCTGTCTCTGCCTCCCTAGTGCTGGGAGCTGGGATTACAAGTGTGTCACCATGCTTGGCTTTTTAACCTGAATTTTGGGGTTGGAACTCAACATTTTCATGCTTGGGCTTCAAACACTTTGCTGACTAGCTCTTAAGGCACCTAAAATCACAATTCTTGATACTTGTACCTGAGGCTTGCTATATGTGGCTCCTTTCTACTCTAACATCATATAGTTCTTCTGTTGATATTATTCTCCAACCTTACTCATAGTTATCAAAGTTTTCTCAGCTACTTCATGTTAAATGCAAACTGGGCTAATTTAATCACTGTATTTATCTTTTCCTGAGGAATGAAAATTAGCACTTATATGAGCCATTCAGAGTTACTGGTATCAAGAGCTGCTAGATAAACCAACCAGTGTGCTGGAGTTAGTACCCAAGAGTGAGTCACGTGCATCTCTCCTTATTCATGTCATCCTGTGTGATAACTTAAAATCAGCCATGGAGAGAGTGCTTATACAACAAAAATTCTACCAAGAGCTTTTTTCTTCTTTTAAAAAAATTATTTTATTTTTTATTTTATGTGTATGAGGGTATTACCTGCATGTATGTGAGTGTGTCCATGTTGTGCAAGGCTCGTGGAGGTCAGAAGAAGGCATCAGATCCCATGGAACTGGAATTACAGATGGTTGTTATTAACCATGTGGGTGCTGGGAATCGAACCCTGTCTTCTGCAAGAACAACCAGTCCTCTTAACTGCTGAGCCATCTCTCCAGCCTCCTTTTCTATCCTCTTTAGCCACCAAGAATTTCTTATTTGTTATATGTTTACCACCACAGCCTTGAAGATATGAGTAGGTAGTCAAGACCATAGCCACCTTGTAATAACAAATCAGAGGATGGCTTTGATTATTGTGGTACATAGTAACACCACAGTACACAGAAAGCTCATGCAGACAACCACAGTCATCACCACCTTAACTAAGAAATTATTCATTCAAGTACAATAATAAGGACTTTCCATAATTTATTCAATACTGATGAAAGCTCATAAATTATTAATACTATTACTTTTACAGAAGAGAAAACAATATATGACAGTTTAATCTATACAAGATCATATAACACATAGGAAACTTACAGAGCCCTAACTGCACATAGGCTTGTTAAGTTTTGATGGTGAACTAGCATTACATCCTTGACATGTAATACTCAGACAGACTCATTCATTTTTATGTATAGTATTTAAGAATTTAAAATTTCTTTACTGTAGTGCATGTTTATCATTCTCTTTATAAAGTACAAAAATGAGGTAAATGTGAATATCACATGAGACTTGTTTGTTCTTGGATGCATCAAAATAATTATCAAGGGATGATTTAAAAAATGACCTTGAAGATTCCACCTGAGTCAAAAATCACAGGAAAGATACAGTGATATTGAAGATGCACTTACTTCTGTTCTTAAAAGTTTTTATGCCTTCTAGCTGACAAAAGAGATGCAAAGGAAACTGTTTAGCCCATGACAGGGTTCTTTGTCTTATAAATAAATTGCTTCTGAAAAAATGAAGTTGCATAATTTTTTAATTGAAATCCCAAATCCACAGAGAAAAACATTTCCAGCATGGCTTTAGGTTACAGCCAAGTGTCCTTTTGCTCTCTGAACATGCCAAGAAAGTTAATCTTCAGATGAGATAAAAGTAGCTGGGGAAGGACCATGCCTTTGATCCACGATCCCAGATAGTATTCTCAATAAGATTATGCAAATGACCTGAAGGAAGTATTTTGAAGCATGCAGACCTGGGAACACTTATAGCTCCAAATCTGAGTATCTAATCAGAGGAGATGGAAAATAAGCTTTTCTCTGTTTACTTCACCTCAAGCTTCCTTTTCTAAATTTCCTTTGCATAAGCTTCTTCAACAGTGGCAGTGGCAATGGCAATATGGCTAATGGTGTTCATCTCAAGTAAAGAAGGGAGAAGAGAACAAAATCTAAGAAGCTTGGTTTAAGCATGTAGATCAACCGCCCTCCCAGGAGACTTGATTGTAGTTGGTGGTGAGGGCTTTGGGAAATCAGATGAGGGGTTTCTAGCAGGGAGGAACTGTTGAACTGATTGTAGCTTATGTATCTATGTGTTTGTGAGAAATGTAACACGCCAATTAATTAGGCTGCTTTTCTAAAGAAGGTATTCCTTGTCTGATCTCATCTCTGTGCCACTTCCACTATAATTTTGAGTGTTTCATAAACTGAAGTGGTGTTCAGATAAAAACACTTAAGTAGAATTGGTACCTGGTTTTAACTCTAGCTTCATAGAGCAATCATTGGAAGCTTATAATAAAAAGTAGCAAAGTCATAACCCCCTTCAGGGTTGAGATAGAGCTACAATGTCAGCAGGATTAACACCCACAAAGTAGTATCCTTTCTATTCACCAACAACAGAGATACTGAGGAAGAAATCAGGGAATGAGCTCATTCACAATAGCATTAAACTATGGAATAAATTTAACCAAGGAAGTGAAGGACTTGATTATAAAAACTTTAAGACTCTGAAGAAGTAAATTAAAGAAGATACCAGAAGATGGAAATACCTTCCATGCTCATGAGCTGGTTGGATTAATATTGTGAAATGACCCTCCTATCAAAAGCAGTCTACAAATTCAATGCAGCACCCGTTAAAATTCCAACACAATTCTTCACAGAAATTAAAAAAATACTCAAATTTCATATTGAAACACACACACACATGCGCGCGCGCGCACACACACACACACACACAAACACACACATGCATGCAAAACTAGGATAGGCAAAATAATCCTGAACAATAAAAGAACTGCTGGAGGTATTACCATCCCTGGTCTCAAATTATACTACAGAGCTATAGTGATAAAAACAGCATGGAACTGGCATAAAAACTGATGCATTGATAAGCAGAATATAATTGAGGACTCAGATTTAAGTCCATGCATTTATAGTCACCTGATTTTTGACAAAACGGTCACAAATACACACTGGAGAAAAGACAGCATGTTTAACAAATGGTCCTGGTCAACCTGGATAACATGGTGTAGAAGAATGAAACTAGCTCCCCATCTCTTACCATACACACAACTTGTCTCCAAATAGATCAAGGGCCTTAACCTAAGACCTAATACCCTGATAAAGGAGAAAGTAGGGAATACATTGGAACGTATAGGCACAATGAATAGGATTCCTGTAGTGCAAGCTTATAAATTCAACAATTGACAAACAAATAGGACCACATGAAACTAAAATTTTGCACACACCAAAGGACACCATCACTCCAGTGAAGAGGCACCCTATAAAATGGGGAAAATGTTTATTTGCTATTTTCGATGTCCTTCTTCTGCTGGGGTCTTGCTCTCATCCTCTTCTCCTGGTCTTTGTGTTCTCTGTGGACTAAATTCAGATGAGACACACAGAGTTCAATTCAGAGCAGCAAAGGATAGAGTGGGCAATGCGCAAAGGGACCACTGTGGAGGTACATTCTCATGGTATGTAAATGAACATTGGCAGAGAGACCATTGTTTCTGTCTACATACTGAAGTCAGCTTTATACTATTTCTTAAAATTTTTTGATTAAATATCTTTCCTGAGGAGTCAGTTTCTTGTCCAGGTGATTGGCAGGTCCATTTTGATGAACGATTAGGGGAAGGGTCTATAGTATATCTGCTCTTTGGCTGAAAGCTTCCATTATTTTGTAATCTCAGATCTTTGGGGGAGTTTAGAATGTCATATCTCCATCCAGGGTCAGAAGCATGTCACAGATACCATTTTTTAAACCAAAAATCATGCAATAGAACAGATTAAAAATAATTAATGATGGACGACACATTTTAAAAAGATTATATAAAATTGCCACACTTTACTTGGAGGAAATAACATTATTCACTCCATCTTTTTGCTGTCTATAGAATACTTATATATTACCTATACTTTTCTATTAGTGCTTGAGTATCCTCTATGGGACAGAGGTCACCTAATAAAAATGGAGACCAAATTTTCATCAGACTCTTACAAATCCCCCGCTAATCACCATGATCACCTCTCCTGAAGAAACAATCACTCACTCCTTACAAGTCTCTGCACTTACCCCCAAGTTTGAACTTCTGGCATGCCAGGTAAACTAGCCATAGCCACACAAATTATCATCAAATTGAATGACTGTAAGGCTTTTCCTAACCATAAACAATATTTCTCCTACCTGAAACGCAAGTAGAACTTCAACATGGTCGAGATCAGGCTGTGTCCTGCTCTAGGTCACTCCATATTGTATAAAACAGTGAATTTCAGTCTGTACCTTGCCCTTGGTGACTCTGTTTTTCAAGGAGATTTTGCCTTCATTTTGAATGCAAATGCAAAAGCAGCATAACTCATCACCTCACTGTGCACATAGACACCACCACTTGACCGGCACCACCTAAGAGGTAGTTTTTGGTACCTAAAGGTACTGCAAATCAACTTATCAAAGTATGTTGAGATCTGTGATGGCTGTTATCTTATTTTCATTCTGTTGTTGTTATAAATACCATAACTAAAAACAGCATAGAGAAGAAAGGGGTTTATTTCAGCTTACAGACTATAGTCCCTTATTGAGGGATGTCATGGCAGGAACTCAAGCTGGAACTTGAAGTAAAAGCCATGAATGTGTTCTCACTGATGACCCATGCCTCCTTCTTCACGGTTTTGGTGCAAACGCCCCATGCTGGGGGGTCCTGGTAAAAGAGCTTAGCTAGCTTTTTTTATAAATCCCAGGGCTACCTACCTGTCCTCTAGACAATATCAAGTTGATAATTAATAATAACTAGGACAATTGATGGGATTTAAAATCACCATGAAAGGATGAAGTTTGACGTCTGTATGGGCATTTCTAGATTAGGTTAATTGAGGTTGGAAGACTGACTCAAATTGTGGGTGGCACCATTCCATGACCGAGCCCTGGAGTGACTAAAGAGGGGAAAGGTAGCTGAGCGTGCACATTCATTGCTTTCTTCCCCCTGACTGCCTTAAGCTCCTGCAGTGATTTCCCTGTCATGATGAACTGTAGCCTGGACTGTGAGCCAAATTAAATGCTTCCTTCGAGTGCTTTGGTATTTTGCCATAGCAATGAGGCAAGTAATTAATATAGGGTCAAAGGAGCACATGGGCATATTAAGACCATATTAGAAAAACTAGACCAGAGAACTCGTGGAACATACTAAACTGACAAAGAGTGTATGCAGTCCCCTTAGCTGGACCCTATTAAGAACAGAACACTTAACACTGTGATAGTGATGGCATCCACTGACCGCACATATGACCACCTGGCATGTACATCATGAGCAGGATCAACAGGCTCAGTCCTCACTGCTGACACAGTCTTCTCAAGTTGCTGTCTGTCATCCCTCCATCCATTCTGTGGTCAAGACATGGTCCTGCACCTCCTCTCTACATCTTGACGCAACCCTGCGGCCCATCTCAACCCAGAGATCCTGCAGTTATTTGCTCTCTGCCTCTGCCTTCAGTAAGAGAATTCTGCTGCAGCCTCTTTAACTCTTTTGTGGTCATCCTGTAACCTACATATATACATATGTAGAGATAATTACTGTGTGATATGTAATGTATTATTTGAAAGTTAATATTAGCAATTAGGATTGGGATAAAACTGTGCTTGCCAATGGCCAGCTATCAAGGAAAATAAATTGCAGTCAGTGAGACTGATGTAGCCTGTGAATTGTTAGTCAATAAATACTGACATTGTAGAAAGATACAAACATGTCTATGGTTTTGACATACCATGCTCACAACAAAGCACGTCACTGGGGGAAGGCTTAGAGAGTTCTTAAGCCTTACTGAATCTTCAGTTGTGCTCTGTTTCCTGTGCCTGCTTGAAGATGTGAGTGCTCCTCTTTCTATTCCTGTCACTTCTGCCACCTGTCACTTCTGCTCCTCTTTCTATTCCTGTCACTTCTGCCACCGTGCCTCCCTGCCATGACAGACTCTAATTCCCCTGGAACTGTAAGCTAAATAAACTCTTCCTTTTATAAGTTCCCTTGGTCATGGTGTTTCTATCACAGAAACAGAAAAGTAATTGTACACCTATTAATTCAACTCAGAGTCAAAAAATGACATGGAAAGAGATTTTCAAAGAAGGAAACAGATGAAACTCTCTAGACACATGTTAACACTTCCCTTTCCCATACTTCTTTCCTGACAATTAGAGTAAGAATCAGATATCCAGATGGGTATTTTAAAATATGTGTTAAATATGAGTAGATAGCTCCATCAAAATATAGTTGTCAGATATCTCACTGTTCTGGGATCAATGAATTCATGCTTGCTCGGTGTATGTATCACAGTGATGTTTGATACCTGGATGGCTCTCTCCTGATTTATCTCAAACCATTATTGTCCTTTGTCCAAAGAAAAGTAGCCAGTTTCTTGGCTAAAAGTAAAAATGTCCTTGGGCTTCTTAGCAACATATTCTGTTCCAAAGGCCAAAAACTTCGCAAGTATTTGGGAGGTTGTATCTAATCCTTAAAAGATTTCAAGGTTATCTCTTCAGAGGGGGAAATGTTAGAGTAACCAAAAGCCTCATAAAAATAAATAAGTAAATCAAAGAAGAAAAAATATCGCTTTTGTTTTTCTAAGATCACATAAAAAAAAGAATCGTTCACTATTGAATACGTCACAAAGCTAGGAATATGGTGGGCAGTCTCTAACAGTGTACAATGGCTTCGTCACATTAAACTTGCTGCGGTCAGTCCCAGGATGTATTGGAAGATATGCTCTAGGATTTCCTTGGATGTAGGGGTGATAAATGACAACTTTAGATCACCCTGCTAATTTACCTATATGACGTCAATGCTGGACTTCAAGTGGTTTTCGTTGCTGATCCATCTTAAGATTGTCCTGTGGCAATCTAACTTCATCAACCTGGGTCAGCCAGAATTAGCTAGATGGACTTGATGCCCATCTAAAATGATTTTTAGGTCACAGGGAACCATATTGTTTTATAAGTTTACTTAAAAATACACATATGTGTGTATGTGTATATGTATATATGTAGTTTAAGTGGAGTTAAGCCACACAGCGTGATAATGTTCCCCCCTTCCTGAGAGTCATAGACTATCTAACATTATGGAAGAGGGGTGGAAAGATTGGAAGAGGAACTAGAGGTGGTGGATGAATACAAGGGAAACATGGTGTCTGGATACCACAGGGCAGTTGCACATATGAACCTTCCGTATTTGTGAAAGTATGCCCAAGACAGACAGGAAAATCCCCCACAAAACCAAAACCAATCAACCAAACAAAAAAAACCCAGCATGGATAGGGGAGGTAGGCAGCAACCCAAGCCCTAGCTAAGATCTATTGAAAATTGTAGATGCTGGGAGAGGGAGAGTCAGTTTTCTCTAAGGGTGTAATATTTGGTAGGCTGATGAGACTTCAATGGATGGACGCACACCCAAAAACATTTGGGGAACACAAATTAATTAATAGGTATTAAAAATAAATAATACGGCCTGGTGTGGTGGCACATGCCTGTAGTCCCAGCACTTGGGAGGCAGACAAAGGGGGATCTCTATGAGTTCAAGTCCATCCTGGTCTACATAGTGAGTTCCAGGACAGCTGGGGCTACAGAGAGACCCTGTCTCAAAAAGGACTAAAATAAATAAACAAATAAATAAATAAATGCTAGATGACATGAAGTCAGTTGCGGGGTTAGAGGGTGCTGGTGGAGAAGGCCAAGTGGGTCTGAATATTATTAAAATACATTGCATGACATTTCTTTTTTAAATTTTATTATTTTTATTTTATGTGTATGAGTGTATTGCCTGTATGTATGTAAGTACATCGTGTCATGCAATGCCTATGGAGGTCAGAAGAAGACATCAGATTCCCTGGAACTGGAGTCACAGATGGCTGTTAGCCACGAGGGTATTAGGAATCGAAACTGGGTCCTCAGTAAGAGCAGTCAGTGCTCTTAACCATTGAGCCATCTCTCCAGCTCCCATGTATGAAATTCTTACAGAATCAATAAAAGTATTTTTTAAAAAGCATCAAGTCTGTCTTTGAGTCCATTTATTTGATTTATGATGTTTATTGACATACGTATATTGAACCATCCCTGCATCTCTGGGATAAAGCTGACTTGATCATGGTGGAGGATCTTTTTGATGTGTATTTGTATGCGGTTTGCAAGTATCTTGTTGAGAATTTTTGCATCTATGCTCATTAAGGGTATGGGTCTATAGTTTTCTTTTTTGGTTGTGTCTTTACCTGGCTTTGGTATTAGAGTGATGCTGGATTCATAGAGGAATTTGGAAGTTCTCCCTCCATTTCTATCTTTTTGAATAAATTAAGTAGTATTAGATGTAGATCTTCTTTAAATGTCTAATAGAATTCTGCTGTAAATACATCTAGTCCTCATGTTCTTGGTTTAGTTTTGGAGGTTCCCATGCCTGTAGATATCAGTCCATTTCTTTTTAAGTTATCAAATTTAGTAGCATATAGGTTTTTAAAGTATTCCCTTATAATGTTCTGTATCTTTCTGGTGTCTGTTGTGATGTTTCCCCTTTCATCTCTGATTTTGTAATTTGGAGGTGCTCTTTCCTTCTTTTGGTTAATTGGGCTAGCGGTCGGTCAATTTTGTTTATCTTTTCAAAGAACCAGCTCTTGGTATTGTTGATTCTTTGTATTGTTTTCTTTGATTCAATTTCATTGATTTCTGCCCTGATTTTTGTTATTTCTTCTTGTCTGCAGGGTTTGGGTTTTGTTTGCTGTTGCTTTTCAAGTGTGTTGAGTTGGAGTGTTAAGTCATTTATTTGTGTTCTTTCTGATTTTTTGATGTAGGCACTTAGAGCTATAAACTTCCCTCTAA
>NW_008359591.1:561626-562758 GCF_000622305.1 Nannospalax galili
TGGGGTGCTGAGTAGAAAGTATGTCCTTTGGAGTTTGGGTGGAATACTTGGTAGATGTCTGTTAAGTCCATTTGATATATGGTATTGTTTAATTATCTTGTCTCTCTTTTAACTCTCTGCCCTGTTGACCTATCTAATGGAGACAGTAGGGTGTTGAAGTCCCCTACTATTAATGAATTGAGATTAATCTGGGTCTTAAAGTCCTGTAGTATTGTTTTTATGAAGGGGGGCGGGCAGCAGAGTTTGGTGAATATATGTTCATGATTGTAATATCTTCTTGATTCATTGTTCCTTTGATCAAAATGAAATAGCCCTCTTTGTCTTTTCTGGTTAGTTTCAGTTTAAAGTCTATTTTGTCAGATATTAGGATTGCTACGCATGCTTTTTTCTTAGTGCCATTTGCTTGGTATATTTTTTTCCATCCTTTCACTTTGAGATAGTGTCTGTCCTTGAAAGTGAGATGAGTTTCTCAAAGAGGTGGGTTGTGTTTCTTAATCCATTCACAAAGTCTGTGTGTTTTGACTGGGGAGTTCAGTTCATTAATATTTAAAGTTATTAATGAAAGATTTGTATTGATTCTTGTCATTTTTATTTCTGTTCACATTCTTTCTGTTCGCATGCTATTCATTTACACAGTTTTACTTTGTTGAGTTTCTTTCTATAACCCCTTGGGTATTGTTGTTCCTTTCTTCAGCTCTTTCTATTGCTTCAAGAACTCTCTGGAAGGTGGTTTTGTGGACATGGATTCATTCAGCCTATTTATGTCATGCAAGACTTTTCTTTTCCCTCGACTATAATAGACATTTTTGCTGGGTAAAGTAATCTGGGTTGGCATCTGTAGTCATTTAGAACTGGAAATACTTTGGTTCAGACTCTTCTGGCTTTCATAGTTTTCACTGAAAAGTCAGCTCTAATTCTGATGGATTTTCCTATACATGTGACTTGTTTGTCTTCTGCAGCTTTCGGTATTCTCTCTTTGTTCTGTACATTTACCATTTTTATGATGATATGATGTGGAGAGTTTCTTTTCTAGTCCCGTCTGTTTGATGTTCTGTGTGCTTCTTGTATTTGTATGGGCATGTCTTTCTTTAATTTTGAGAAAATTTCTTCTACAATCATATTGAAAATCTGG
>NW_008359591.1:563329-580677 GCF_000622305.1 Nannospalax galili
TCTAGAGGACTATTGGTATTTGGTGGGGATATGTTATTTTGGTTTTTTTTACGTTTTTTTTTTCTCTGTTATTTTGACATGTGAATTTCTTTTGTAGTTTCTGATTCTTGTGTGAGACTCAAGCCTTCAAGTTTAGGTCTGCTTCTTTTTGTGAACTTTATGTGTCTTTGTGGTTTACTTTTTGGTCATGAAAAGCTTGTTCGTCTAAGCTCCTGGTTTTCTCTTTTGATTTTACATTGGTGTGGCCGGATTGCTTTTGTCTTCAGGAGTTCCCCCAGAAGCCCAATTCAGATGAGGGTCAGATGTTTTCAGGCTTTCTCCTAAGGTCTGAATCCCTCCAGGAACGATTTTGGCTTCAGGAATTTGGGGATTGGACTGGCCTGGGAGCCTGGCCCAGGAAAGATGCTGGTCTGGGGTAGCTGGTGGCCGTACCACCCAGAGATGCAAAGGCAGATGGGGCCAGAAGAGGCCCCAAGAACTCCTGGGCTCTGCACTGAGGAGCTTTGTTGGTGTGGATGCAAAGGATCAGGAAGAGGAAAGGTCAGCCCCCAGTGTCCCAGAAAGAGGCTGGAGGATGGTGCAGGCCCAGGGAAGCAGAGGGAGGTGAGGGCGGGGCGAGGCCCAGAAGCAGTGCTCCTGGGGCCCAGAGAATGCACTAAGTTCATCTGGATGAAAAGGATCAGGAAGCAGTATTGGTTCCCCAGGTGTCTGTGGCCCCATGAGAAGGAATCAAGATTCACCATCTTTTTAGAAAAAAATTATTAATTTTTGTTTTATGTGTATGAGTGTATTGCTTACATGTAGGTAGGTGCACCCATGTCCTGCAATGACTGTAGAGGTCAGAAGAGGGTGTCGGATTCCCTGGAACTGGAGTTACAGATAGTTGTTAGCTGCCATGTGGGTGCTAGGAATTGAACCGGAGTCCTCTGCAAGAACAATCAGTGTCCTTAACCACTGAGCAATCTCTCCAGCCCAAGATTTACCATCTTAAAAAAAAAATCTAATTACCTTTCTCAGATACAGCATGAATTTCCTTCCTGTAAGGATCTAGAGAGATCAGGAGGGGATCCCAAAAGTAATACCTGCTTCTGCAGACCACAATGTGTCTGAGGCTCATGGCCTCAGGGGAATCACTAAGTATCCTAAGGACTCCATTAATATGTTTTGCAAAATTATGCTTCAAAAATGGAACTGAGAGATGGTTCAGCAGTTAAGAGAGCTTGCTTGCAATCTTGAGGACTAGAATTCAGTAACAACCCGGATATATTGAAAATGCCTGTAACTCCAACTCTGAGGGACCTGACTCTCTTTTCTGGCTTCCACATGCACACAGGTGCACACACATATGTCCATATAATCACAAACGCACACATAAATTTAAAAATATTTTAATGACAAAGAACCCACCACTTGAAGTCTAGTATTATCTCTTTAATCCAATATAGAAAACATGCTAACCTTGTCACACAGAAATAGGAACATCCAGAAAATATCACTGAGCATACCCACCCCCTTTTTGAAAACAGTACGTACATTAGGTTAGGGTGGATGTGGCAGGAGACAAAATTACATACAGAGCCAATGACCTAATATATGTAATCCTCAAAACAGGAAAGTAGGAGACATCTCAGCGTCAGGAGAGGAAGTGCATACAGTGACGGAAGCTGTAGGCAGAAAGGAGCTGGGAGTTCCATCATCTCGACCCAGGGAAGGAAGCTCATGCTTTACCACAATGAGGATGAAGAAAATCCAATGGCAACGAGGCAAGAACATTTGAAGTTGTCACTGGAACCTCCTTCTGGTCTCCTCTCAAGTCTTCAGTCCTGTGTTTGCTGTTGACTGAATTAGATGTGACACACAGAGCACAGTGTGGAAAATAGACCATTTATTATGGAGTAATAGGGGATGTGAGTGGGCTGTGGTTGAAGGGATCACTGCAGAGGAAACCACAGTGTTGAAAATGGACAGTGTTCCGGAAGATCACTGTGGAGGAAAGAACTGTCATGGAGTTAGAGTCATAGTGGCAGAGAGACCACTGCGCTCATTTACATGTTGAGGTGATCTTTATGCTATTTTTTAAGGTTTCTGAAACAGCTTTCCAGAGGAGTAGTTTTCTGTTCAGTTGGTTGACAGGCCCATTTGGATGAACTCTAAGAGACAGAAATAGTGTATTCTTACTCCTTTATCAGAAAACCTCTGTTATATAGTAATCTTAGGATCTTTTGGGAAGTCTAGAATGCCATCTCTCCATTCAGAGAGGGTCAGATATACAGTGTAGATACCATTCTTTAGACCCAAAATTATGTGAAGAATAGAATAAAAAACACTAAAGAAAGAATAGATAAAAAACCCTATAAAATTGTCATACATTTCTAAGAAGAAACAGCCTTCCATTAATGACCCCAAACAAGCCTTCCCTTTCCCCTTCTTTAAGATTAGTGTGTTAGCTGGGCACGGTGGTGCCATGTCTTTAATCCCAGCACTTGGGAGGCAGAGACAGGTGGATCTCTGTGAGTTCGAGGCCAGCCTGGTTTACATAGCGAGTTCCAGGCCAGCTGGGACTACAGGGAGACCCTGTCTCAAAAATCCCTCTTCCCGCAAAAGATTAGTGTGTTATTAGAGACATAGGAGGTGGGGTCCAAAGCTCATTGTGAGGGAGGGATCCCTCATTGAAGATGATGATGATGATGATGATGATGGTGGTGGTGGTGGTGATAACTAGTTTCTAACTAGCCAGCTAGCACCTGCAGTGCTCCTAGATGTTTTTAGGGTATCTTCATTATTTCTAAAGCCTGGTAAGAGAGTCCTTATTCACCTATCATAAATTTACACAGGCTAACTATATGATCAAACAGGCTTACTATTAAATTCTGTTAATGAGATGATACAGACTATATCTTACTCCTGCTTCCCCACACCCTCTGGTGTGATGACATTAGAGAGGTGGGGCATTTAGCATGTAATTAGGGTACAGGGGTAGAGACCTCATGAATAGGATTAGTGGCTCTGCTAGAAGGATCATAAAAGCACTTGGTTTCTTTTCCATATGACAATCCCAGATCCTTGAACTTGTACTCTCCAGCCTCCAGAACTGGGAGAAATCAGTATTTGCTGTTGGAACCAGTCAGTCTACAGAATCTCATTATAACAACCCAAGCTGACTAAGACATAAAACCTGTAGCAGGTCTGGTGTTCTCCTGATGATAAGAAGGCCCCATTCTGGGTGCATGATGCAGTGGTTAGTTATATATATAACACTAACTTCTAGAATAAAGAATGGCAGGGCAAATCTTGGCTTCTTACAAACTGGTTATTTGACTATCCAAATGCTTTTATTTTTTTCTGTGCCTGATTTTCCTTATATGTACATAAAATAATGACTCTTGAGGTATAAGTTGCTTGAAAATATCCATAAGTAGAAGCATTGCCAGGAGAAAAAGTTACTATAAAGCTGTTAGATGTTGTTACTTCTGTGCTTTTACTTCACCCTTTCTTCCACAAGCTTTTACTAAGCTCTGACTCTAAGGCTATTGTCAATCACAGCGTATTTCTGACAACTCTGATAATTATCAAGGTGAAGCAGAGAAACAGGATCCATGAATTGTATTTTCTTTCTTTGTTGAAAGTATTCCGCCAGTTGTAGTGGTTGGAACTCATGCTGTTGAGGTAGAAGCACAGTGACTTGGTAGGGTCAGGGAACTTGCAAGAGGCTGCAATGGATTCAGGAAAACTGAAAGAGAACTAACTGGCTTTGCCTACTGTAGAGACACATTTAAAAGAGAGCATCATAACAGAATAAAATTGGCATAAAAGACAATCTTTACAATTGTTTACCACTGTCCCCACTCTACTGAGCAAATTTAAAAAAATCACAATTTTACCATGTGAAAGGAAACCCGGTAATAAAGTAGACAAGAACTAGGCCATTTTGAGCAAGATTTGTTTGTTTGCAAATCCTTTTAAAAGCTCACATTGAAAGCAAACAATATACAATGAATTCCAATCTCAAATACTTCTTACCAATAATTAGTGACAACTCACAGTTCTTATTTTAGTGTGGGACAATACAGTTTCTGGTGACAAAATACTTTTTGTATAGTTTTTTTTTGTGTGTGTGTGTGTAGACTGAATCATCAGTCTCTTGTAGCACCATGCAGTTGCAACTCTTAGCCTTTACTTTGGCTACCTTTGATACTTTTGTTAAAGCTATAGATTTTATTTCCAAGGGAAAATGTTTTCTAAACATATCTAGATGTATCTGTGTGATTTTTCACCTATAGACTATTTGAGGGAAAAATACAATATGAAATTTCATTTACCAAAGTTTTAGAGTTGTGAGATATTCTAAAAAACCTCCAAAGTGGGGATGGTAGTGTTGGACTGGGTCACTAGATAAGAAGAAGGACCCTTGGGATTCTCTCCATGTTTGAGGCACGTGTGTCCAGGAACTGCTAAGGCTCATGGCTTCTTTTAGTTTCCAGGGCAGTGATGAGATGCCATTCTTTTCCCTCTCTTTTCTCTCATAACAACTCATTGAATCTTTGTAAAGGTTGACAATGGCATCAGCACTTGATCATGTGGAGAAAACTGTGGGTGAACTTGGATAACTTGTATGTCAACATAAGTTGCTGCTACCACACAGGGGGATGCCACAGGCAGTGCTGACTACAAAATTTGTGAGGTTTTCCACAGATGAAAATTCTAGGTTTCCTTTTCAAAAAGTGGATGGCAACAGTAGAGCACATTCAGCTTCTGACCCTGGTGTCCTGCTGTTGAGCGTCTCAGAATCTCAACAAAATTGAAACTTTCTTAAAGAGAAAGGGATGGTTCTCCTGGTTTTGGTACAAGAGCTACTGGATGCAGGACATGGAAGAACGAGGGTGGGAACATACAGCTCTGTGTTGTACAAAGTATCTTCTCATTTCTCTCCATTGTCCTGGGCATAACTGAAACTGGGACATAACTGGGCAGATCACGGTAGCTTACCATCTTGCTTTAGAGAGCCCAAGGGATCCCAAGCTTGTCAGGTAACTTTTCAGGATCCAGAGTCCATGGCAAGGGCAGGCAGGATGAGCAGGTTGGTTTTTGTGTTTTCTATTCCTGCCACCTCCTCCTGCAGTAGCCACTATGAAGGAAGGATGGATTCTCTACTGATGCAGTGTTGAGAGAAGAAGCCTACAAGATAAGGAGCAGTCAGGAATGTCGGGAAGGGGCAGAAACCAGTGAATTAAAACTAGTCCTGAATCCTGCTGCCCAGCAGCATATTCCTCCACTACCTCCACTATCTGAAGCATCTTTAGCTAGGGCTAAGGCCATTGATTCAAAGGAATAATTGATGTGTTCCCAAGGAGAAAAAGATTAAATATTTGAGGAACATAAACTCAAAATAAGAACTGAAATCATAAACCTTTCCAGCAGAAATAGAGCTAATGAAACAGAATATGCATGTTAAAGTGATCCTAATGAAATGTCTGAGATAAGAGAATCTTTTGAAATTTACATGAGGATAAGGAACTAATTAAAAAGTTTGGGTTGAAAACACAAGTTTGAGATTAAATAATATGTAACAGTTACTATGGCTGCTTGAATTGCAGGATGGGTACAAAAGAAGTCATAAAGTAAGAGATTGGTCACAAAACTTCTAAGAAAACATGAGGAGGGGAAAATGTAAAGGAAGTGTCATCTCCAGTCAAAATGTTGAGCCATGAAATACAAGTGTCAAGATCAATCTATACATTAGAACTATTGGAAGGTGTCATGGGAGCAAACAAAAAATATGAATAAGAAATTTTAAGGAGTAAAGAAAGTGAGAACTCATAATACAGACAATGGAGTGCTCAATAGGACAGATAAGAAAACCAAAATGAGTATCTGGACAGATAATAGTAAAAGTTAAGTGCATGGAGATGAAGAAAAAACCTAGAAGTTCCTACTTAGAAAGAAGAGACTTAATGTTATATTTATACCAGGCTTCTTAACCGTAACACTGAATAATACTGTTAAGGTTTTGAGGAAAAACAATTTAGATCTTAGAATTTCATATACAGACAAATTACCATTTCAATGAAGAAACCCTTAGAACTACAATTTCTAAACAAGTTTCCTACTCAAAAATTCTCTTTGAAATACTCCTGAGAAAAGTGTTCTACCACAAAGAAAGGTCAATGTCTTAATCTTTTCAAGCTTCTGTAACTAAGTATCATAGTCTTGATGGTTTGTGAACAGCAGCAACACATTTCTTATAGCTATGTTGGCTCTCCCAGGTCTAGGTGTTGGCGTGGTCAGAAGCCACCTGCTTGCCTTATGTCACATAATTACATGGTGGAAGGAGCTAGCTATCTCAGTGGTGCCCTTTCACCAGGGCACTAACCTTATTCATGAAAGTGGTTCTACTTTCATGACCAAATCCCTTTCCAAATGTTCCTAATTTCATTATCCTGATGGTAAGGACTTTAACATATGGATTTTGAAAGAATATATTCAATCTGTTGTATTTAATTACAGAAGGATAAATAGATATGAGAAATAGACCTTTATGAAGAAATTGATCTAGTTGGAGATGAAGCTTTGAAATCAGTGTCAGCTTGATTTCTCCATGCTGTACAATTCAATTGTCTTCAGCGATAATGTCTTACCATCTGGAGGGTAACCAAGAGCAATGGCAGTGGCCAGTATTGTTTGAGGATCTATGGAACTCTCTTGGTCAACAGCTCCAAAAGGTGGAGCCCATTCCTGGTATTTGACTTTTTAATTGCTAGCCTGTGGTGTCTGGTTAGGGATATTGTCCGTGTCCCCAGACCCTCCCTCCATTTACAGGATGACTCCATTCTAATTTTTTTATATGCATGCATATTTTAAGAAGTTTCTATAGTAGTAGATTCCCATTGACTTTTTTCAGAAGACCATAGTGTTGTTTCCCTCCTTATATTCCCTCCTCTACCCTCCATCCCTTTTCCAACCCTATTTAAACTTTCCTATATCATTATTTCCCTTCCTCCAGGAAGGTACTATGTATGCTATAGGAAGGGAAAAATAATAATCAATCTACTGAACTGTGAAGCTTAGGAACTACAATAATGACTTGCCTGGCAAGATATACCCACAGGTGCAATAGTGGCATGAATGCTTTTGGAGTAACCAAACATTTTCTGATTGGATTTAAGACCCATTTCACAAGAAGGAGTGGTACAGTCCCATACCTAGGACTGTTATTAGGGTGAAGTATCTGTGGCTAGACAGATCACAGGGGATGGGGAATCTAATATTATTGTTCTCCTAAATGTACAGAGTATTGACTCCTAATGACTTATTGTTATACCAATAGATTAGTGCATCTCTCAGTTCACAGTAGAAAATCTTCTCCTTGCAGCAGATGACATTTAACACAGAAACCCACAACTCATCATTGTGACGAGAATAGGAGACTGTGGAGTGCTCAGCCCTAAATAGGACACCCATATCATACATTCTTCTCCTAAGGCTCATGAATCACTGTGGAGGAGGGAGGCAGAAACACTGTAAGAACCAGAGGTGGTGAATGAATACAAGGAAACAGTATTTTCTGAACACAAAGTGCAGTTGCATATATGAATTTACAGCACTTGTTACAGAATTCACAAAACCTGTACAAGCCCAAGACATACAAAAACTCAGTGTGAGGGGGGAGGTGTGCAAGAAACCCCAGCCCTATCTGAGGAACTATTGGCAATTAACAGCTGCTGGGAGAGGGAATGTCAGTTTTCTTAAAGGGTAGGTTGACCAGACTCCAGGGGATGGACTCACACCCAAGAGTATTTGTAGAGCACATCTTAGACTAGGCAAGCCCTAAAAAGAAAATAATACAGGACATAAAGTGGGGTGGGGTCAGGAGGTGAGGGTGGATGTAAGAGTAGATTGGGGGGATGTCTGAATATGGTCAAAGTACGGTGTAGGAAATTCTCAAAGAATCAATTAAGCTATTATCTAAATAATAAATAATAAAATTCCCAAGGTAAAAATGAAAGAAATTAATTTAGTTTATTAATGTTTCAAGAAGCAGTGGTCTACGTTCCCTAAAATCCTAATAATTAAGAATCAACACTTTAGATGATACCACCAAGGTGAGGGTAAAGGGAAAATTATGTTTACTATATTTAACTTGGATAAGGGAAAACTAGGCAGTAAGTCTTAGTGAATTAGGAATCTCCAGGAAATAAGTAAAATGTGTAACATTCAAATGACAAAATAAAATGACCCAAACAATGGTTTGCCCTAATGTATGGTGATTAAAAATAGAAACTATGGGATAACTGAATCCAAATATGAGCACTTGGGAGGCAGAGGCAGGCATATCTCTGTGAGATCTAGGCCAGCCTGGTCTGCATATTGAGTTCTAGGTCATCTGGGGCTATAGGGAGACCCCCATCTCTCTCTCTCTCTCTCTCTCTCTCTCTCTCTCTCTCTCTCACACACACACACACACACACACACACACGAAGATTTAAAAAAAAAAGATACAGCAAACACAAACAACCAAATCCCAATGTCCCACATAAAGATATGTGACAAGCATTTGTGAATATTGGCTTTATATTTATATGGCTTGAATAGCAATGTATGTCATGAAGGATTTACATGACAGTAAAATAAGATTCTATCTGTATTGGACTCAGTTACCTGCAGTTCTAACTAGTATAATAGTAAATACAACAAATAACCGGCTTGGGCTCATGGTCCTGATGCTAATGTAGCCCTACCCTGTCTTTAGTACTGAGAATACTGATGAGGTTTTTCTTTTAAGCATCCTGGCTCTGTCATCTAGAGGGGCTACCTCTTAGGTCATTTAATTCTAACATGGAGCTGAAAATGTCACTACTTCATTAAGTTTTTGAGCAGATTAAGTAAATTAATATATATTGTACTTAAGACCTACACACGCTTTGAATGTTAATTCCTATAATGATTTTTATACTTAGTCTTAGACTGAGGCATCCAGAACACACTGTCAACCTCTTAGAAAATCCACTCAATGTGGTTACACTACTTATGTAGCCAGTCTTAACACATGTAAGGACAAAGCAGTGAGTCTTTGTAAAACACCCACTTAGAAAAGGCTCTCTGACATGAAAGTCATTCATCAAAGAAGGAACTGCAAATTCTACTTATGTGCAGACACATTCTTGATCTTGAACTTTGGCACATGTTTTGTTGGACAGAAGAATAAAGTAGCATCAAGAAAGGTGGCTACCTGCTGGTTATTACTCACAAATTCCAAGAAGCCTGCCTTGCTCACACACAATAGCTTGCTAGGGTGCTCACTGATGGCTTTGTTTGCTAGAATGGCATGGTGTATGTATGATTATTTGCATGCTGCTCTTCATGGAAAGAAAATCTTTCTACGGACTCACCATCAGTGAATGTGCTTTGCTTACTTTTACAAAAAGCAGTTAATCCATACCTTCTTGCACGAAAGCACACAGTATTACCTAGTAGTTAATGTGGAAGTTAATGTGGCTTGACCTGGTTTTATGTTCCAAGTTACTGATTGGCCATGTCAATAAACTTTAAAATACCTCTGTTTCCTCATGATGTGTCTTATACTACGATGTTGTTGACAGAACCTATTTCATTTGATTTTTTTAACATTAAATAAGCATGTAAAATGCTAGAAGCAAAGTAAATACTCAGTAATTGTGAACGTTGGTAGCAGTTACGATGATGATGATGATGATGGTTATGGGGTAAGGGCAGAATGTGCTCTATGGCTACAGTAAACTTAATTTTCCTCCTATTTAGGCAAAGAAACAGATATTATGGGGCTGGAAAGATAACTCAGCGTTTAAGAACACCGGCTGCTCTTGATCTGGGTTCAGTTCCCAGATCTATTCCCAGCACTCACATGTCAACTAATATCTGTCCTTAACACCAGCTCCAGGAGATCCAATGACTTCTTCTTGCCTCCACAGGCACCAGGCACACAAGTGGTGCACTTACATATATGAAGAAAAAAATACTCATACACATAAAATAAAAATAAATAAATCTTTAAAATAAGAATCAGATATTAAAAATTAAATCTAAGCCAGGGGCAAGGATGTGATACAGATGTCCCATTTACCACTAAACACTCTCTGATGGCTTATCTCTGTACACTGACTAGCTGTGCTAATCACCATCTACTGCAAGAAGCTTCTCTGATAAGTGTTGTGAGATGTATGCAACCATGGGTATAATGATAAGTCTTCAGGAAATGGCTTAATGCTATGTTTGTTTAGTAGAATAATGGCAGTAGGTTCTCCCCTAGGGCCTATGACCTACCTGGCCTCAGGTTCTCAGTCCCATTAATAGTGCGAGGCCTTAAATCCAACCAGAAAGTACTTAGTTACTCCTATAAAATTTGTGTCACTATTGTACCAGTGGGCATATGTTGCCAGGCTTGTTCTCGGTAGTGTGATAGCACCTTCCAGCACTATGAAAGCTAGCCAATAGGGATAAAGCTTTCAGGTCAGTACCATCTTAATTTCTCCTTGTTCTGTGTCTCAAGAATGTACCAGGAATAGAGTCTTACCATCAAGTTCTGGAGTGTAACTAAGATCAGTGACCATAGTTCTTAATGTTTGGGGGTATATGGGTGCCACTGACCACCAATTCCAAGGAAGAGGAGGAGGAAAGATAGTAAGGGCAGAAGCAGTGAATAACTACAACAAAACAATGCTTTTTTTTTTTTAAACAGGGAATCACACTATGAACTGATAGTGACTGGAACTGCATGCACAAGGAGATCAAGCCAAAGGAAATCTCAGAATGGATGTGAGGGAAGAGGTCTGGAAGTTCAACTCCTATTGAAGAGCTGTTGGTATTGATGGCTGCTGGGAGAGGAAGAGTCAGGTTTCTTCAGGGATACAGGCCCTGAAAGGCTACCCATGCTGCAGTAGATGGCCCTATATCCATGCAAGTACTGGTAGCACTGAATGGATTCTGTGGGTTAAGGAAAAAGAACACATGAAACTGGGAGGATGTAGTGGTGTGGGGACAGGGAAGGAACTGGAGGGGAAGGAATGAGAGTAGACTTGATGAAAACATATTATATGCATGTATGAAATTCTCAATCAATAAATAAGCAAAAATAAAATGCAGCCTAATTATCTCAAGCAATGTGAATAGACCAAATATTCTCATTTGTTTCCTCTTTCTAAAACCGAGTCACATAAATATTTTCATTTTCAGTCAGTTAAGAGATTAGGCCAAGCATTCCTTATGTATAGATAAGATGAGATGCCTCATGTAAGGACACAACAAAAAGACTGAAGGTCATATTTTTTTTGAGACTTGGAAAACACCTTTTCCCCTTGATCTTTTTGACAAAAGGTGGCTTCATGCCATTTTCCTGCAAGACTTATTATATTGTCACAGAGAGCCATGCATATTCTAGCAGAAGATACTAATGATGATTCTAAAGATGAATTCCCTTGTAACCTTCAGGCTGTAATAGTGTGGGAACCAGTGCCTGACATGAAACTCCCCCAAAAGATATGGAGACAGAGGAATGTGTGTGCCAGAGTGAGGCTGCAGATTCATTTTGGCATGCTCCTTAGCTCTTTATTTCATGGAAGTGACTCTGCATAGTGAAAGGGTACTCAATGTATTTGGCTGGAGGCAACTTAAGAAAATGCTGAAAATAAAAAAAAAAAAAAATTGGTGTATGAAGGAGAACGGGGAGACCGAAATGCATAGGCATTTTTTTGGAAGGCCAAAATAACCAGTCAGATTAATGCACAATGCTTAGAAAATAGTGTGACAAGACAGGTCTGGAGGTCAAGAATTGATAAGTAGGTAAAACCGGACATCAGAAGTTCTAGTGACCAGTTCTCGTGAAGAAAAAGAACAGTTACTATAATGGTTGGTATGTGACTCAGTGCTTACCATGTGCCATACCCTCTGATAATGTGTTTACAACTATTAACTCAGTTATTCTATAGAATCTTACCAGTGATTCTAAAGCATTATCATTCATAGGTGAGGAAATGAAACACAGAAGTTTAAGCAGCTTTCCAAACTGACACATCATGGTATGTAGGTGCTGAGATTTGGTTTCATAGCTGGGAAATGAGTGGCAAGCCATCTTGCAAAGCTGAGGAGCAGGGCTGGAAATGTGGGGGAAGCTGGAGCCCTTGTGCTCAACCACTGTACAACACTGTCTTCAGCTGTGGTGATGGAAACGAGCCTATTCTGTAAGTCCTCTGAAAAAAAAATGCGTGTCCTGTATAATATCTGAGACATAGAAGCATACAGCTCCCTTCTGAATTCCCAACAGTGTTATCATGGGCTCTGGTTTACCCAAGACAGTCCTGGTTTATGCCTTCTGTCAAGGCATACTCAATATTAGCACTCTGAAAAATGCCCCAATTTGAAAGATAAAGTATATCACATCCTATGTGGACATCCAATGGTTAATCTCTAGATGGCACTAAACCCACCTTAACTCCTTTACAGTGCTGTGCATTAGCTTTCAAATACACAGTGATAGACAGGAGTGAGTGAGGGGAACTTTTTCTGTAGTAGCAACAATGAGGCAGTAACAAGCCCCACACCAGGCAAAACCCAAAACAGCACAGAAGAACCAAATAGAAAGCTGTAGGATCCACAGGCTAGGAGAAACAGTGCAAAGACTACTTCAAAGAGGTCATTTTCATTGCGTTTCCTCTGCCAAAGTCACAATGAGGATAAAAGACTTATTTCTTAGAGAAAATCTGAGGTGCATTCCAAACATGTCTGAGCTGTTTGACTACATCAAGTCATTAGAACCCAGTCCCAAATATTAGGAATTGGAGGCTATGAGGGTAGTTAATTTATTAAAATTTGCTCACAGTTTATTGTAGTGGACCAGTTGCCAATGTCAACATGTTAGCATTTAGAGGGAGTTCACATGTGGGTTTGGTCACATGTGAATGAGTCCATAGCAGCTATTAAATGAATGAATTAGCGATCAGATTATCTCTCATGGGGTTCTTCCTTAGTTATGAAAGATGACTGTGCTTTTCATGAAATACATGTTGGGCTTTGCCTTTCCCCATGTAAAACAACTAGAAGAGTTAGGCATAGTGGTATATGCTTGTAATTCTAGCACTTGAGAGGTGGTTGGAGGAAAATCAAGAGTTCAAGTCCAGCCTCAAGTACATGAGACCCTGCCTAAAAAAAAATCCTAAATAAATAAATAAATAATAAAGAAACTCACCATAAGGACATTCTTGAAGACATACAGCCCTTTTCAACATCAGAGAGTCATGTCATAATGTACAGAGCTGAATCTTTCTTACCTAATCACCAGGAGGCTAGATGAGAAGCAGTAGGAAGTTACACGCTTCCTTTATGGCTTGCTCTTATGAATGCGGCGACAGTTTTTCTGCAAGCCTGGTGTGCTCCTTAATTTTTTAAAAAAGTTTTTATTGCGCATTTGTATATTTCGTACAACAGTTCTTAATCAAATTTAAAGCCCCTCCCCCATTTGTGCCCCCTTACCCCCCCAGACCTCTTGCATCCCACCATACATGTTATGTTCTATCCAGTCAAGCATTTGCACCAAATATCCTTCAGTGAAAATTCATTCACTGGAGTCTAGTCAGCCTATCTAGAGATCATAAGTAAGGTCTACTCTCCCTTACCCAGTAGTAATCAGTCTCCAACAATCCTAAGACTATGGCCAGCTCATTGTCCATTTCCCTCGCTCCATTCTTGGACCCTTGTCTGACTGAGTTGGCATGAGTATTGTGCTTGAAACCACAATTGCCACAAGTTCATATGTGCAAGCTTCCAGTGGCCTGAAAGCCTGTGTTTCCCTATGTTCATGGACCACCCTGGCTCTTTCGATCTTTCTGTCACCTCTTCCACAATGGTTCCTGAGCCATGGGTGGGTGAGGTTTAGTTTAGGAGTCCTATCCGTGGACATACATTCTGTGGTATTATAGTCTCTAAAATTTGGCCAGTTGTGGCCTCTTGTGTGCATTGCATTCTGTATGTAAGGAAGCTTCACTAGTGAGAGTTGAGGGATGTCCTAGTTTCCTCTCTACCCCCTGTTCTGCTATGTTCCATGAGTCTTAGGTGTAAAAGTTCCACTGTAGATATGTCACCTAGGACTGGGCATCTCTCTCAGACATATATTCTCTGTGTGTGACCAGTTGTGGAACTCTGAAGTAGCCTTCATCTGTTGTAAAAAAGCTTATTTGATAAATGGTGTATGGTATGATTGCTTGTAAATATAAGGATTCAAATTTAGCATATGATAAGAAATTTCATTTGTCTAAAGATGACAGAGATAGGGTTTTCTCTAGGATCTATGACCTCTCCAGCCATATGTGTTTGGCTGTGTTTACAGTGCCTCCCATGAGCACTCCTACTGAGAGAGCTTTAAGTCCCACCAGACAGCTGTTGACCACCCCCCAGATAACAGTGCCGCTACTGCATCAATAGAAGCAGTCTGCTGTGCCAGTTGTCATGGTTATTAGGCTTTAGAACAGGGTTGGATCCTTGACTGATGTTCTCCCTTAGCAGCTTGCACAGTATCCTCTAGAACCATAAGAGCTAAACTTCAGGTAGAAGGCTTCCAAGTCAGCTCCCATTCCATAGCCCCAAGTTCTATGTCCAAAACATGTCCCATTCCCAGGAGTAGAGTTCCACTCCTGAGCTCTGGGAGACAACCAAGAGTTCCAACAATAGCTCATGCCATGGGGTCTCCTGGACCACTCTGACCAACCACCCTAAGGTAGGTCTTTCCTGTCTGGCACTGTGTTTCTTGCCATACAACCCCTAGGTATACACTTGAACTAATGTTCAGACACAGTATGTTCATTTCTCAGGAGGTTCCAGAGCCAACACATTTCCCTCTGACTTCCTTAGCCCCCCAAGCTTCATTCATCTCTACTGTCTCTCCTCCACATCCAACCTCCCTAGTCAAAGCACTCCCATTGTCCCTATCCTTCCCCCGAACCTGCCTCCCACCATCCCCCCTCTCCTGAATTCCATTCTCCCCACCACCATAGCCCCTCACAAGTCCCTCCCTCCTCCCCTCCAGGCCAAACACTCCCACTTTCCTCACTTCCTAGTAGGTAACACCTTTTCCCTACTATCCCCTTCTGTCGGGCTCTTTCTTTCCCTTTACCTCCATTTTCCTGGATCCTGTTGTTGCATCAGGATATATACTCACATATAAGGGACTGGTGCTATGATCTACAAATGAGGGAGAACATATGTCACTTGCTTTTCTGAGTTAGTGTTACTTCACTTGGTGCAACAGTCTTTAGTTCCATCTATTTACCTGCAAATTTCGTAATTTCATCTTTTCTCTCTGTTGAGTAGAACTCCACTGAGTAAATGTACCACATTTTTATTATCCATTCGTCACTTGGGGGACATTTAGGTTGTTTCCAGTCCTTAGCTATTGTGAAGTGTGTGCTGCTTAGTTTTTGTCAACATGGCACAAAATAGAGTCAGCTGGGAAGAAGAAACAATTGAGGAATTTCCTCCATCAAAATTGCCTATGTCCGTGTGTGTAAGGCAATTTTTAAATTGATGGTTAATATAGGAGGGTCCAGCCCACTGTGGGTAGTACTATCCTTGAGCAGGTAGGCCTGGGCTGCATACACGTATAATATATATTTGAGTACGTGTGTATAGCTGAAGGCTATATAAAAATAAATCAGTGCTAGGCAAGGGAGATCTCTCTTTTAGTTATTGTCAGGGTACTCCAACAGACTCCTCTAATAACACAGTCTATTGCCACAACCTTTGATTGCTTCCCAGAACTTAAAGGTAAGACTATCTGGCTGAAGACAGGACTTACTATGGGCACTGGACGTGGGGCAATCAAGCTGAGCTCACATGGAAGTCTTCTGGAAGACTAACTCGCATAATATCAAAGGGTACTATACAAGCTGCCAAGGGAAAAAACAGTCAATGATTCTACTCAGGTGTAAAGCCTACAAACTGTAACAATGAATGGCCCAGAAAATTACCTCTGTTGATTTAGTAGTGGCATTTTTATATTGGGAGTAAGCAACAGTTGTCTAATTGGACTTAAGACCCACTCAGTGTTGCGGGGGGATCATTCATGGACTGTAAACATAAACAAATACACATGGCTGGAGAGATCATAAACCTTAGAGAAGAATCTACTTTGGTCACTTCCCTAAATCAACTTAATTTCTTGCTGCATTCTAATCTGTCCTTGTACTTACAGACAAGTGTACCTGTCATCAGGGAAGCTTCTTTTTGCGGAAGATAGAGACTATTACAGAGCTCCAGAACTGGTCAAATGCAAAGAATAAGTGACTGTGAGGTGCCCAACCCTAAGTGATACATCTATAGTGGAATCTCTACATCTAAGTCTCAGGGAGCATCTCAGAAGAGGAAGTAGGAAAAAAAATGGAAGAGTCAGAGGGACAAGACACCTGTGGCTACTTAATGCATTCTAGACATGATGGGGAAGCTGGACCCATGGAATTTCTACATTGTGGTAGTCTAACCACAATGTAGAAATAATGATAAAGCATTTATCATGCCAAGGTGGATAGGGGAAATTAATGGGAACTCACCTCAAGAGTAAGAGATGCAGGCAGTCAATGATGCTGAGAAGGAAGAATTGGTTTTCTCCAGGGATCACCTACACGAGAGGCTATTTAATCCCAAGTGGAAAGCCCTAAACACAGGTACATAACAGCACCACTAAATGTGTATATATGTGTATATAAGTATGTATATATATGTATATTTATGTGATAATAATAAAGAGGAAAAGAAATTGGGAGGGAGTGGAGGGGACATGGGAGGAGTTGAAGGATACTAGAAGGGATGGAGATGATGCAAATACAATACTTAAGTATGAAATTCTCAAAAATAAAATAAAATTAAATAAAAAGACAAGTAGCTGAGCAAGGCAGGAGAAAAACAAGTAAGTGAGTAAGTAAGTAAGCATCATCCCGCCATGGTTTCTGCTGTGTGCTTGCCCTGACTTTCCCCAGTGATGAACTGTGATGTGGAAGTGTTAACCAAATAATCCTTTTCCTCTCCACGTTGGTTTTAATCTGTGTTTCATTGTATCAATGGAAAGCAAAGTAAAACATAAATTGAAAAACGAGTTCTTAGTGTTAGAGGTGGAGATATTAAATGTGAGATTTGTAATTATAAATTATTATATTTATATTTCTTATCATTTTGGCAAATTCATTGTCTTCTTTCTCAAGTACACTGGCCATGAGACTTTAAGATGAGAGCAGAAAGTGTATATCCTTTGGAGAATGCAGAAGAGACAAGAGACAGGGAAATGAGGCGAGCCTCTTTGTTGTTTGCATGTGAAATTTCACCCACATAGATTTTCT
>NW_008359591.1:582990-583618 GCF_000622305.1 Nannospalax galili
AGTGGACAGTGACAGGGATGGCAGAGTATGGAGCCTCTAGTGGGCGAGGAAGGCTGTCTATCTGACGAGTTTTGTATTCATGCTCAGATGCCGAGGAGCTCAGAAGGTGGGCGACTGTGACCAGTGATAGTCATGTATATAGAGATTAGAAATGCATGTGAAAACTTCTCAATGTCAATTGCTTTGGAATGAATTCTTCTGTATGAAAAAAAAAATTAAAAAAATAATGATTAAAAAACAATAATTAGTAGATGTGAAAAACATTACCATTGAAATCTACCTGATGACTTTATATCCATGCTCAGATGCCTAGAAGCTCAGAAAGTAACCAACAGTGACTAGTAATAATCAGATATTTAGAGATTAGAAATGCATGTGCAAACATCCAATGTCAATTGCATTGAAAAAGAAATAGAGCAGATCTGAAAAAAAATTTTAATCATTATTTTTTTTTAATTTTTAATAACTACATGATTAGAAGAAGCAAAGCAATTGACATTGAGACATTTTCACATGCATTTCTAATCTCTATATACATGACTATCACTGGTCACAGTCGCCCACCTTCTGAGCTCCTCGGCATCTGAGCATGAATACAAACTCGTCAGATAGACAGCCTTCCTCTCCC
>NW_008359591.1:585285-587898 GCF_000622305.1 Nannospalax galili
ACTGGGTCAAATGGTAGGTTCATTTGTAGTTTTCTAAGAGTTCTCCACACTGCTTTCCATAGGGGCTGAACCAGTTTGCAACCGCACCAGCAGCGGATGAGTGTTCCCCTAACCCCACATCCCCTCCAACCTTTGGTATCATTTGTTTTCTTGATCTCAGCCAGTCTGACTGGGGTAAGGTGAAATCTCAAAGTGGTTTTAATTTGCATTTCCCTAATTATTAGTGATGTTGTTATTGGTATATAGAAAGGCTACAGACTTGTGTAGGTTAATTTTGTAACCTGCCGCTTTACTGAATGTGTTAATAATTTCTAGGAGTTTTCTGCTACAATTTTTGGCATCTCTTAGACATAATATTATATCACCTCCAAAAAGGGATAATTTGAGCTTTTCTTTTCCAATTATTACTCCTTTAATTTCCTTCTCTTGTCTTATTGCTCTTGCAAGAGTTTCAAGTACTATGTTAAAGAGAGGAGATAGTGGACATCCTTATCTGGTTCCTGATTTCAATGAGAATGCTTCCAGCTTTTCTCCATTTATGATGATGTTGGCTGTGGGTTTGTTGTATATAGCTTTAATTATGTTGAAGTATGTTCCCTCCAGCCCAATTCCCTCTAGGACTTTGACCATAAATGTGTGTTGAATTTTGTCAAAGGCCTTCTCTGCATATATTGAGATGACCATGTGCTTCTTGTCTTTGAGCCCATTTATATGAATTATGATGTTTATTGACTTATGTATATTGAACCATCCCTGCATCTCTAGGATAAAGCCGACTTGATCATGGTGGACGATCTTTTTGATGTGTGTCTGTATGCGGTTTGCAAGTATCTTGTTGAGAATTTTTGCATCTATGTTCATTAAGGATATGGGTCTATAGTTTTCCTTTTTTTTGGTTGTATCTTTACCTGGCTTTGGTATTAGAGTGATGCTGGCTTCATTGAAGGAATCTGGAAGTTCTCCCTCCAATTCTGTCTTTTTGGATAAATTAAGTAGTATTGGAAATAGATTTTCTTAAATGTCTGATAGAATTCTGCTGTAAATCCATCTGGTCCTGGATCTTGTTTATCTTTTCAAAGAAACAGCTCTTGAATTTGTTGATTCTTTGTATTGTTTTCTTTGTTTCGATTTCATTAATTTCCGCCCTGATTTATATTATTTCTTTTTGTCTGCTGGGTTTGGGTTTCATTTGTTGTTGCTTTTCAAGCTTCTTGAGTTGCAACGTGAAGTCATTTATTTGTGTCCTTTCCAATTTTTTAATGTAGGCACTTAGAGTATAAACTTCCATCTAAGGACAGCTTTCAGCGTGTCCCAGAGGTTTTGTTGTGTTGTATTGTCCTTTTCATTTAGTTCCAGGAAAACATTTATTTCTTTCTTAATTTGTCTTTTGACCCATTCATCATTCAGGAGTGTGTTGTTTAATCTCCCTCATGTGGTGATTAGGGCTTCTACGGGGTTGATTGTAAGCTTTATTGCATTGTGTTCTGATAGAATGCATGGAATTATTTCAATCTTTTTGTATTTGTTGAGGTTTATTTTGTGCCCCAGTATATGGTCGATTTTGGAGAAGGTTCTATGGGATGCTGAGTAGTAAGTATGTCCTGTGGAGCTTGGGTGGAATACTCGGTAGATGTCTGTTAAGTCCATTTGATGTATGTTATTGTTTAATTCAGATGCCTCTCTGTTCCTTCTTTGTCCATTTGACCTCTCTATTGGAGATAGTGGGGCACTGAAGTCACCTACTACTACTGTGTTGGGATTAGCCTGTGTTTTATAGACCTTCAGGAATGATTTTATGAAATTGGGTGCAACAAAGTTTGGTGCATATATGTTCATGACTGTAATATCTTCTCAGTCAGTTGTTCCTTTAATTAGACTGAAGTGACCCTTTTTATCTCTTCTGATTAGTTTTAGTTTAAAGTCTATTTTGTCACATATTAGAATTGCTACACCTGCTTTTTTCTTAGTACCATTTGCTTGATATATTTTTTTCCATCCTTTCACTTTGAGATATTATCTATCCTTGAAAGTGAGACGAATTTCTTGCCGACAACAAAAAGATGGGTTTTTTTTCTTAATCCACTCACCTAGTTTGTGTCTTTTGACTAGGGAGTTCAGTCCATTAATATTTAATGTTATTAATGAAAGATGGGTATTGAATCCTGTCATTTTTATTTCTGTTTGCATTCTTGATATAGCTGTACTTTTCCACAATTATACCTTCATTGGATTTCTTTCTGCAATCCCTTGGGTGTAGTCATTCCTTTCTTCAGCTCTTTCTGAAAAGTCAGCTGTAATCCTAATGGGTTTTCCTTTATTTGTATGTAACTTGTTTCTCTTTGCAGCTTTCAGTATTATCTCTTTGTTTTGTATGTTTAGTATTTTCACTATGATGTGCCATGGAGAGTTTCTTTTCTGGTCCTGTCTGGTGTTTTATATGCTTCTTGTATTAGTATGGGTGTGTCCTCCTTTAATTTTGCAAAACGTTCTTCCATGATTCTGTTGAAGATCTCATTCATGCCATTATCTTGGGATTCTTCTCTTCCTGTATGCCTATGATTCATAAGTTTGGTCTTTTTATGGTGTCACACAATTCCTGCATATTCCATTCTT
>NW_008359591.1:588463-595901 GCF_000622305.1 Nannospalax galili
ATTTTTTCTCTGTGATTTTGACATGTGAATTTCTTTTGTAGTTTGTGATTCTTGTGTGAGACTCAAGCCTTCAGTTTAGGTCTGCTTCTTTTTGTGAACTTTATGTGTCCTTGTGGTTTGCTTTTTGGGTATGCAAAGCTGGTTCCTCTAAGCTTCCTGTTCTCTTTTTTGATTTTATGTTGGAGTGGTCAGATTGCTTTTGTGTTCAGGAGTTCCCACAGAGCCCAAGTCAGATGAGGATCAGATGCTCTCAGGCTTTCTCCTAAGGTCTGGATCCCTCCAGGAAAGATTTTGGCCTCAGTAATTTGGGGGTTAGACTGGCCTGGTAGTCAGGCCCAGGAAGATGGTGCTCTAGGGCAGCTGCTGTCCATGCCACCCAGAGATGCAAAGGAAGATAGGGGTGGGAAGCAACCCCAAGGGCTCCTGGGGACAGCACTGAAGAGCTCGTTTGGTCTGGATGCAAAGGATCAGGAAGAGGAAAGGTTGGCCCCTTGTCCAGGAAAGAGGCTGGCAGTTCGTGCAGGCCCAGGGAAGTAGAGGTAGATGAGGCCCGGGCCAGGCCCAGAGTGCTCTTGTGGACCCTAGAAGGAACTGGGTTGGTCTGGATGCAAAGGATCAAGAAGCAGTTGTTGTTCCCTAGGTGTCTGTGTTGCCAAGACAAGGAATGGAACAGGACCCAGGCTAGGAAGAGAGACGGGCAGGGGAGATGGGAGAGTGAATGAGACTGGGGGAGTCAAAGCATGGAGGTGCGACTGACTTAACGACTTATCCCGGAGAGGGCATGCAGGCCCAGGGAAGCAGAGGGAGGTGAGCAGATCTGAAATTTATGGTCCCATCTGGGTAGAACAACTGGCAAACTTGGTTTCTCTGTGAACCAAGGAAAAAAAATGAAAAATCATTGACTGTGAACACAAATATCTGTTTCTCCATACCAGATACTATCAGAAACACAATGACACCTTAAATAACAAAAAGTCACTCTATAACACTGAGTTCTGTTTGTGTTTGGAGTACAAATTATTTCATTGGTAAAGTTGGTGTTGTGTGTTTCTCAGTTTTCTGTTACTGTAACAGATATCTGAAATACATCAACTTATGAAGAGATAAATTTATTTTGACTCACACTTTTGGGGATTTCAGATCATCATCATTTGGCCCTGTTGCTTTTGGGTCTCTAGCTAGGCAATACATTACAACAAAGAGTGTGTGACAGAGCAAACAGCTCATTTCTTGGCCAGGAAATGAATGAGGGAAATAGGGTGGAGAGAATGAGGCCCATAATCTCCTTGGAGGGTATGTCCCCTGACCTAAGGCTTCCTCTTGTCTTCCACCTCTTCAAGTTTCTACCATCTCAACAGTGCCATGAGAATAAGGCTAAACCTTTTTGACACATGGGCCTTTGGGAGACCTCCAAGAGCAAAACTATGGCATCATCTGGACATATACAATTGTCTAGTTTCAAAAATACTTGAACTAGGGCCTGGAAAGATGGCTCAGTGGTTAAGAGCATTTGCCATTCTTACAGAGGACCCAAGTTCAGATCCCAGAATGCATGGTGGGCAGCTTATAACCTCCTGTAACTCCATCTCCAGAGGATCCAATGCCCTCTTCTGGCCTCCAAGGGCATATGCATACGTGTGTCATAGACATACATACATATATGTACATAAAAACATAATGAAAAGTCTTTAAAAATAATTAAATTAAATTTTTTGGTATTGGGGCAGCCTTGGTCTTTACCTATTACTGGTGGCATATGGAATATTTTATATTTGGTCAATTATTAGGACTATTTGTAAACATTTATTCTGCCTTGGCAGGTGATAAGGGTCACTATTGTCGTGTATTTTGTCTTCACAAAAGCATAACCCTCACCTCAAAGGGGATAAGAGAGAGTTTATTCTGGAACCAAATATGAATGACCATGGCCCAGGAACACAGATTCAGTTTACCCCAAATTTCATGTTCCAGCGTGGTAACAGTTTCATGAGGTTTTTACAGTTACAGAACAAAGAAATCTCATAAATCAAGACACTTTTCAAATACATTGTTGGAAACAGTTAAGTAGGCAGATATAGCAAAAGAGAAATCTCAGCTACAGGCTCAGATGCTATCTGATGGCATTCTTAGGCTTTTACTTGGTGGGGACTGTTTCTTTAGTTAAGTTAATATATTCTATTAGTCACAAGATGTTAATTCAGAAACACAGGTGGGCAAGGAGTGGCTTTTAGGGGCTACAAATAGCCTGAAATAATTGGTAATTAGGTTATTGACCTGCAACATTCCACATTCTCCACAATCACTGAAGTGTTAGTTGGTCAGGCTTACAGGAAGTTCAGTTCAAGATACAGGATTCTTCTGAGAACTTTCCTTTATGATTTGGATATGGATACTGCCTCTAGGAATTTGAAGAGTTGTCTGTGTGTGTGTGTGTATGTGTGTGTGTGTGTGTGTGTATGTGTGTGTGTGTGTGTGTGTGTGTGTGTGTGTGAGCTTCAAATAGCTTATAATGGGGAAACTACAAATGCTTTGATCGAATTTTGTCCAGGAGGTGGTGCTTTATCATCATCGTTGCCATCATCATCATCATTCTCTCCTTTGTGTGTGGGCTGCATCTAGTGACTTGCATCTAAGAAGGAAAAAAAAAATGCTACTTTTCAGTCAGTGGAGAAGTTCAACATATATTATCTGGAGCAAGTGATCAAGATAGGCAGCATCTTCAGAAAGTTCATATGTGCTTTATGCTTTCTTATAAACTCACAACACTAGTCAAACCTTGAGGAATGTTAGACAAATCCCAACTGAGAGACATCCTACAAATGCTAATTATTACTCTTCAGAAGTCCCAAAGTTGTTAAAATTGAGGGAAGACTGAGAAACTATCAGGGATGGAAAAGAATAAGGAAGACCGGATGACCAAACATAAAAACACAGGCATCTGGACTGGCTCCTGGGACAAAACACTGACAGTAGTGAAAGAAATGGACGCATCTGAATGCACCAATTGAAGCTTTCCAGAGAAACAGAATCAGTATGGTATTTGTATAGCTAAAATGGAAATTGGCTCATGTAATTTTGTGGGGTGGGGTGGGTAAGAAGTCCTAATAGTCTTCTGTTGTACAAACTGGAGAACCAAAAAAGCTGTTGGTATAATTCACCTTGATGCTAAAAGCTTGAAAACCAGGGAGTAGATGGATGAGTCCTAGTTCAAACCTTGTGTATGAGAGCCTAGGGGGTTGGAGTGCAAAGTCCTGGTCTGAGTGTAAAGGCCTGGGAAGTAAAAGAAGATGTGGGAGATGGGAGTCCTACCCCAGACAGAAGCAAACCCTCCCTTTCTGCACTTTGTGTTATCCAGGACCTCTGTGGGGTGGGTGAGACTTGTGTTGATCAGGGCAGTCTTCTTCACTATCTCCTGAAGCAAATGATCTCTTTCAGAAGCCCCCTCCAGGCATACCCAGAACCGGCACTTTTCCAGCTATCTCAACATTTCTTCGCTGATCAAGTTGACATGCAAAATGAACCACCAAAGGGAATAAAATCTGTCGATAATAGCAGTGAACAGTGTTTCTTTGTTAATTTTGATAAATACATCATACATACAACATGAGAGGATTCTCGGAGAAGGGTATTCAGAAACTGCTATTTTTGAAAATTGTATAATTTTCTTACAGTGTTAATAGTCTAGATCAAAACAAAACTGGGAACTACAAGTGTAGCGATTAGCCAGAAGGAGGAAAGCGAAATTAACAAGGACACAAAACAAAGGTAATAGGGATATTATACATCATCGTGATTTCATTTTACAAAGAAAATAAGGCTCAGACTGAAGATTTCACAGGCAACAAGTAGTACCTGTTTCAAAATGAATGCTTTGTAACTGCCAGTCCACCCTGGTGTAGATGTAGCAGTAATATAGCAGTGGATATGATCTGTCATGTATATAGCACATACTAGGACTATATTTTTTTGTTAATTCCTTATCCATTGTGGACAATCCAATATTGACAGTATGGACCCCCACATACAAACATCACTTCCCCTTCAACATGATATCCACAATCCCACAAAATAAATTTTTAAAAAATTTTTTGGCTTATAGATATGTTCAAAGAGATTGGACAAGCAATGTCTGGATTAAAATCTCTGTCTATCTGACCCCACAGGCCAAGCTCTTTCTACTATACTGTGGTGTTTCCCTCTGTTGCATAAGACTGTCCTCTGACTGACCGGCAAGCTATGGAGAGACACCTTCCCAAGCTTGGTTGCACCCACTTGCTAGGACAAACATGTTGACTATTGACTCTCCCCAAGAAAGGAGGGGAAGAGTCAACCACATCTCCCAACCAACCAGTGGGTCCTTATTGCAAGAGGGAGAGGGGTTAAAGGTACACAAGCAGAAAAGGCCATAGGGAGGCTCTCACTTGCCATTTTGTACCTGATGGGAAGTCGTAACTCACGCTTAGATGGAGACTTTCCAATGTGTCCTAATTTTCCAGTGCAGTTTTGGTGGAAGCATCCTCACTCCTGTAAGTAACCCCTCACCCACTGCTCTGTAAGTAAACTCAAATAAACTCTTTGGTTTTCCAAACTTTAGTTTGGCAAAATCATACCTTGCTTTGTTGTAAGAACCCAAGGGAGGAGGGGGACAGATGTTATTTGAGTTTCCCAGAAGGAATTTTAGCAATACCCTCACTGACTGAAGGAGTGGGAAAGTCCCTTGAAAAAGTGAAGAAAGGAGTATTTATTTATTTATTTATTATTAAATTTCAGTGATTTATTATGATGTGTAGATGTGTGTGGGTATGTATATAGGGGTCAGAGGACAACTTTCAGGAGTCTGTTCTCTCCTTCCACTTTGAGGGTCCCGGGGATCAAACTCATGTTTAAGAACAAGTGCCTTTACCTACTGAACCATCCCATTGGTCTGGGAAGAGGTATTTAAACTAGCTAGGTGAGTGTATTCCTAGGGTCCAGAACTCTAGGTTACACCCTAAAATTTCGGAAAAGCTGCAGTCCTAAGCAAGGAACAGAGCCTGAGGCAAAATGGACTGGATGCTCATAATTTTAGTGATTCTTTCTAGGGAAAAGGATCCAAATGATGGTAATAATCTATTCTTTAACCCTTGATGTACATAATAATATTAACCATTTCTTTATACCTTTGACCTGTGTGGAGCAGTGATAAATTGAATTGATTATTTCTATTTCATACCACATAACTTTGTAAGGAAGTATTATCTCCATTTCTCAAACAAGAAAAAGGAGACTCTTTTAGTTACCTTCCCCCATTCCAAATATAAAATAATTTATAAAAATAAGTTAATATAAAACATTTCTATTAAGGATTACTGAGAGAGGGCTCAGAGGTTAATGGTACTGGTTGCTCTTACAGAGGCCCTGAGCTAGGTTCCAGCACCCACACGGCAGCTGGCAACTATTTGTAAATAATGCCAGTTCCAGGGGATCCAATACTCTCTTCTGGATTCCACAGGTGTTGCACATACATAGCACACTTAAATATGTGCACATGAAACACTCATACACACAAAATAAATAACAAATAATTAAATAAATAAATAAAAATTAAAAAAATTACCGTCAAAGGCAGACTTTTTTTAGTAAAGTTCTATTACTAATCCTTTCCATGAATTTTTGTAGCTATTTACAAATGTTACATAATGAAATCACTGCAAAATTAGAGACCCAGTCAAGCAAGTTGATTGCTCCTAATTTAGTTTCTATAAATAGAAATATAAGGAAACAATAGAAATGAAAATGGACTGCAGCCATCTTGTGGGATTGCTTTGCCCTTCCATTCCGTACTTAGTCCTTCTTCATGCTAAGACAGTGGCTTCTTGATTAGAGTACATGGAGGTTCAATCTCACGCCATCAGCTCAGTGAGCTCTGGTGATAGGAAGAGACCTCCTTGAAGTGGAAGCAGTTCCCTTTCACTTTCTGGGCATTCCCAGAAGCACTTAGCTGAACAGTTCTTTGATCTATCTGCAGTGAGTTCTCTTTACCAACTAGGACTCCATTAAGTCATTAGAGAACTGAACAGAGGCCACAGTTCACCTCCAAACTATCTAACTCCCTTTACCAGTCCTGGATTGTTTAAAGGATGTCTTGTAATTCCATGTGTATTTATAAATGCCTATTTCTTTGTTAGGTGACCAGGCTTCCCAAATATATGTTTTAATTATTTTGTTACTTTTAATTTTATTATTAT
The DNA here is from genome assembly GCF_000622305.1 of Nannospalax galili. Classification (NCBI taxonomy): domain Eukaryota; kingdom Metazoa; phylum Chordata; class Mammalia; order Rodentia; family Spalacidae; genus Nannospalax; species Nannospalax galili. Next base: position 594,691 of record NW_008359591.1, read on the forward strand.
TATTGTTATATGGATATCACCACTCTTTACCATGAGGATTCATTAGAGGAATCCTCTCCAAGTCATGCACTAAGTGGAAATGAAGAAAAGTGTCTTGTACTAGAATGCAGACTGTCCTTTTTCTTTTGCCACCCAATTTAAGTGTGCAGTGTGAGTTAATTTCTTGATGATAACAATTGATGGAGTGTCTCAAGTATTTCACTGGCAGGCCTACAGGAGGGAGTAAACACAATGTAGGAAATTCAATAAGGCACAACCAAGTTGATGGTTTCAGGTTCTTTAATGAAATGGTCTAATATATGTAAGTCAGAATCAAGTTCTGAACAGTAGTGTGACATGTACATCTTATTTTTTAGCAAAAATGGTGGTGAGACGCAAAAAGAAATGGCTATCCCTATATAGCTCAGATTTTTCTCCATTTTCTTCAGTGTGGTTAGTGATTATATATTTTGGAAATATAGTACAATTGAACAATATATATTTAGTGTCTCCTGAGTACTTAATATCATTCCAGAATTTAAGGAAATGGCCTAGACACGGCTCCTGCCCTAATACTTAGCAAGAATCAGGTAAACTATGAAGTTATGCACTGATATAAACACAATTCAAACACAGTAGAAAGAAGGAAGGAATCTTCCAGAAGAATGGGTAGGAGTCTACCTTGAAGGAAGTCAGTTGAGGTGCATTGCATATATAAAATGTACAGAATCAGTAAAGGCCCAATGATAAAGCAATAGGATGTGCTCAGAGAAGTCTAAGGTGCTTCTCTTAGTTGGAGGAACCAGGTCAGGGGTGGTGATGGGGAAGTGGTAGGAAGCATTGCCAAAGGATGTAGCAGGCCATAGATCGACAAGAACCAGACAGAATGCATCAAGTGCTCAGCTCTGTGTCAGATTCAGGGTGTGAAACAAAATACTTCATAGACCTTGTTGTTGCTGTTAAAGAATCTATGACCAGGCTGAAGCTGAGAGGGAAAACCAACACACACAGAGCAGTTAGTAAGTGGTTAGGAAGTCAATGGTGCATTACTGGCTCTAAGTGTAGTTAGAAATCAGATGCAGAACATAATCAGTATAATCCAGAATAATCAAATAATTGAATAGGAGTTGAGCTGCTGTTTGAACAACAGAAAGGCTTGGATCAATAATTTTTTTTTAATCTGGATTATTTCCAGTTACATTTATTTACCTGTAAATTACATAATTTTGTTA
>NW_008359591.1:598533-608941 GCF_000622305.1 Nannospalax galili
CTTTCCCTAAACCGCAAGGCTGCTTTGTGGTAAAATAGGTTACACATCACAGTAGGTATGCAATAAACACTGCGGCCAAACCAAAATGTTCCGTGTTGTCAATCTTGCCTTGACTCTAACACACATATTTAAAATGGGCACCAATTTTTTTTAGATCCTTCTTTAATCAGCCCCAAAGGTCCTCATTCTTAATCTGTAAATGTTTGGGGTAAATTTGTTAAAAATATAGATTCCTGAGCCCATTCCCTGCTGTCCCCCACCTCTCCCAAGGCCATGACAGGGTAGGATTAAGGTGGGATTCAGGAACTTGCATTGTGGTTGTTTTGTGAAATCTTTCTTTTTAAATTCAGGTTTACTTTTTTAAAAAATATTTATTATTTTTATTTGATGTGTATGAGTGTGTTCCTTGCATGTATGTAAGTGCACCACATGTGTGCAATGTCTGTGGAGGCCAGAAGAGGGTCTTTGCTCCTTTTGAAATTAAGAGTTACAGTCTGTTGTTAGCAACCATGTGGGTGTTAGGAGTACCACTGGGTACTCTGCAAGAACAACCAGTGTTCTTAACTGTTGAGCCATCCTTTAAATGCTTATCATTTACTTCTTTTAAGGTTGGGATTGCCAACCACTCTTCGACACCTGTAGTCATGGCCTGTCCCTTTCACCTGCAGGTAGGGCTAGTCTAGTGAGAAAAATAGACATACACTTAGAAGTCTAATTAAAACACACGCTGTCAGCAACACCAGACTGGATGCTCCATTAAGCATCTTATGAATGCCGAAGAGCATTCATGCCCATGTTTGGAGTGACACATTTTGGCTTTGCTGGTGACAATTAGGATTAGACCCAGGACACTGGAGAATATGTGCTGCATCCCATATGGCCAAGTCTGTAGGTGGATTGTTCTCCCGATGGCTGAAACTCAATGAAAAAGCTCTGGGTAGGAATTAGAGGAAACGGATAGAGAATGCAAATGAACACACTATGGATGGCTCTGCATCCTGTATGGCTATGTTATGGATTAGATTCAACTGTCAGATGGTTATGTATTATTCATGATAAAATTCAGGGTAAAGATAACAGATGGCAAAGGCATATTCATGGTCAGATCATAGTTGTTAGATTAATTATAAATCTACATAAGAATTGGATAATAATAATTTAGACTGCTCTCCAAAGGATGCTCTGCAGATCATCTAATAAAAAGAATTTTAAAAATAAGATGCATAGGTTATTAGGCGACATTAAACATTTTATGCTGCCATAAGTTACTTTCCAAAAAGACTCCCTAGTAGCATAAAGCATTTTTGTATTTTGCTAACCTGTGGCTTATCTGATACAGCTGGTGTAACAATGTCACTTCTTAAGGGACTGCTGATGATTTACACTTAGCGAGAATGTCAAGGGACTAACAAAGCTCTGTTAAACACTAGCAATGTTTTTGTCTACATCACCACAACTCCATGTATAATACACAAAGGCTCCCCAAATCTGCATTCTAACTAACTCTAATCAACACCCCTATGCACTAGTTATTTTGCTTTTTCCTTTTCAATCCTCCCTCTATGCTTCCCCACCTGAGTCATTCTCCACAGGGCTGACTTGTACAGCAACCCTCCATCCTGAAGTGAAGCTTGGTAAACAGGATGTTCTAAAAGGAAGCAAAAACCTCAATAGCTTTAGGAAGTCCCTGAAACTGACCAGGTGCACTAGGCCCCTCCATTCCTCCCAAGGACTGCTGTGGAGCTGCCTAGAAAAGGCTCAGACCAACTGAGCTATCTGGAAAGGACACTCTCCCACCTGTTGAGCTGCCTGCAGGTTGTGCAGTGATCTCCATGTTCCCCGCTTTCCTGAGGTGTCACCCATGCTGGGGTGGGCTTTTGGTGATGCAGCTGTTTGTCTGTGCCTATAAGTAGCCCATCACCTATATTCCTTTGTGCAACCCCAATAAAACTCATTGGTTCACCAAGTTGAATTTTGCTGGTATCCTTACTTTGGTCTCTCTGTTTCCTTATCTGAGGTGAGTAGACGTTCGTTCATGTCTCCCCAGGATGAGCGTCACACAACACTGACCTGTACAGATTGTAGTAGTGAACTCTTTTCGTCCTGTGGATCCCAGCTAGTTGGCTCTGAAGAGCATAAGATGGAGGGTGGTGGTAAATATTTCCTTGGGTTCCCTTGAAGGATCTCCTCAGACTGGAAGCCTCCATGTAAAATCCACTGTTATTGTTAGGTGACCACTTTCACGTATCGGTCTCCCTGGGTTGTGGCTACTTCATGGGTTGATAAAGCTATCTACTATTACCAACCCCAAGGTTCTATCTTGTTTCCACACATCTTGTACACAGCTTTGTAAATAGTTCCTGTGTTAAATTCTCTTCAAGTCTCAGTTTGAGGATGCCATCTCTTTTTCTCTAGACTCTAAACTTTAACATGCCCTAAGCATAGGATCACAGAATCAGAGAGCATTTTTCTGCAAATGAATATTGGGATGATCTAGTCAATCTTCATTTCACTGATGAGGAAACTGGGGTGGACAGATGTTAAAAGATTTGCCCAAAGGCATTCCCTATGATGTGCAGGTTGGGGACTAGAATCCAGATCTTAGTGCGTTCTCTCTCTCTCTCTCTCTCTCTCTCTCTCTCTCTCTCTCTCTCTCTCTCTCTGCTGAGACTACACACAGGGCCGTGTGTATGTTAGGTAAGTGCTTTTCCCCCGTTTTGTGAGTGCTCTCTCAACACTGAACACAGGGCCTTGTGTATGTTAGGTAAGTGCTTTACCCCAGCTTCTTGAGTGCATTCTCAAGACAGAATCAACTATAGCATGACATGGGATACTCACTGAAGGCTTTCATCCAGGACAGCTAGCCCCAAGCTTGGCAAGTAGTACAATTTTCAGTATATAACAGCTTTTGGTTAGGATTTTAGCAGCCTCACTATGGGACTCTGTAAAGGTGCAGGTGATATATAAATTCCAGAAATCATTTATTTCTTGGAACAGTTTCCAATATCCTGGATAAATTTGACTCCTAGAATTTTGCCTTAGTTGGCAAAGATAATAAAGGGAAAGGGCATTCGGTGGGGCCTTTGGCTCTCAGTGTCCCAGGTATTCTTCAAAGACAGGTGGAGGGGCTGGGCAATGCAATGGTTGCAATTAGGTGAGACAGGTGGCACTTCACAGCACACAGAAACAGAGAATAGGCTGAAATAATTACCACAAATTGAATGCCTGTGTGCCAGGAACGACACTGAAGGATTTATGTTCATTATTTCATGTAATCCTAACCATAACTTTCCTTTCATGGGTGTACAGACTTAAGAGGTAAGGTACGCCTGTAGTGAGGGAAAAGCCTCAGTGAGTCCTAGACTTCAATGCATGTTGATGTATGGACAAAGATTAGAAAATGTTTATTCTTTTATTTATTCTTTTAATTTTATGTGTATGAGTGCATTGCCTGTATGTACATAAGTGCACCTGTGTCATGCAATGCCCTCGGAAGCCAGAAGAGGGCATCAGATTTCCTGGAACCGGAGTTACAGATGGTTTTCAGTCACCATGTGGGTGGCAGGAATTGAACCCAGGTCCTCTGCAAGTGCAGCCAGTGCTCTTAATCACTGAGCCATCTCTCCAGTCCCAGAAAGTATTTATTCTTGTCCATCACTGAATTAGGAACGGGGAATAAACAAGAAACAAAGATAAAGAAATATGTACAATTAACTAGAAAGATATAGTTACTGTCATTGTGTTTGTCCTAGGAGATGAAGGGCTGAAGGAATAGAAAAGGATCTGGTGACTAGAATATAGTTTGGGAAAGTTACAATGTAGAAGGACTGGGCACCTTAGGGCACAGAGGAAGGGAAGGTGAGCAGGCAGGAAACAGTAATGAAGTCTTAACAGAGGAAGTAACAAAAAAGTAATGATGGCTAAGAGTTAGCAGCTGAGGTTGCAGGGAAATGTGTCTCGGGTCGGGTGAGTACCACATGCAAAGACTTGCTGTTAAGAAAACTCCTGGGAACTAAGTCACTGGGGCTGATGGGGGAGGCTAGGGGAAAGTCAGAAGACCTAGACTGCCAGGGACAGAACAAGTGGAGCCTGTGGTGCTTGTGAAGGAATTTGAAAGTTTTTTTTTTTTTTCCTCCTCCAGAGCTCATGAGACAAACTGAAGGCTTGAAATAGGATGCCATGACCAGTACTCAGGGGTCACTGAACCTTGGACAGATGCTGTTTCTTGTCCTAGTTTTATTAGGCAATTGAAAAGAAAGCTCTGTTTAGAATAAGTCTGGGTGGCAGCCAACATGAGGCTGAGCTCACAGGGGCCCATGGGTGTTAATTATCCTTGACTGAGAGCCATCACATCTCCCCAGGGATCCTAGAAGCTCTGTTGCTGTTTCTTTTTGCACTGTTTGGCTCCACCCGGCTCCATGCCTTTTGTATTTGCTTTATGACTACTTCATTGTACTTCCCCTCCATCCATCCTTCCTTTCTCCCTCCCTCCCTCCCTCCCTTCCTTCCTTACTTTATTTTTTAAAAGGTACACTGTAGCGGGGCGTGGTGGTGCACGCCTTTAATCTTAGCACTCAGGAGGCAGAGGCAGGCAGATCTCTGTGAGTTCAAGGCCAGCCTGGTCTACATAGTGAGTTCCAGGCCAGCTGGGGCTACACAAAGACCCTGTCTCAAAAAAGAACAATAACAACAACAACAACAAAATACACTGTATACATGTATTGAAATATCACAATTTATCCCCCATATATGTAATATATTAAGTGTTAATTAAAAATAATAAAAATAAAAAAAGCTGCAACTAAGAACACCAAACACTAGTTTTTCTGGTAGATTTATACAGCTATGCGGTTTTACTTTAGCTTGGTAAATAGTTACTCTGTATATTCTAATATCTTTGGATAAAGAATTCAGTTGCTACCTACTAGAACCATGGGCAAACCATCACTGAGTTAGGAACTGGAAATAAACAAGAACTAATCTCTAGACAAACTTCTCCACCTGCTTCTTAGTTTTTGAATAAACACACTAGACATAACCATTTCACCTACTTCTTAGTTAACCTCCAACCACTTTCCCCCATGCCTCAGCCTCTGAATAACCCCCACCCTGCCCTTAGGGAAGCAAATTTGATCTTACTCTTCTATCTCTATGGGTTTGTTTACCTCTTGAATGAGCTTTTTTGGCAAAGCTGTTTGTTCTAACAATTGTCATGTTGTGTTTGAGCCCTATTTGGCAATTTGGAAAGTCAGGCAGAAGGCATGTGCCAGTGGAACTTTTGCCTGTGGCTCATCTGCCACTTGCCACAACAATAGTTTGTTGACAAGTTTGAGTAGTTGCTTGGGCTGTTTGTCCTGGGAACCATTCTTAGGACTTTATCCTGCTCAGCACTAGGTACCTGTAGTACATAATTACATTTTGGCAAAAGAGAAACAGTTTCTGGATTTGAAAGGTGTCTGGTTAGTAACTTTGGTACAAGTGACTGCATGTGATTCTGTTTCTTCTTCACTCTGCGCTCTGCATTGGTTTTGATTATGAGGGTCTTGTTTCGGTATGCCCAGTGCTAGGGACAGATTGGGGAATCCTCTGGGGAGTCCACATGTTTTTGCTTCATTTCTGAGATCTGCTTCTAGCTGCAGCCTAAGTAAATATAAGTAAATTCTGAAACAGTGCAAACAACACTATCCCAACATGTAGTCAGTACCCTAAATTCTGCTGTTTCATATGTTTTCGTGTTGAATTTCATAGTGTCAGATGTTATTTAGGTTTTTGATATAGTTTGAATTGAATGGTAAGAGGAAGAGCTATAGTCTTAAACTTCTACACCCGATTTTGCCTCTGTCATTTACCAAAGAGACTATCTTTTCCTCCATTGTAAGTTTGTTGTTGTTGTTGTTGTTTGTTTTGAGACAGGGTCTCCATGTAGCCCCAGCTGGCCTGGAGCTTGCTATGTACACCAGGCTGTCTTTGATCTTATAGAGATTCACCTGTCTCTGCCTCCTGAGTGCTAGCTCTTTTCTGGTGTTACCATCAAAATGTTGACTGAGCGTGTGATTACTGTGCGTGTGTGTGTGTGTGTGTGTGTGTGTGTATGTGTATAAATGCATGCTTGTGGTTTCACGTGAGTTTTAGGCTTGTATTTCTATTTTTGTGAGTTTTGATGGGAACTACGTTGACTCTGTAGACAACTTTGGATAGTATATAATTTTAATAATATTGATTCTTCTGATGTGTGAACATGGGATATTTTACAATTTTGTGTCCTTGATAATTTTTTTCCTCGGTATTTTACAGTCTATTTCTTCCTTTTTCCTTCTTTCCTTCTTCCTTTGTTCATTCCTTTTTACTATTATTTTAAAAATTGAATGTGTGTGTCTGTGTGGTATATGCCTATGCACACATGCATATGTACAGGCAGAGGCCAGAGAAGGACATTGGTTGTCTCTTACTGTTTCTATCTCATTCCTCTGAGACAAGGTCTCTCACTGAACCTTGAACTTGCTATTTTTCAGCTAGGATGGCAACCTGAAACCCCCAGTCTCTGGATCCCACAGCATTGGGACTGCAGGTATGTGCATTCATGCTTAGATTTTTTTTTTTAATGTAGATGATGGGAATGTGAATGCTGAGGAATTATAGTCCTCATGTTTGAGAAGCAAGCACTCTTACTCAGTGAGCCATTCTCCCTGCCTTCTTTCTCTTCCTCCCCCTCTCTCTTTTGTCTGGCTAGACTGATTGAAAAGGCCTGTCTTCAAGTTCCGTACTTCTGCTTGTTCTAGCCTGTTGTAGAGCTCTCTATTGTGTTTTTCATTTGTTTGAAGGTTTCAGTTCCAAGATTTCTGATTGGTTGTTTTTTGATTTCTCTTTGGTTAATGACTTGCTCAAAATAGCTTCTTTTTATTGTTTAATCTGCATTCTGTCACATAGTATCGATAATCATTAGTTTACAAAGTTTTTCAGTATTTCACTGCTTACCTTCAAACTGAGATCTGTTTCTGGAAATTATTTTCTTCCTTTAAAAGTTTCATTTTTCCCTTTGTATTTCTTGTCTTATTTTGATATCTGAGCATCTAGTTTTGATGGGGGAAATTAACCTAATATGGAATTAATGGACTATGAACTCAATATAACTTAGCTCTGTGTGGTAGACAAATACATCTTAGCATACATATTTGACACAAATCTTATATAACCCTAAAAATAAGCCCAATTATAAGTGTGCTGGTTGATATCTGTAAAGTAACAGGACTTTGGAAACTTCTATTTCTATTTAAATCATAAAGGCCACTCTGAGCTCAGTCTCAGACTGAAACAAGGCAGACAAACCCACAAAAATCTGTCTATGAGCATGTTGAAGAATGCTGCCTCTTGCAGGGGTCTAAAGAAAACATGTGCTAATGATGTATCTTAATTGTTAAAGTAGCTAAGATTGTACTGGCAACAGCAATATATCATGTTACTGGGAAGTGTCACAACCCTTGCCCACACTTGCCAAAATACCTGTTTTTGTGAAAATGCTGACCATTTAAAGTTCCTGTAGTAGCCTAAAGGGTATACAGACTTCTGTGCTGGAAATCTCAAATTCAATAGGATGATTACTGACAAGGGGTGACACGAAAAATCCTATAAAACCAGTGGCTATTTCTGGTCCATGCTTCAGTTTCTCTAGAGCAGGAGCTCAGACTGAGGCCTGTGCACAATAAAGGATAAACTTCTACCACTTCCTGAGTGTGGTTTGAGCCTCCCTACCAAGCTGGTTATTTCCTGTAGCAGTATAGTGTTCACTCTTTAAAATTTTATGAAACAGCTTTTGCAGGAAAATATTTCTCTAATTTAGATACAGGATGTCAGTTGGATGAGTACTCTGGGTTTGGTTATAGGAGATTTCAAAAGAAAAATACCTGTGTTGATTTATCTTTAATGTCAATAGCATCTGAATATAATAATAATTTAGATGAGAGCAGTTTATGAACATAATTTTGTGACTTTGCAATGGGCAGAGGCTTCCAAGGGAATGTGTCTTCAGAGTCCATAGGACTAGTTATGCCTCTCTCCTCTTTTTCTCTCTCTCTCACCCAGTCTCTCTCCCACACATCTTTTTCCTTTCTCCTCTCCTTTCCCTCTGCCCCTCTCCTCCTCTGCTCTCCCTTTTTCCTCTTTCCTGTCCCTCTCCTCCTCCCTATCTACTTCCCTCTCTCTAACACTTTCCCCTTTTCTTTCTCTCCCCCTCAATTAGCCTCCCCCTCCCTCTCTCTCTGGCCCTCTCTCCCAATCTCCTCCTGTCCTTATCTTACGGTTTCCCTCTCTCTTGCTCTCCCTCTTCTCTTCCTTCCCTACATTATCCTGGTTTAAAGGAGACCCCAAGACATTTTGTAAAAGAAGTGTAAATTATTTTTACAGTATGATAAATAATTGCAATAAAAAACCCAATTTCTGTTTTGTTTCCTTATCCTTTTTCCATTTAGTTATCCTCCAGTCCTGTGCTGGACAATGGTTCAGTAATTTAACACCCTTGGATTACCTGACCTAGGATTTAGCTCTAACCATGTGATACAATCAGATCTTGAAGAGTTTTAAAACTCCCAGTGTTCAGAGGACAAGTATTTTGAGGAAGGAAGAGGCAGAAAGGACTCGGACTTTGGTGCATCAATCTATATGTGCATTAAACTGTCGAGAGACGTTATTTAAAATATAGATGAGAGGCAGGACCCGCAGGACTGTCTCCAACCCACAGGCCTCTCTCTCTGGGGTAAGTCCATCATGTCCTCTGGGCCTTGACTCCCCCAGCCTCATTCACCCTTCCATCTCCCCTGCAAGTCTCTCCTCCTAGTCTGAGTCTTGTCCTACTCCTTCTCTTGTCGCCCCAGACAGCTGGGGAACCACCACTGCGTCCTGATCCTTTGCATCCAGACCAACCCAGTTCCTTCTCAGGTCCCCAACAGCACTCTGGGCCTGGCCCCACCCTCAACTCCCTCTGCTTCCCTGGGCCTGCACTCCCCACAAGCCTCTTCCCTGGACACCAGGGTTGATCTTTCCTCTTCCTAATCCTTTGCATCCAGACCAACCTCGGTCCTCAGTGCAGTCCCCAGGGGCCCTTGGGGCCGCTTCCTGCCCCATCTTCCTTTGCATCTCTGGGTTGCATGGCCACTAGCTGCCCTAGACCAGCGTCTTTCCAGGGCCGGGATGCCAGGCAGGCCAGTCCAATCCCCAAATTCCCGAGGCCAAAATATTTTCTGGAAGGATCCAGACCTTAGGAGAAAGCCTGAGAACATTGGATCCTCATCTGACTTGGGCCTCTGTGGGAACTCCTGAAGACAAAAGCAATCTGGCCACTCCAATATAAAATCAAAAGAGAGAACTGGAAGCTTAGAGAAACCAGCTTTTCATGCCCAAAAAGCAAACCACAAGGACACATAAAGTTCACAAAAAGAAGCAGACCCAAACTTGAAGACTTGAGTCTCACATAAGAATCAGAAACTACAAAAGAAATTTACATGTCAAAATCACAGAGAAAAAATAATAACGTGAAAAACCAAAGTAACATATCCCACCAAATATCAATAGTCCTCTAGAGGAGCACAATGAGAACCCCCTAGAGACAATGCAGGACATGGAACTCAAAAGAACAATGATGAATATGATAAAAGAATTCAGTGAATTTAAAGAACACACAAACAAGGTAATCATAGAGCTGAAGGAAGATAGGGATAAACTTCTGAATGAATTCAGAAAAGAGCTAGAAATATTAAAGAATGCTCAGGCTGAAATAAAGAATGAAGGGAAACACTCCATGAGCCAATTAGAAATGACAGGAGAAAGCCTCACCAATAGGATGAATGAAATGGAAAACAGAGTATCAAGACTGGAAGATAAAGTGGACGAACTAGACCACTCAAGCAAAGATTATGAAAAATTTAAGAAAGCACAAGAATGGAATATGCAGGAATTGTGTGACACCATAAAAAGACCAAACTTACAAATCATAAGCATATAGGAAGAAGAAGGATCCTAAGATAATGGCATGGACCAGATCTTCAATAGAATCATGGAAGAAAATTTCCCAAAATTAAAGAAAGACATGCCCATACAAACATAAGAAGCATATAGAACACCAAACAGACAGGACCAGAAAAGAAACTCTCCACGGCACATCATAGTAAAAACACTAAGCATACAGAACAAAGAGACAATACTGAAAGCTGCAAAAGGGAAACAAGATACATATAAAGAAAAACCCATTAAGTTTAGAGCTGACTTTTCAGTGCAAACTATGAAAGCCAGAAGAGCCTGGACCAAAGTATTCCCAGTTTTAAATGACCACAGATGCCAACCCAGATTACCATACCCAGCCAAAACGTCTATTATAGTCGAAAGGAAAAGAAAAATCTTCCATGACATAAATAGGCTG
>NW_008359591.1:610247-610558 GCF_000622305.1 Nannospalax galili
AAACAACACACTATTGAATGATGAATGTTTCAAAGGAGAAATTAAAAAAGAAATAAAAAATTTCCTTGAACTAAATGAAAAGGACAATACAACACAACAAAACCTCTGGGACACACTGAAAGCTGTCCTTGGAGGGAAGTTTATAGCTCTAAGTGTCTACATCAAAAATCAGAAAAAACACAAATACATGGCTTAACATTGATACTCAACACACTTGAAAAGCAACAGCAAATGAAACTCAAACCCAGCAGACAAGAAGAAATAACAAAAATCAGGGCAGAAATTAATGAAATAGAAACAAAGGAAACAAT
>NW_008359591.1:610772-664225 GCF_000622305.1 Nannospalax galili
TTGACTAAAAAAAGCCAAGGAACAGATGGATTTACAGCAGAATTCTATCAGACATTTAAGAAGATCTACATCCAATACTACTTAATTTATTCAAAAAGATAGAAATGGAACTTCCAAATTCATTCTATGAAGCCAGCATCACTCTAATACCAAAGCTGTAGGGAAGCTGTGTTCAAAATGGCCCTGACAGCCTCAGTGGGGGGAGGAGCTAAGCAATTGGACCAGGGACAAAAAATAAGAGGAAGTGTAAGTGATTGGAGACTATGGGAGGAAAATGCATGAGCACCTTGTGATCACCATAGTAGTGCATTGAAAGGAGCCTGGGTGCTCTACATGACCTTCCACAGGATTGGAGGATAGGTTCCCTCATATGCTAATGATTGTGGTTTTTGCCTTTATAAGCGTTGTAACACTTACAATAAACAAGTTCCTGCAAGACTAAACTCCCATTCACAATAGCTGCAAATAAAATAAAATGTCTTGGAATAAACCTGGCCAAAGACATTAAAGAGCTCTACAATGAAAATTTTAAATCTTTAAAGAAAGAGATTGAGGAAGACATCAGAAGATGGAAGGACCTCCCATGCTCATGGATTGGAAGAATTAATATTGTGAAAATGACCATCCTACCAAAAGTCATTTATAGCACTCAAGGCAATTCCAATCAAAATCACCATGACATTTTTCAAAGAAATGGAAAAATCCATGTTAAGATTCATATGGAAGCACAAAAGACCTCAGATAGCCAAAAGAACCCTGAGCACTAAGAGCAATGCCAGGGGGATTACTATATCAGATTTTAAGCTGCATTACAGAGCTATAGTCATAAAAACAACATGGTACTGGCAAAAAACAAACCCATAGATCAATGGAACAAAATTGAAGACCCAAATATGGGTAAATGCAATTTCAGCCATCTGATATTTGAAAAAGGGACCAAGAATATTCACTGGAGGAAAGACAGCATGTTCAGCAAATGGTGCTGGTAAAACTTGATCTCCACCTGTAGAAGAATGAAACTAAACCCTATCTTTCACCCTGCACAAAAGTCAATTCCAAATGAATCAAAGACTTCAGTGTAAAGCCTGAAACTCTGAAATGTTAGAAGAAAACATTGAGAAAAACCTACAAGGTAGAGGTGTAGGAAAGGATTTTGTAAACCAGACATCAATTTCTCAGGAAACAAGGGCAAGAATTAATAAATGGGACCTCATTAAACTAAAAAGCTTCTGTACATCAAAGGAGGCAACCAGGGAAGTGAACAGAAAACCCACAGAATGGGAGAAAATCTTCACGAGAGACACATCTGACAGAGGTTTAATATCCAAAATATATAACGAACTCAAAAAACAGAGAACCAAGACAAGAAGCACCCCAATTAAAAGATGGGCTAAGGAGCTGAACATAGAGTTCTCTAAAGAAGAAGTAAAGGTGGCTATGAAACATCTTAAAAGATGTTCAACATCACTAATAATTAGGGAAATGCAAATTAAAACCACTTTAAGATTTCATCTTACCCCAGTCAGACTGGCTAAGATCAAGAGAACAAATGATACCAAATGTTGGAGAGGATGTGGGGAAAGGGGAACACTCATCCACTGCTGGTGGGGCTGCAAACTTGTTCAACCCCTATGGAAAGCAGTGTGGAGAACTCTTAAAAAACTACAAATGAACCTACCATTTGACCCAGTTATACCACTCCTTGGCATATACCCAAAGAACTCATCCTATTGCAGAGACACTTGTACATCCATGTTTGTTGCTGTTCTTTTCACAATAGCTAAGAGATGGAAGCAACCTAAGTGTCCCTCAATTGATGAGTGGACAATATGATGGAGTTTTACTCAGGAGTAAAGAAAGATGAAATCATGAAATTTGCATGTAAATGGATGGAAGTAGAAACTGTTATACTAAGTGAAGTAACACAGACTCAGAAAACAAAAATCCACATATATTCTCCCTCATATGTGGATCCTAGAACCAAACCCTGATAAGAGAGTATGTATCCAGACATCACTACAGGAACCAGGACAACAGAAAGGAACCAGGGAGGTAAAGGAAAAGAAAGAACCTGAAAGAGAAGAACAGTAGGAAACAGGCCCTAATAAGGCAAATATGGATAAAAATTGGGTCAGTTTAAGGGGGAGAGGCAGAGGCAGGCAGATCTCTGTGAGACTGAGGCCAACCTGGTCTATATATGTGATTTCCATTCTAGCTAGGGGTACAGGGAAACCTTATTTCAAAACACCATCCTCAAAAATTTGGATAAAAAAAATGAGGTCTTTGACTATATAACTGAGCCTAAAGCTTCATGAAACAAAACATACCTTTACACATTCATTTAATTCTTTTTCTCATTTCCTTCTTCATTTCATTGTACCTAAAAAGAAAACGGAGGCTATAAATCAATCCATAGATTTCATATCTCTTACCTGCAGGTCAGAAATCACCATTGTAGAGGATTTCACCAAAATCTGGTTTTCTTAGCACTTCAAATTGAAAAGAACCCAGCTGCACTAGAATGAGGTAATTATAAAGTCCTACCTAGCTGTATAAGGGTGACTGAAGATTGAAGACTTCCATAGACTTGCTTCATTAGAAGGGCAGAAGTAGTATTGCTTTAAAAAGCCATCTCTTCTCAGAGATTAAGAGCACTGGCTGCTCTTGCAGAAGACCTGGGTTTGATTTCCAGCACCTCCTTGCAGCTAACAACCATCAGTAACTCTAGTTCCAGGGCATCCAACACCCTCTTCTGATCTCCATGAGCACTGCATGATATGGGTGCTCTGATACACATGTAAGCAATACACTCGTGCACATAAACTTAATAAAACAAGCATCTCTTTATGTGGCTGTGAAGTGAAACATTGAATCACATTGTATGTCAGGGGTGTTTAGAAGTGTTTGATAGTTGTAGAATGCGTTTTTCTTCCCCACGAAAATCTATTTTCAACTCAGATTGATCAGAGAGGTCTTCCTTTGACTGAAACAAATGACATGGCGGATATTGCTGATCACTAACTCCAAAAAGAGCTGACTGGAATTTAGAATGCTGAGATCAGAGGGAGAAGCTTCAGGGAAAGACTTCTTGGAAAGAATTTTTATCCCTGTGCACTAAAGTAGCTAGAAGCAAGCATTATTTTAGCCTACTGAAGAGAGCAGTTCCAGTTAGCATTATTGTTAATTATCTCAGTCCTGAAAATAAGCGACCAAGTACAGACATGCAGCTCTTTCATGTGCAAGGCTTTGGAGATGGACCAGTGGGTAAAGGGCTTGCTGTGCAAGAATGATGACCTCAATTTGGATTCCCAGAGCTCAGGTAAAGCTGGATATGATAGCCAGTGTCTCAGTAGCCAGTAACCTCAGTGCTCCGGAAGAGAGTTGGGAAGCAGAGAGAGGTGAGTTCCTGGAAGCTCAGGAGTCAGGTAGTCTGGCATACATAGTGACAAGAGATTCTGTCTCAAAGTTGAAGGCAAGGACTGTGACCACCCAACTTGTCCTCTGACCTTCACATGTGCAGTGTGTGGCACATATGCCCACACTCACACAGAGGATCATGAAAGCACACAGATGAAAAAATCCAATACTTTTTCAAGTGTTGACTGGTATGAAATATAACCATGGAAAAGGGGTGACTCTGAAAATAAGGATTAGGGCAGTAAAGGTCATCTCTGTCAAGAAATGTAATCTTTGTCGAGTGTGGGTCCAGCAGCATGAATTTACCAAATGCTCAGCTCCTGTAGGACAGATTTGCAGATACCTTTTAATATTTAAAAAAGAACCCTACGTATGACCAAAGCTCAGAAAGTTTATGTTAATGCAAATGAAATCCTATTATCCTCATTATTCTAGTTTTGTACCTGTCTTCATTTCAGAGGAAAAAATTCACCTCTGAAACACAGATTATTTCTAAGTTGATGCCAGTCTTATGGTAGTAAGAAACACTATGTACACAAATGAAGGAGACACAAGAATGCCCTTTGTAGAAATACTGGAAACTGGAAACTATAGGCCATAAAGAATAAAAGTATATTAGTAGTAGAGAAATCAATGTTTTTTCAACAAACCAGGCTTTCTCATGTCTCTTTTCAAAACCCAAAGAGAAGTCAATATTTGCAATGTTTTTAAGTTGATTATGTAGATAACTAAAATTTATTTTATTGTTGGGCTGCTGTTTTATATAAAATTACAATTTTAACATACTATTTGAAATGCTAACATTATTAAAAATTCTCAGTTTTCAGCAATACGTTTCCTTTCAGATAAATTACTCCTTTCTCCATATTTTCTTCATCATGAGCATGATGATTTCTGTTTACAGATTTACTTTTATTTTTAATTCTGTATGTCTATGTCTGTGTGTGAGTATCTGCACATGAGCACAGTGCCACAGAGGCCAGAGGAGGATGTTGGATCCTCTGGAGCAAGAGTTACAGGCAGTTGTGAGCTGACCAACTTGGGTGCTGGGAACCAAACATCTGGCCCTCTGCAAGAACAGTATGTACTGTTAACCACTAAGCTATCTCACTAGCCTGAGAATGATAAATTTGTTTTTAAAAAATCCATTTTCTCTTATTTCTAAGTTTTCACTGTCATATATATGTTCATATACATATTTTTCTTTTTATAGGGTCTCCCATAGCCCCAGCCCACCTGGATCTCACTATGTAGACCAAGCTGGCTTTGATCACACAGAGATCCACTCGCCTTTGCCTTCTGAGTGCTGAAATTAAAGGCGTGCGCCACTAGGCCCAGCCTGTTAGATATTTTTAGCTATTAAAATATTTAACCCTGAGCCAGGCATGGTGGCACATGCTTTTAATTCCAGCACTCAGGAGGCAGAGGCAGGTGGATGTCTGTGAGATAGAGGCCAGCCTAATCTACATAGCAAGTTCCAGGCCAGCTGGAGATACAGGGAAATTCTGTCTCAAAAACAAAACAACAGGAACCAACAACAACAAAAAAACCAAAACCAAAACCCAAACAAAACAAACCAAACCAAACCATATTTTGCCCTTCTTTGAAATTTTTGTTTTTCTTAGTTTTAGAATTCATGTGTGGCTTATCTAAATATATATGTAAAGTTCAAATTGATACATTATCATGACTGAAATTGTAATGCTATGTGCTTGGATTAAAAGTTTGTGACTTCTTTTGACTTACCTTTCTATGATTATATGGGTTATCCCATTAAATTAATGGCATCATTTATCAGTTGTAGACTTGCCACTTCTCGTCTCTTCAAATATTTATTCATTGTGGAACGTCTATTTGCATAGTTCCTTCTGGAATGTGATGAAATGATCACCTTTCATCTGTGCTTTATGTGTAAATTTCTCTTTCATATTTCTTCTTTGTCCAAGGGTAATTTCTTTTTCTGGCCCATGTTTTTTTCATCCCACACTGTCTTTATTATTTATTTTTAAGTTGTTCATTTTTAAATTGTTGTTAATTCAAAGGAATGGCTGCATAAAATCTAATCTGTTCTAGAAATATAAGTGGACTTTCCAGTACATAACATTTCAAATATCAGAGTATATGGTAAACATACAAACAAGGAGGTAACATACCTCCCATGTACAGTACAGTATTCGAAATCACGAAATAAGCTTCATAAAGTACACCTGGCAAGTGAACCACAATGCACCTGTACGTGGCTCAATGGCTGCATAAAATCTAATCTGTTCTAGAAATATAAGTGGACTTTCCAGTACATAACATTTCAAATATCAGAGTATATGGTAAACATACAAACAAGGAGGTAACATACCTCCCATGTACAGTACAGTATTCGAAATCACGAAATAAGCTTCATAAAGTACACCTGGCAAGTGAACCACAATGCACCTGTACGTGGCTCTCCCGTGAACAACTCAACACCAAACAGTCATATGATTTTGAGCAAAGAGCCTTTGCTTCTTCCTCAGCTTTCTCTGTTCACCCTAAACTGCACTTTTCTGGCCAGCCATTTTCTTTCCCTGACCTGTGGCCATAGCACTCAACAGTGCCTTTGTAGCCTTCTTTGACCTGCTTTGCATATGAATCAAGGGCAACATGCCTCATCTTAATCTTACAGGAGAAGCCAAATTCCCAATAAGTACATAATAAAAAGCATCACATAAATATATATATGCAACACTTGTTGTCCAAATCAACATAAATGTAAGTGGAAGAGAGGAAGTCAGATCATGTGATGCTGAAAATGTGTGAAATGGGTAAAAGCCCTTCCACAACAGAACACTTCTTTTCCTTTTGGTCATACACCTGTAGCCTTTGCTTCAGAGACACAAAGAGAACACTGTTGTGAATCTGTGTTGTGTCAGGGATAAAAGTCCACAGCCTGCTCTCATCCTCCACCATCATGTCCTGCTCAGACACTGCCTGAGTAAAGATCTCATCTTTACTATACCAATGTTACAGTGTTAACCCTGTGTTTAAAACGTGTGTGCTTCATTGAGATCTTGAAGAGAAGCTCTGGGTTTCTACAAAATGTCAGGTATTTGTTCCTTAACTTGTCTCTCCTAAACAAAGTCACTTTTATAACCATTTACTACTGTGACTGATTATGATGTGAAAGACTGAATTCCAAATGTGTTGAGATGGTATTCACTATGTCAGTGTTCTGTCACTAAATTTAATGCTGCTGTTTTTCAAAAAAGCTTTTTTCGAACAACACTAACTTTACTTTTAATGATTATATTTTAGAATTTATTTTATGTTGCTTATAGTTTGTGTTTCAGCTTGTTTTCATAATTTACATGGACTGATTTATTCTAAGAGTCTGTGTGCATGAACTGAGATGACTGCTATTTAGTCCTTGCTATTAACAACCCATTTAACTAATCAAACATACACAACCCAAAATATCTTAAAGAAATGACAACAAAGAAAGCAATCACAATGAGCAGCTTTTGTTGTAGGGCCTCTTGCAGTATTTGAGACACTTATACAAATATTGTTTATTTGAAATTTAAATCTGTTACATCATCATCATCATCATCATCATTATTATTGCTAAATCTGGTAACTCTAGGAAATATCAAGGCCTTGTATAATGTGACATCATTCTTACTCATTAGCGAAAAGTTGGAAGACATATTCCTCTAGTTTGCAGTAAACATGCATTTTAGGATTTAAATATGTCAGTAATACACATTAACTTCTTCAGAAACCCACCAGTTCCTGAGCTTAGAAAGGATTCCATCTTTCTCCCAAATCACATGTGTATAATGAATCATTTATGACTGTGCATATCTTTATAGTAAAAAAACTCAGCAGCTAAGTGACTTGCTTCCAATAGTTTTACAAGATTCAAACTGATGTCTTAGAGACATGACAAATGATGGCTTGTCATAGTCCTTCCCAATGGGTTACATACTGTCACAACTGTAAATCTGGGAAAGTGATCATCTTAGCAGTACTGATTTTTGCTGAGCACTGTGTTCTGCTGAGCCCCAGGTATCCTCCGAGGCCATCCTGAGAGTGATATCAGTTCCCATTGCAATGCATGTAACCTAGTTTGTATCTGCTGTGTGTTTAGGTCTTACAAAAGGCTTCATTCAAAGTGCTCTCCTCAAGACCCAAATATTGGATATGTGTAGATTTGGGTGTAATAAAAACTTAACGAGTTCTCTCAGTTTGGGTATTTACTTATTTTTGTGACTATGGATAGATTAACTTGACCACTTTAAGTCTCCTTTCTCTCAAATGAATAAAAGAGATAAGAAAGTTATTCTCATAGATTTGTTGTGAGGAAAAAATAAAATAATAAATGTAAAGTATTTTACCTACCATCTATTACACAGTAAATAAACATTAAACATTGACTACTGTAATTATTATTCATTTGATGTGAAAAGTAATGTTTAATTCTTTTAATAATCAATTGATTAATAAACCTGTGGCCTCAACAATGAATATATTTTATTTAACATTCACAACTATATAAGAAGGTCACTGTAGTCTCTTCTTCTGAGGGAGGAAATAGAGTTGAGCAAGTCAACAAGTGACGGCTATGGATGGCAGAGGTATATTTTGAACTTGGCTGTCTGGAATACAAGCTGAGTAATCTTCCTGCTAAACTCACAAGCAGTCTCTTCACAGTCCTCGAGGAGCAAGGTGAACATGACTTATGATACCTTTTAAAATTTTAGATCTGTGGATTTTGTATTTTTCAGAAAAATATCAATATTCATTACTCATTGTCTTTTGGGGGTTGTTGTTAATATGATTAATGTAAGTGATCTGAACTTTTGAGGGAGTTTGATTCAAATGCTCCATGGTTACCTCTTCTCTGAACTGCAGAGGACTATTTTCTGCTGCATTAATCAATGCAGCCTTTAGAACAAAGGAAGCCCAGGTCCCTCATCATCTGAATGTGTTTGCTATATTTTTCTATCATATTTTTGCTGATTAGTGACCTCAAAAAGCATTCTATAGCAGACAAAGTGAGTTGCTTCAGCTAAGTGTATCATTATGGCAAACCATACTAAGCAGGGTTTCTTTGCTATGCTGCTGAAAGGCACAGTATTAAATATTAAAATATTTTACAATTCACACCAGATTCTCGCAATCATTGGGAATAGCAACATAAAATCATTTCACTAGGGATTTTCAACTGTGTGATGAACTGGCATAAAATTGAAATATTATTTCTTTGCCTGAATTTCCATCTTAATACATCCCAATAAAATGTCATGAAACATTGATCGTCTCCTCTTTTCAGTTCCTATAATACTGTTGCTGCTTATTAGAGGTCGTTTTGTGTTTGGCACTTTACACAGATTATTTCAGTTAGCCATTTTTACAGCCCCAACAAGGTAGATCTTATTCCATCTTAAAGATGAGGAGACCAAAACCAAGAAAGTTATATAACTGCCCACCTAGAGCTTTGCTCTCTGTAAGTGAAGAATGGAATTGATTGTAGGTTTTGTTAGCACCAACCCCGCACAGTGTGAGTGCAAGCAAACCCCAATCTTTACCACACATAGGAAAGCATCAGTTTAGCACGCGGTAAAAATCAACGTGGTAAATATGGTAATAGCTTAACATTTATCAAGGCCTTAGCTAAGCATTGGGAAACACTTTATAAATATTGACTAATATATTCACAAAAGCCCTTAACATAAATGTTTTTATACTGAAACTACAAATTACAAAACTGAGATGTAGGATATTAAGTTGCTTACAACATTTCACAGTCAGGTTTTTGACTCTTGTGTGATCTCCTCTTCCTGCATAGAGGATACGGTGATTCTGAGTCTGGCCATCTTCACCTGGTTCCTATCTTGCCAGGTTCTGATTTTGTACCTCACTTTGGATGCTCATGGAAGCTGTACTTTGATCTAGTCTAGAGGGCATGATGTCTGATTTGTCATCTAGCTCATTGACCTCAAGCCTTCTGGAAATAAAAATGTCTGTCCCTCAGATTCTCTGTTAGTAGGCTTTTAAAAAAATCCTTTTAATATTAATTTGTTATCTGAGAATTTCATACATGAATATGATGTGTTTTGATCAATCCACCCTACACTGTGTCTAGTTCAGCTCTACCTATGTCCCCCTCAATACTTTTCCCTGTCAAATTCACGTGCTCTTTTTGTAAAGCCTTGGAGTCCACTTAGTGCTGTGCCAGTATATTTATGTGTGTAGGGCCTTCCACCAGAACACAGGCAGCCCAGCAGGCACAGGCCACATTGACTTTTCCTCCCCTAGCAGCGATGACTTGCCAACTGCTTCTTAGCTGTGGTGGGACTTAGTGCAACCCTCTCCCTTCCATGCTGGGATTTTAGTGGGCTTTATTTTGTGCAGGTTTTGTGAGACAGTGATAGCCATTGGATTCATGTAACGGCTCTGTCATGTTCAGAAAATGCTGTTTCACAGCAGCCCTCCTGGAGTTACATATAGTGCTTATTTTAAGTTTAGAAAAAAATAGTTTTAATCATTTAAGACAAACAGATATGATTCTGCTTTTAGAAACATATACTTTACATTATGCATATAATGCAATATTTAAAAATTCTTTCTTCTGGAAAATACTCTTTTCCATTTAAAATAGTGTTTTGGTCATATATCTGTTTTTAATTTTGACCACATAACAATTTTTGAAACCACAAGTTGTTAAGTCTTATAGTTTAAAATTACATTATATTCTTACTTTTTTTGCAAGATTTAAATATATTTTATTTATTTATGCATTAGGTGTTGTGACATATGTTTCTAATGAGCATTTTAGAGCATGTTTTTACCTTGCATTTCTATTGTACTTGTGACTATCCACATCTGGAGATCAACATGACTTAGACCAGCGAGAGAACAGAATTCAGAACAGCCGACCCATAATGCCACTTCTGTTGCTAAGCCATTCACTTTCTCTGATATTCCTCCTTCTCCGACTTACGTTCTAGTTAGAACAAATGTGGGCTTGGAAGGAGCAGTATATGTAGCCTGAAGCAATTCATGATCCCTCCCACAGAAATAGTGAAAGGAAACCACAGTGTGTCCATCTATGTTTTTGCTATGTCTCCCGGGAAGTTCTGTAAAACTAGGACACCAGCACAGGGGGTGTTGTCACCCGCATTCAGTGTGGTCATCCCTCTGCAGTTTTAAAGAGACCTTGTCGAAACTCCCTTAGAGAAACCCAGAGGTATCTTCCCCAGGCAGTTACAAATACATTGAAATTTACAGGGAAGCTTAACTAGCACAAGATTGTCGTCCATGGGTACCTTAAATTGATTCCTAGTTATCTGAGATTATCTTGGCAGAGTTGTTATTTAAATGAAGATATCACAGTAATAATAATAACTTATTTAATGTTTCTGCAACTTATGAAAACCACAATTCTAGATGAGTTACACAGATTGTACAATTCCTTCTTCAAAATAGTCTATAGAAAATGAAGGAATAGAGAAGATTATGGATGCCCAAAAGTGAGGTGTAGAGGGGATGGTTATGAGAGGATGAGCTTCCTTTGAAATATGCCCTCAGTGATTATACCATATAGCATCACACAGGAGCCAATTTGTACTAACCAAACACATTAAAATCAGATCATGATGCTTCTCATTGTAAAATGATAAAACTAATAGGGTCTGTCTCATTATTGTAACTGGAGTAATTCATTCAACCATTTCACACATTTTTATTGAGCTCCTGCTGTTTGCTTGTCACTGTGTGAAGCATCGATGGTGCAAAATAGAGTCCTTGATTTTATAGATGATTCAGTATGTTTGGTAATATAGACCTACAGATGAGTAATTTCAGGAGAGTACACATAATGTGACATCATGAGAACAGAAGATCTAACCCATCTAACCATGGCTAGCACCAGAAAAGGCTTTGTTGAGGAGGCAAAATTCCCACTGAAAGCCAAGAGATGAATAGAAGTTTGTCAGGTGGAGCATGAGTAGAGATATTTTAAGGTTCAGGTAGAAGGAAACGAACATACAGTAGCGAAGACCACCTGGAAGATCCTTAAGAGATGGACTGAGTGCTTAGAAATAGCAGGATTTAGGTTAAAGAGCAATGCAGATCAGATTATGGATAGCCATAGCCATAGAAGTGACTGAGAATTTTTTCTATATCCAAAGGGCAAAAAGGGTCAACACAGAAGCTTTAAAAAGCCAGGAAGTGACATGGTTAGGTTTGCATTTTAGACTACTGTGAAAAGAGTGAAGTTTATGATTTAAGGGGCAAATCTAGAGGTGGGAAGGCCATTTAGAAGGTGGCTGAGATGGTGGTGGCCAGATCTAGACTATAAGCAGACACGGACAGAAGTGAACGGGCTTAAGAAATATTTAACAAGCACCATTAGTGGGTCATATTGACTGGTTGGATGTGAAGATGAGTGGTTGAAAGACATCTCTGGCTTCAGCAGTGGGAAGAAGGAAATGCCTTTTACTGAGCTGGAGAAGACTGGAGCAGTACATGGGTGTGGAGGAAACGTGAACACAATGAGATTATTGTAAGCATGTTGTGCATGCAAATAAAATCTGAGTCATGCAAATAAAATCACTAGGAGCACAGAACAGTGTGCTTAACATAGCAAGTACTTAGTATTACTGAGTGACATAAGTATATGGTAGAGGTTCAAAATCTGGCTTCCAGAGATACAGATCGACTTTTAAATTTTAGTATAGAGTTGAGAACGCGAACCAAGTCAGTTGAGATCTGGAGCCAAGATATAGGTGTGTGAAGACTGAGAAGAGCATAAGGCCTGAGCTGGACCTCGGACAGTGCCAATGTTCCAGACATGGGCCGAGGAAGAGGACGACGCAGAGACGACACTGAAGATTTAGCCAAGAATATGGGAGGAGCACGATGAGGACTGTGCTATGGAAGCCAAGAGATAATTTCTTTTCAGAGGCCAAACTGCCAAATGTCTCAAACAGATCAAACAGCATAAGGATTGTAGAGTGTCTTTTGCATTTAGGGATGGGGAAGTCATCAGTGGATAGGAGACATTGGAGAGTGAGTTATAGATAAACTAAGGGTTAAGACAGAGTAAAAACAGCAAATGTGTGTAGATAACATACAAGAGAATATTTGATGCAGATAGAAGAGAAAACAAAAATAAGACTAACACAAAGAATAGAATAATATTTTCTTTTCCTTTTACCCCTCTCTGAATAATTCTATTCTAAAGTCATGGTTTTGGCAAAACTAGAGAAATATTCTCATGGATGATGTTGGAGCCCAAGCAGGATGAAGGGTGTGTCTGATACCCATTTGGTCAATCCTTCTGTGTGTTTCCAAACACCCATTGCCACAAATGTCCTCTCTTCTCTGTGGATGCCCTGTCTGTTTCTGGCTGCAGGCTTCTTCCACACATGAAAGTTCTCTTCACCCAGCTCATACTCTGATACCTAAGCTGGGAGTCTTCAATCTCTGACACAATATTTGCACACATCAGTGCCTTTCTCAACCTGAGGTTCTATGCCCCTTTCCAAGTCTTACCCAATGTGGACACTCCTCTGTCTGTGCACGTTCAGGTATCAGCGCCAAGCCACTTCTCAATATGGACACTATCCTAGTCCAACCCCTACCATTACCCAATACTAGATTCTTCACACAAATGAATGCCCTTTTCCTAAAAATGGAATCTTCAGTTCAGGTAGGCACTTGGTTCTCACGAGGGTGGCTCTCTTGCTTTGCCCCAGTTAGAATTATTCAGAAAGGGAAAATGAAGAGTTGTATTGTCTGTTCATCTTCTTTTGGTTTCATTCACTCTTAGTATTCTTATATTGATATGTATGTCTGCGACATCTATCTCCTAGCTCCCTACAGACTTGGGCTAGATTGTCTGTTCTGGCAAGGAGTATTTCTAGAATGCACAGTTGTGGCTTCCAAGCATCATTTTGCACATAAAAGTTTAAAAGCATTGAGGTCATCATTGATAAATGGCTGATTTCATGACTAGGACAAAGACAAGTCTCATGAGCATGGAACAGACTTTTGTGCAATTAAGAATCAAGAGGAGACAGGGCTCATTAAAATGACAGCGTGGCTCTTATTGGCCAGATCTTGATCTACTTGAGACATAAAATAAGTGGACCACTGGACAAAAGAAGAAATGACTAGAAAATACAGAGATAAATAACTCGAAACCTTTGTGATAACGATGATATTTATGTAGTTTCAAAATTCTTTTCCACAAATGATTCTCCATCTTCCCCCAGTATATATGAATGGCAGAATAACACTAAGTCCACAGTGGAAAGGCTTCATGGCAGACACCATCTCAGGCAGATAATCAAAGTCAGCATCATCAGTGCTGAGGCACAAGCTATGCTCCACCTAAGAGGATGCAATGAGAAAGTGCAGCATCACTTCTGCTAAAACTCATAGCTGGAGTCCAATCATGGGAAACAACAGACAAACAGATACATGGGCTTTTCAGAAAGAGTTGTCCTTTAATCTTCAAGCGTCAATGTCATGTGAGAAAGGTTGTGTTACCATTCCAGATTAAAGAGACATGGTAACTAAATGGAACACATTCTTGAGACATCTGGAAAATCTTGAAGGACCTCAGAATTGTATGTAATGCATCAGTGTTAATGCCCAAATTTTGTTGGTCCTTGTTGCGTTGGTCAGTGCTTTTGTTTGTAGAAAACATACACTAAAATATTAGGAGGTAATTAAGGCATACATTTGACATCGTATTTCCAAATATTTAAACGAATGTATTATATTTGTAATTTTACAGAGTCTGAAATTGTCACAGTTATATACCACCCCTGTTTCTTTACTGTTCACAGGATGATAGGCATCATTTCAGTTCTGAATGAGCGAATTTACTTGCATAGCAAGTCAAAGTAAAAGAACAAATAGCAGTTTGAGGCAGGCTGGCGTAGGAGGCAGTTCTAAGGTTTGGGGCCTGAGTTGGTTTTGGGCTTTGCACACTAACTATTACACACCCTCTTGTAATAATGACTTAGCAGCCTAGTTCCTTGACCTGCACATACTATGCTCACATACCCCTTTCCACATAATTCCACTAGGAACCTCAGAATCCCTTAACCCCCTACCTGCATCCGGCTGTATACACTTCCATCTCTGAACAATACTTTCCTTGTCTCTCTAACAATCAAGGTACACAGTTTCTATTTGAGCGTATTACCAAGGTATCCAGGTATGAAGACTAGAAGGGCTGATCTGGCCTGAACTGGTTTTGTGTGCATGTGCAGTAAGGAAAAGTTGTGCCTTCCTATAAACTTTTAGAGAGAATTATTTGTGTTTTAACTTATGCCTATACATCATTGAGCCTGCATATGATTAAAATCAAATGCATTATGAGAAGGGACATATATAGAAGGAAAAGCGAATATATGACCTAATCTACTAACCAAAATAAAAATAATACTACCCATATTATACCCCTAGGAAACTAGTCCCTCCTTTCTTTATACACCACGAAGAGACCTCAGGATGTAACCTGGGATCCTAGTGTACTCTGACTCATGTGATCTGCAGTCAGTCTTGACACTGTATCCCTTTGTAATCTATAATCTACACTCTCTCTTTGCTCTAATAAAGTTATCTTGTTTCTTTTGCAAATTTGTTCTTTGGATGAGAGGCCAAGAACCTGGAAACACCTAGACCAGACTGTGACCACTGGTAACAATGTGAGAGATATATGATAGATAGATAGATAGATGATAGATAATATATATATATATAGATAGATAGATAGATAGATAGCTAGCTAGATAGATAGATAGATAGGTAGATGAATAAATACAGAAATGTCAGCAAATTGGGTGCTCAGAACTAGCAAAAATTGACTGGGTTAAGGCAGCCACTGGAGTTCCCAATTGAGAGAGTCCAGGGCAAAACAATGATCCCTTTAGTGAGGTTTCCAAGTAAAAGATTAGCAATGTATAGAGATAACGTTAAATTTGGCAGTTTCAACATTCAGCAGAAGCTGACTGGGGACGATGAGGTAGTCAGCTGGAGTTCCCTACAGAACATTTTCTCATGGATGAGCTTCCCATGGCTCAATATCCAGCTCCTCTTTCCCATGGTAGGCAATTCTGCACCACGGGACAAATACCGGTAACCTCTTCTGGAAATGGTTTACCTTCTAGTGGTTTTTCCAATATTTTTACTTTGGATTGTTTTATTCTTTTCTTCTCTCTCTGTCAGAGAGTGAGTGGGGATAGCCCATCCCCAGAAAAGGGATTTTGAAGGATACTTTGAGATAAGGATGCCTGGGTCTGAATTTTGGGGAAGAGGGCAACTCTGCTTCTAGAGCTAGCTTCTCAGTGGGTTCAAATAACACATGGTAATTAAGCAAGAGAATGTACATTATAACTGTCATCGACTATTCTAGCATGTGAGTGACTGCTTCCAAGGAGTTTCCGTCATGTATATGTATAATATAATAATCCTTGTAAAAATACAGTGAAGTGTGAGTGGGTGTTCTATATTTGATAGATAAGGATCTATTATCCAGAGAAATAAAAAGACCATGCAATCAGTCAATGGCCAAATGTGGATTGATGGAAAGTGTGAAAAAGACACAACATCCTAGTGGCCAGGGTGCACTCTAGAAAATCACATGTGGATGAGGATGCTAATCTAAGAGTGGGGTGGGGTTTCTGCATAATATTCAGTTGTAAGAGTCATTGCCTATCATGCGTAATGCCATATGTCTGATTGCTCACACCACATAGATCCACCAAGGTGGGGTGTCCCTATAATCCTAGCACTTCAGGTGGAAGCATAAGGATCAGTCTGGAATACATGAGAGCCTCAGAAAAACAAAACAAGAAAGTACATGTGTGCATTTGTGTGGGTGGTTGAGACTGAGAAACACCAGTATAACCGTGCTGTGCTAGATAAGCTTCAGAAGGGAACGGCTGGAAGTGGGAATGCTCACCAGCTCCAAGGAGTTAAATTTCTGGAATCACATAAAATTGAGCTGGAATTCCAAGGGTTTTATTTAACTCAATATGTTCAGATTGTTGGTCACTCGGGAGGCTGTGGTGATTCTGAAGAAGCAGGTTCAGAGAAAAAGACAGTGGCAGACTGATGGCAAATGGGAAAGAGATGGAGGGAAGACCATAGGAGAGGGTGGGAGTGAGAGGCAGCTCTTGAGAATGGAGTGTAGAGTGTGACAGCATTTTACTTTTCATTAAAGAATGGAAGAATCCTCAGTAGATTTGCACACAGAAGGCAAGGATGGGCAGGAGGCTCTCAGCCTTTTCCTGGGAGTGTGGTTTTACGTCTGTGAGTGATTGGCAGCATGTTAAACAGATGGAGGTCATAACTGAAGTGGAGTAATTTGGAGAATGGACTAATGTGGTCGATGACTGCCTGGATTCCTATTCTATGCCATGTTTACTTGAAATATTGGGAAACTAATGCAATCTTGCTTCTATCATGCCTTCATCTTTAAAATGGGAGGTGATAAAAGCCCCTTCAAAGGATTAAATGAACTAAAACATAGAAATCTGGAAAGTGTCTGATTTGTAACGCTCTATAATAATGGTTAGCTATTATTCTTTTAGATGAATTAATGTCTGAAGAACTTTTTCAGTGGGTAACAGGAGGAATGATGAACACTTGAACCAAGGTTGTGGTAGAAAGATTCCAAGAATGGCAAAATCCAGGACTTCAGAGGAACCCAGACATGGAGGGATTTTCTAGGTCACTGAGGTTTGGAGTGAGAGAGTAAATTTATAGGTTCTGAATGAATGATATATCCATTCACTTAAATGGGAAATGGTGGCCTAAAATATCTATTTCACTTTGGGATATACTCACATTGAAGTACCCCGCAAACACCTGGGTATATGAGTCCAGGTTGATGAAGGGAAATGATTTAACCCATGAGACAAGAGGAGGAAGTGGCACAGAAAGCTGAATTGGTGATTTGAGGGGTGTGAAGCAGGTTGGCACACATTCTGTGGAAAATTCAGTTAGAAATAAACCTAAGAAAACAAATAGGAACATTCGTGGGTTAGAATAAGGCAGAATTCCAGCTTAGGTCTAGAAAAAGCCCTCACGTTCCAGTTGCAGATGGTAAGGTGGGACTTGACTGATAGCAAATAAGAAATTCAACACTCCGTACTGGGAGATTTTGTAAATTTTAGATACAACTTCCATTGGGTTGACCCAAACACTAAGCCTTTGTAATTGATTATGGTCACACATGACAACCATAATGTTTTCCATTGCCCAGAGCTAAGCAGAAAGTCTAACTGGGCAGAACAGTTGTTGCAATCAGCATGGTTTATGTCTGATCCCATCTTCAGTTGATTGCTATGCCTCAAAAGTCCTGGCGAGGTACCTCTGTGTGGCACTGTGCCTCCCCAGCAGATGGGGATGAGCACAGTTAGTTATTCAATGATTTGGTATGTGCATTCATTTTAATGATCAAAGCAGGATTTTCTCCGCAGAGTATCTAGGCATGAGGTTAAAGCATAGAATGCCGTTGCATCTCCAGTATGGAATTGGATTATTGCTAAAAACTTGCTATGCAAGTTAAAAGTTTGTTGAATTTCTCTCTGGATTTGTGTTCATCTGGGAATTTGTGATAACGAACACTTTATGTCCCAGAGCAGCTCTCTAAAGGACAGGCACACATCAATCCATTTAATCACCTAGACTGACTCTTATCTCTAACAGATGAGTCAGGTGCAAAAAGACAGTCTTTATGTCTCACATTACGTTGCTTCTTTACAGTTTGTTGTTCTAAAGAAAAGCAGAAATGTAAGATTAAACTAAATGTATCAAGAACCTCAATACATAAACCATGCTACAGTTTTAAATACATAAGCAGCAATAAATGTTGACCAGAGTCAGAACTATATGGCTATTAACTACACATTTGAAATGAAAATGGTAATTTAAGAATCTTCCCATATGATTACAGTAAAGATATTTTATTCAATTATCAATGATTTGGAGCTAAAATTCCATTCTGTATAAGGCTTTTTTCATTTCGCTTTTAGTTTATAATGTACATTTTAATATGAAATTACATGTGGGAGTGTTTTAGTTATTATTTCTTTTATAATAAATTACCCCCAAATGTAGGATTTTAAATAACCACTAATTTTATTTTTAATTTTGTAGTCCTAGAATTCAGGGAGAATGGACTGTTCATCTCTGCCTAATGGATTGTCTACAGGATTGACGGTGACTGGAGGGTCCCCTTCAAGGTGGCTTCTTCAGTTATGCCAGGCATGATAGTCCCCTGTTCTCTCTCTCTCTCTCTCTCTCTCTCTCTCTCTCTCTCTCTCTCTCTCATCTTTCCCATTTCTCTGTCTCCCTCTCCATTTCCACATGATATCTCAAACTTCAGGTCTTTTCCTGTGTTTGGGAATTTTCATAGAACAGTGATACCAGAGTTCTCTTTTGTTTTAAAGATATAGCAAGCACATGACTCCAGGTAATCCGAGGGTTAGGCTACACCTCACTCAGTGCTCAGTATCAGTTCTGTCATATTCTATTGGTCCAACCAGACACAAGGACTGGCTAGTTCAAGAAAGAAAAGACACAGATGTAGAAATCATCTTCAGGTGTTTTTTAGTAAATTAACTAAAGTTAATGAAGAATATTTCTGAATGTAGCTCTGGAGACAGGAAGAGCTAGCTTGACCTCTGAAGTTGCCATCAGTTTGTCTGTGTGGTCTAGGGAGTGACTTTATGTTCTCAGAAATAGTTTTTTTCATCTGTAAATCATGCTTAATCATAGTGCTTGCATCATCATGTTACTTTTGAAAGTAAAACACATGCTTCATGTAAAAATCTAAAGCAGTGTCTGGAACATCATGAACAATGTGAACAATAAATAGTAGTGAGTTAGTGGATTTCATTCACAGAGCAAATGAAATGATGACCTTTGAATGTGCATTGAGGCTTTGTCCACATGAATGACTTCCACGTGAATGGCTAACCTGCCAAGGTTGTATGCCCATTTTCTCAAAAATCCCTTCAGATGCACAAGAGTGAACCTTCCTGTGTACTTAGACATTAGACTGATTCATGTGTATTAGAGAACTCATTAACTGAACAGTAAGTAGTTGATGAGTTGACATTGACCTTGAAATTGTTTGTAAAACAGTTCCTTGAAATGATGTGTTCAGTATGGGCACTGAGTCACCTGTTTCGTGATTTGGTGAACTTCAAAGATTTGTTGTTATTCATTGTCATATGGATAGTGACCTACGATAGTTATACTTTTGGTTTTGAATAAGTGAGTTTACTAAATATATAGAAAGGAAAAGAACAAATAGCAAGTGGCAGATAGCTTGAAGCGATAGATAGAGAGCAAAACATCAGATAGGGATTTACAAAACCCAGCAAAGACAACTCAAGTAGCCTGTTTGAGAGAGAGCAAAAAAAGCAATGCCATCAAATTGGGCTTCTGACACCTAGCAGAAATCAACTGGGGAAGTGGAGGTGGTCATCTAGAGTTCTCATTTGAGCTTTCTTTCCGTGGATGAGCTTCCAACTTCTTCTTCCCACTGCAAGCACCCTTTTAGTATAGGATCAATGAGTGATGTCTGTTGAAAATAGTTTGCCATCTAGCTATTTGCAAGGATACAATGTTTTTAATATTGTATTTATTGTTATTATTTACTTTTTACATGTATATATATAAGTGCACCCATGTTTTATAATGCCTGTGGAGGTCAGAAGTGGGTGCATACACTACATACTGTGAAGGAAAGTGGAGTCCTGATCTGGCACTTGGATAAATGAAGAAACTAACTGTTCAAAACTCACAGGTTCACAAGCATGTTTTTATTATACTAGAAATAATGGAATCAACCTAGATGTTCACCAACAGATGAAAGGATAAGAAAAAAATGTGTTATGTATACACAATGGAATAGTACTCAGCTGTTAAGAAAATAAAATTTTGAAGTTTGCAGGTAAATGGATGGAACTGGAAAAAATTATACCAAGTGAGGTAACTCTGACCCAGAAAGACAAATGCCATGTTTTCTCTTACATGAGGATCCTACCTTCAAATCTTTTGTGCTTGGTACTTAATTCGGAGCCCATGTGGAAACCAGGAAACTAGAAAAGGGACTTTGGAGTGGAGACATGTTAAAGGAGGGGCTGTAGTAAATGATAGGTAAAATGAAGGTAGAGAGGTGCAGTCCTTGGGGAGGAAAGACTTAAGCAGGGAGAGGAATGGGAGTATAGGAGAAATCAGGGTGAGGGGGAGGGCTAACCCAAAGTCACATTGAAGCCTACAATTTTACAACCCAACATAAAAAATAATTAGAGGGATGTGAAAAGAAAGAAGTGGGGGGAATTCTGGCAGTTAAAGGTGTCCTAGTTTGTTCTTCATTGCTGTGACAAAACACTCTGACCACTATCAACTTGGGGAGGAAAGGGTTTGTCTTACATCTTCCAGGTCACAGTTCATCAGGGAGCCCAAGGTAGGAACTCAGGGCAGGAACCTGGAGGCAGGAGCTGAAGCAGGCCATGGAGGATCACTGCTTACTGACTTGCTTCCCTGGCCCCTGCTCAGCCTGCTTTCTTATGCAACACAGGCCCACCTGCCCAGGGGTGGCACTACCCACAGTGGGCTAGGCCCTCCCACATCACTCATCAAGCAGGTGTTCCAGGGACATGGCTACAGGCCAGTCCAGTGAAGGAAATTCCCCAATTGAGGCTCCCTCAACCCAGGTGTGTCAAGTTGACACTAAAGCTATCCAGCACAAAAGGATTATGTGGGACTGGAAGAAAGTAGTGGGTGGATTAAGCAAAATTAAGGATAGATGAAAAGTCTTATGGAAATCTAGTAGTTAATAAACAAATGACAAAATACCTCTTAAAACAAAAGGAATTCACATGGAATTACCCTACAAGGGTGGACAACAGTACTCCTAGGACATGGGTTATTAAATGAAATCAGAACAAGGCATGGAATAGCTCCCTAGGAACTATTGGTCAGGGAGGCCTCAGAGGTCTTCAAAACAGGCTATTGCCATTGCCCTTGGATACCCACCATAGCTACAGGGTAATACCTGATTGCTTAAGATATTTTACTCTTTGGTTTTAAGACATAGAAAATTAATCTCAAAGAAGCAAGAAAACTTTCTCCCTGCTAGTTAGCTTTCATGGTACCAGAAGTTGCTATGCAGGCTGCTGGGGGAGAAACACATCAGTAGTATTACCTAGTAATGAACTGTACACGCCATAGCACTGGCCTGTCAGGTAAGATGTACCCACTGGTATGATAGTGGCAGGGCTGTTATGAGGTAACTAACTTCTTTCTTATTGGATTCGAGGCCTGATCCACAGGCGGGAATTTCGTGCCCACTACTGCAGTCCTGGTCAAAAGCCCACGGCTGGGAAGGTCATAGGCCCTAGGGTAGAATTTTTTATTGTTATTTTGCTAAATGGTCATGCTGTCAAGTTGTCTTCTAAATGTTTATGTTTAAACACAGAGGCCTTGGCTGCTCTCGACCTTGGTCAGAGAAAATTCTATTGGCACTGGACAGTAGTCAGCAGAGAGATGCATAACTGGTTAACGTGATGAGAACAAGAAACTGAGTGCTCAGCCCTAAAAAAATAAGAAACAAAGCAAAACACATGGACATTGTGAATTAACTGTGAGAAACGTCAGTCGATCTTGAAAAAATGTGATGCTTAGAATTTCAATAAAACCATTAGAAGCAAGCTTCCTTAAAGCATTTGATTCTGCTATACATGCTAACTGCTACAGATATGAAACCAGCATCTGGATGGGGACACTGTGTTCATGACAACAAAGAAAGGGGGCTGTGCTGAGAAGATGAAAAGCACTCAGGTCCTGTTTCTCATCTTGCACAGTTGCCTCCTCCCCAGCTCCTTCTCAAGGATGAGTCAACACACCGGAAGGCCTGCACTTAAGTGTGTTCTACAGATCCCAGAGTGGAATGAGAAACAGACCTTGCAAGAGGGTCATTTACAATGACAGAATAAATCCTTATGTACCCCGTTTTGTGTACTGTGTCTTAAGGAAAAAGTCTCCTATTCAGTAACTCTAAAGTAGGGCTCTATATATGACACTGGTAACTATTTACCTATCTGATGACTTTGCGAGGCATTCCTAATTCCTTTCTTTTTTAAAAAAAAAATATTTATTTTTATTTTATGTGTATGAGTGTTTATATGCATGTGTGTCCACAATATGTATGCCTGTTGCCCACAGAGGCCAGATGAAGGTGCCAGGTCCTCTGGAACTGGAGTTACGGATGATTGTGAGCTGCCATAGGTGCTGGGAATTAAACCCAGGTCCTCTGCAAAAGCAGCAAGTGCTTGTAACCACTAAACCACATCTCCAGACTCTAGTTACTTATATTATTTTGCTTATTTTTTAAATGTCTTCTTCCTTTCTATATTTTTGTAAAATTTCCCTTCTCTCCCTTATTCATTTTATTTTGATGTCTAGGCATCAACTTATCCAGTATGTATCCATGACACTGATGACACAGCCCAAGGAAGACAGCTTGACACCTCACATTTATTGATCATTTATTATTTACCCAGTCTACTTTCTTTCTCACCCCTCTCTTACCTGTATACTACATTGCCCAGAAGGAGAATATCAAATTAATTATGAATTATGGGGCTAGGCATATATTTCAGTTGATAGAGGGCCTTCCTAGCATGTGTGAAACCTTGTGTTTGATCCTCAGCACTACATAAGCTGGGCATGGTGGTACGTGCCTATAATCCCAGCACTTGGGGGACGGAGACAGGGGGATCAGAAGTTCAAGGTCATCTTCAACCATAGAGCAAGTTCCAGGTCATGAACTATACGACACCATGTCTCAGAATATTTTTTGAACTGTAGTATATATTTCCTTGGTTTCATAATTATATAATTCAACATATAATTATTTCACCAGAGCCATGAACACAGATCATATATGTATGCACTCATTCTTTTCCTGTGTTTAAAATGTAGGAGATGACACCATCTTGGAGAAAAGGACAAATATCCTCACTGTGTATATTTAATGATTCTTCATCTCAGGCATTATGTCTAAGAGTTAATCAGCTAACTTTTTATTGTTAATATTTTATGACTAACAGTAGTATAAAATGTTTACTCTGAGTCCTTCCTCCTACAAAAGTGGAAGTCTAAACAGTGACGGGATTTGGTGCCCGAAGGAATGGTTGCTTTTAAAAACTGACAGACTGTATCTGACCTACCTGGGTGCCCTAGGCGTAGAGAATTTGTTGAAAGAGGAGGTGGACAGGGGTTCCTCTGCCTAGTTGCATGTGGGTTGTTTCATTCTTTAAAATCAGGCACAATACCTTAGAATAGTAGAGAAAAAACTGCAGAGTGAGAACTTCCTGTTTTTCTGAGTGTCTCCTCAATATTTTTATGCTAAATGCCATCCTCATGAAGTTCATTTAAATTTCTTCTGCACAAGTATGAATTATGGACTAACAAGAGTTTCATCCAAAGGTTTAAAAACTTGAAGAGGGAATCTTTTCAATAAACTTTGAAAATGATAAAATTAAGTTGATTGAAGGAGTTGTAGTTTTTCAGTGATTGTCTGGGTACAACCCAATTCTCCATAAAACTTTTGTCTTAGCTATCAGAATTGGACATAAACACAACTCAAGAAATTTGTATTCTGCACATAAGCATAAATTTGTCTCTAAAGAGTCAGAAAATGGAAGGAGGCTGAAGTGAAAGTGGCCTGAATGAAATGAGTAGGAAACCGTTGGGATGCCAGCACAGCCTGCTTCAGGATCAGCCACTGCCGTAATTGATCCCTTTGGAGGCTGAAAGAGCCTGGACTACAGGGGGAGCATGAGGAGGGAAGGAGATGGAAATTAGCATGAATTACATGAGATGTTTTCCACCTGTTGCCTCCATTCTAATCAATGAAGCCAACAGAGTTTATCCAAACATTTATAAGCAGTGAAGTCCTGTTGCTGCTCCCTGGTTGAGGTAGGATTTGAACCCACTGCTGCCTTGTAAGCTCCTGTTCACTCTATTGCAGAAGTTTGCTGTTTTACTAGTAGCCAGGTGCTTCAAGTTCCTTTAGACAATTGGTGTAACTATATCACCTCTGAACCTGAGGCTGCACCTTCATCAGTGATGTCTCCTGACCTCTCAGGATGCCAAGCTTCAGATTCTCTCCATTACCCCTTTGGTCCTGGGACTCTTCACTGCCACTGAAGCTCCATGTTCACCAGTGGCCTCCACTGGCCTCCCGTAGTACAAAATCTCATATTTGCTCCATGACCCTTTCTATCCTTCAACACCAGTACCAGCCGAGAGACGCTTACATATTACTGAGTTCTGTCATCAGTTTGATGTGTTGCATCCTTGGCCCTTCTGGACCACAGCTTCTATGTGCTGACCCTGAAAAAATCCTTCCCAGATTTCAGTCATTGATGCTGATCTCTTGTTACTCATAGCTGAGTTTTCAGCCTCAACTGGCCAGCATTAATTATCCCAGTAAAGCACAAAAGGTTTCGCTTCCAAAAATTCTTAATCCAAAATGTGTCACACAAACAGCTCTGATAGAGTCTTTGCTTCCCTTTGAAGCTTCACAAGCTGTGCCTCCATCATCTACAACTCTGTCAGCATTTTCTTCCAAGTTCCTACAGAACAGCTTTCAGACCAAAGCTCCAAAAACTTCCATAACCCTCCCAGACACACGATCAGTTCTATTACAGAAATACCCTAAAACCCTGGTACCAATTTCTATATTAGTTAGCTTTCTATTGCTGTGATGAAACACTGACCAAAGCCAACATGGGGGAGGAAAGGTTTTATTTCACTTTTCAGGTTACAGTTCATCATGGAGGGAAGCCAGGGCAGGAGCTCAGGGCAGGAACTGAAATACAGATCATAAAGAAATGCTGTTTACTGGCTTGCTTTACGGCCTGTACTCCGACTGCTTTCTTATACAACTCAGGACAACCTACCTGGAAGTGGTACCACCCAGGGTGGACGGCACCCTCTACATCACTCAATCAAGAAAATGCCTGATAAGACATGCCTACAGGCCAATCAAATGGAGGAAATCCAAAACTGAGATTCTGTCTGTTCAAGTGTGTTAGGTGACAGCTGAAGCTATCCAGTACAGCATCTGATTTCATCTGGTAGACAGTTAAAGCATTCAGCTTTCAGCTTTTTGATGATTATTGTCAGACACATTTATTGTGCAGAAAGAGGCTTACCAAGAAACCAGTATGAATCTTCTTTATACATTATGAGAATGAATCAATGGCCTGGAAGTTAATCTTCAAGGCTAGAAAACTTGGGCAGTTAAACTTGTTCATAACATCCATGGACTTTGAACTTTTTGTAGCACCTGAGTCTGGGACTGTAGAAAAATTAATATAAAAAATGCAGTGTGATTGCTCTACTTATGATAAACTGATTTTGGAGGAACTAAAAACCACCATAAAAACTATACTTTAGAAAAACTCCAGCGTTACTTGTCTATATTAGCAACTCAGCATTCAGCACCTGTCCTTTTTTGGGAACTTAGCCTTTTGTCCTTTAGAGCATCTTGTTAGTATATTAATGTTGCCTTTTATAGGGAAATCATTTTTTAAATCAAACTTTTTTTTCTAAAGGAGTTTTTTCCTCTTTTTGTCATTTCAAATTCACAGATGGGCAGATTAGAGTCCAGGGAACGATCTGCAATGCTCACTTTCTTTTTTGGCGCTAGCTGTGGTTTTCAATGCAAAATAATATACAAATGATAACAACACTAAAAATCCTAATAAATGTTTGTTTTAAAAAAGATCCTTTAAAAGCCAGCATCTACAAAATATATAGAACAACATTCCCGAGAGTCTAACAATGAGCATGTTCTCTTTCAAAGCACAGTTGAATGTCCCATCTTCATCTCCAGCCTGTTCTTCCCCAGCCCCAGTACCTTCATTCTTGGATTGCCTTCTTGTTATGATAGTTCCCTATATTTCATCCCTCTATCAATACTAGCCCCACCTTCCCATTTTCAGCCAGGTTACTATCTGAGAAACAAATCTGATCAGGTTAGTTCCCTACCTGAAAAACTTGTCATGAAAGTCCCCTTTGTCTCTAGGAGAGAGAGGGAGAGACACTGAGTTTCATAGTCTGCGTAAAAGTCACATGTCATCTGTACCTAATCTGCTTCATCTTATTTTGTACTGTGTTTTTATGTCCTTATATTTCAATTGTTCTTAGGAATGCATACAGTCTAATAAGATCAAAATGAAAGACAAAAGGAATCAAATCAAAAGGATTGATGACACTCTATT
Source organism: Nannospalax galili (assembly GCF_000622305.1). Classification (NCBI taxonomy): domain Eukaryota; kingdom Metazoa; phylum Chordata; class Mammalia; order Rodentia; family Spalacidae; genus Nannospalax; species Nannospalax galili. The sequence goes on from NW_008359591.1 coordinate 637,499, forward strand.
TTCCTCTCTGCTTTGCCAAGTAGAAAAAATTACCCTGTCAAAGTGGTATGAAAGTCATTTCTGTATTGATGGAATCAGGCAAGGAAATCTTGCATGAATTCTCCGTAATTAAATAGATAGAAGAATTTCCCTGCCCATTTTTCCTTCTTACATCTTGTGTTTTCTTTCTTGGAATTCTGTTGATGGAATAGCATAGTTTATATGCAGATGTTAAAGGTTTTGTTAGGAACATGTCAGCATTATTATGTAGGCACTTCTTCTCTATCAAGTAGGGAAAATTTTAAAGCTTGAAGTTTAGAAATGATTTAGGCCCCATATTGTCTTTCCTAGTCTAGACTCCAGCAGAAATAAAATTAGATTAAGGTCTGATGTAGATGCAGGGAAAAACAAGACTCAGTACCTAGTGAGTGGAGACAATCTACATTGATTGGGGGAATTTTAAGCAGTTGGGAAGGGATAAGCAAATGCACAGAATTGAAAAAAAATAGATGTTTCCATTGTGGTAAATAAAAAGGCATAGGTAAATGGGAAAGTATATTTCTGAAAATTGAAAGCAATATGGTCAGAAATGATTTTGATAACTGAGGATAAAAGATCTATCTGCAGTGCTAGAGTAGGGGAGTGGAACAGGATTCTGTGGTGGGTGCAATTGTTATTAATAATTATTATTGTTATTATTTTGAGAAAGAAACTTATGTGTATGGCTGGCTGGTCTGGAACTGACCATGTAGACCAGGCTGGTCTTGAACTCACAGAGATCCACCTGCCTCTGTCTTCTGAGTGCTGGGATTAAAGGTGTGTTCCACCTCACCTGGTTGGTGGGTGCAACTGAATGAGTTGCTACAAGTTTAATTTGAGATTTTTTTTTATATACTGTAGGAAGCATACTAGGTAGAATGCTGGGTTAGCTTCACCCTGAATCAGGATAAACGGAAAAATTCCAGAATCCGTTATACATTTGAAAGAATTATTCTACATCGCAAATAGAACATCTTCATGCAAATATATCATGTACTTGAAGCATGTTCTCACTCCATACTCCATCCTGTATCCTCCTCCTTCCAGTTCCCATTGGTGTCTTTGTTTCCCAGACAGCTTTGATACTGCTTTCATGTCACCTGTACATATATGGTTCCATGTATCTAAAAACATAGAACTCACAAATGAGAGCAAATTGCTATTTGTGTTTCTGGGACTGACTTAATACCCTTAATATGATTAGTTTTAGTTGCATCCATTTTCCTCCATGTGACATAACCTTATTCATTTTTATGACTGAAAAAAATTTCATTGTGCATAGAAAGCATATTTTCTTTATCTCTTCGGTTTATGGGCACCTGAATTGGTTCCATAACTTAGCTATTTTGAATTCTCTAGAATAAAGATTGTTGTGCAAGTATATCTGTAATATATTGATTTGAAGTCTTTTGGGTAAACACTATGGCTGGTTCATATGATAGGTACATTTTAGTTTCTTAGAGGAAACTCCATACTGACTTCCATAGTCCTGGACTAGTTTACATTCCCACCAGTGGTTTATAAAGGCTCCTTTTTGTCCACATCCTTACCAGCATTTACTATTATTTGTTTTCTTTATGGTTGCTGACTGCTATTATGATCAGAATGAGTTAGGAATCTTAATGCAGTTTTTGCATGCATTTATCTGATGGCTAATGAGATTGAAGTTTTCTTTTGTGGTACTCTCCAATATTCTTTTGTGGAGATCTTTGCTCAGAAAAGAAATATGCAAATTTCAACTTATTGGTAAGTAGTTTCTGTTGAAAATTTAAACTCCACCCGAGGTAATGTATATGTATGACTTTGCCAGAAATCTCATCTCTGTGCTTTCACTCAGAAAATGGGCTAGTAGAGGAGTGCATGTGAGGGTTCATGAAAAGGCTCCAATACATAGCAAGGAGCTTGGCATAGTTTAGAGAAGCTGGGTTCAGAGGCGTCCCATGGAGCTTTGTTAGGCAAGAAAGAAATCAAACTCTAAAAAGCACAGTTATTCTGGAAGAGGAAGTCATTGAGGGAGGTCTGGGCAGCACCATCAAAAAAAAAAAACAAGTTTGAAATCACACTGACCAGTGGTAATCACTATGAATATTTTGGTGATTATACAGTTTCCCCTCTTTCCAATGCACTGACTATTCTTACACAGTAGCCTGTTTTTCCTTATTTTTTTCCAGATCTGTAAGCCTTTAAGTCTTTTTCTATGAGAAATAACTAAGTGACAATCTGAGATCAGTTTACTGCCAATATAACCAACTGAGGGAAAAATGGCTACCATAATGATCACCTCAGTAGTATTTACTGAGAACCTTACCATGTTTAAAATCACAGGCTGGGACATGGGAGCTGCAGTGGTATAAATATGACTGAGACAAACACAGATTATTTTGAACATTTATTTACTTCTCTAGGATGGATTTCAAGAAGCCAGGTTTCTGGGTCAAAAAATTGAGAACAGGTTTACAGATGTTAATGAGTATTTGCAAATTATTCCCTAGGAGGTTTTGCTAGTTTGCATTACTTTATTTCCCATGTGAAGATTAATCTTCCAATTTTGCAGATAATTACTTAATGGATTGAATAATAAGTTCTGTGGTTGTGCACTGGCCCTGCAATGAAGCATGAGGGTTGGGCTGTTGGTTATGACCACATGTAGATTGTCACTTCCCTTGACACTTCAGAAATATTTTAAAAGGTTCTTTTTTTTTTTTGGTCTTTTTGAGACAGGGTCTCCCTGTAGCCCCAGCTGTCCTGGAACTCACTATTTAGACCAGGCTGGCCTTGAACTCACAGAGATCCGCCTGCCTCTGCCTCCATAGTGCTGGGATTAAAGGCTTGCGCCACCATGCCCGGCTTTAAAAAGGTTCTTAATAGATGGTAAATATCATAAATAGCATGCCTCATGCTTTTTAATTAAACATAAAGCATTTATTCTAACTCCTGAAGGTACTGGAAAAAATCAGCAAAGCATACGAAAATACTCAATCTAGTTACACATTATAATGTGAAAGGCACTTTTCATATGTTTATTACAGTGCAATCAGATTGCAGAATTCTCAATAATTTAAATAAAATGTTCCCAAGGAAGGCACCATATGCTTGCATCTAAATTTTGTATGTTTTATTAATTCAGGGAGAAAAAAAATCTTAAGAACTACAGGCAAAGCACATTCAAGTTTAAGTAAATGAGTGTTTATTTTATTTTATTTTTGAATCATTTACAGAATAAGATCTTATAGGCACAACAAAAAGATTGATGAATTAAGTTTTCCAGTCTATACAGAATTCAAAGGGGTCAGGCCTACTTTCTGAATTGGAAGAAATGATGCAAAGAACAGGTGATCACTATAGAAAATGTCTTCTGTGGGGATATAATTAAGTTAGATTTCCCTCTTTTGTTTCACTCATTTATTTTTATGTTGGGGGAATTTTGTGTCGTATTTGCATTATTTCCACTCTCTCCAGTGTCCCTCCAACTCCTCCCATGTCACCTCTCACAATTTTTTGTCCTCTTCTTTGATTATTATTGTTACATAGACATACATGTATTTATATATATTACAATAAGTCAGTTTAGTGGTGCTCACATATTTAGGGCTGCCCACTTGGAATTACATATCCTCTCATGGAGCTAGTTCCTGAAGAAAATTGATTCTTCCTCTCAGCATCCAGATTGTTTATGGCTGTTCATCTTGAGGTGGGACGCCATTTAATTTTCCTCATCCAAATGGGCATGTCACCTGGTTTTGTCATTGTGAATGTCTTGTTAGGCTACCAGAGTGTGGAAATTTCATGGGTGTATCTTCCCTATCGTGTCTAGAATGCAGTAACTAGCAGCAGAGGTCTTATCCCTTTGGCTCTTACAGTTTTTCTGCTCCCTTTTCCCATGATGATCTGCTGTAAAAAGACACTTCTTTGGTCAGTGTTGAGAATACACTTTTCTGTGAATATAAGGGTAAATATTTAGAATGAAGTGAGAAATTACATTGGTCTAGGATAGTAACGAAAGTAGATTCTTCTCTAGGGTCTATGACCCTTCCAACCATGTGAACTTGGCTACGCTTATAGTACCAGGCATAGATTGCCTTCAACTGAGTGACTCTTAAGTCTAATTGAACAGCTGTTGATTACTCCCAAGATAAAAAGTGACACTATTTTAGTGACACAAATTAATAATCAGTTAGTTTATTTATAGATTAAAATGAGTTCTTTGTACCATGAGACCTTTGCTATAAGGAATATTAAATTGTGTCTATTACTTATATTAAAGGGAATCTGAAAATACATGTAATAGACTCATGTTGAATAAAGATAGATTTGATACTGTATAGATGTTTTTACTAATCCAGTTTGTTGGAGTCTCACAATAGGGCTAAGAAATCAGGAATTGTTTAACTTGTAACTTGTCCACACTGGGCCTATGAGAGGCAGAGCTTGGGGAGGATAGATACTTTGCTGACTACTGCTTTGGGTCCTTGCCATGATATTTAAACTATTTCACAGGTGATATTCACATGTATGAGAATGCTTAATTTCCCAAAGGCCCAAGATCATTGGACTGCTATTTTTTTTATTTTTACTTAATTAAAAATAATGTTTACATTAAAAAAAGTGACACTATTGCACCAACAGGGAGAAGTTGCTGGGCCATTGTGGTTCATAGGTTTCTCAGTTGGGTAAGACCATTGGTTGTTTTTCTCCCTTGGTAGCTTGCATAGCATCTTCAGATACTATGATAGCTAATATTCAGAAAGGAGGCTTCTGAGTCATTTCCAGATCAATTGCTCCAAGTTCTGTGTCCAAAGTATGTTATATCTTCACCAATAGGGTCTTATCTTCAAGTTCTGGGAACCTATCAAGGGCTGTGGCAACAACCTATATTACTTTGGAAGTTTCTTGGACTACTTTGACCAATAGCTCAAAGAGAGGTTGCTCTTGCCTGTGAGTACATGTTATAGCTGAAGGCTATGTAATATATAGTATTTTTCAGTAATCTTACTAAATAATACATTTCCCAATGTTTTCTCCACTTGCCTAACTAAATTATTTATCTTTCCTCCTCTTTCTTTCCTTATATAGCCTTCCCTCCTTCTTCCCCAGTGAGAGTACCCCCATCGCTCTCATTTCCCCCTTGATAATCCTGTGTCCCCCTTACTCTTTTTCTCCACTACCCCAAGGTTCCTTTCTAGTTTTTTTTTTTGCTTCTTTTCAGGATATATACCTTCAGGATATATACTCACTTCGAATGATTTGGACCTAGGATCCACAAATTTGAGAGAACATGTGTTGCTTGCTTTTCTGAGTCTGGGTCTGCTCACTCAGTATAACAATTTCTAGTTCCAACCATTTACCTGCAAATTTCATGATTTCATTTTTCTTTAATGCGGACTAAAACTCCATTATGTAAATATATTACATTTTCATTATCAACTCTTCTGTTGAAGGATATTGAGGTGGCTTCTATTTCCTAGGTATTGTGAAAAGAGTTGTAACAAACATGGCTGAGGTAGTAGCTCTATGGATTGGGTCCTTTGGGGATATGCCAAGGACTGGTGCAGCTGGATCATATGGTATACTTAGTTTTAGCTTATAAGTAATATTCTGCACAGATTTCTATAGTGACTACTCAATGTGTGCAACCCCACCAGCAATGAATGAGAGTTCCTATTTCCCCACATCCTTGGCAACATCTGTTGTCATTAGTTTTCTTAATCTTAGCTAAACTGACTGGGATAAGATGAAATCTTAAGGTAGTTTTTATTTCCATTTGCAATAAAAATGATGAACACTTTTTTTTCAACATCCTTAGTAATTAGGGAAATGCAAATCAAAACCAAGATTTCATCTTACCCCAGCCAGAATGATCAGATCAAGAAAACCAAGGATTCCAAATGCTGGATAGGATGTGGGGAAAGGGGAATACTCATTCACTGCTTGTGGGGTTGCAAACTCATGCAACCTTTATGGAAAGAAGTGTGGAGAACTCTTCAAAAACTAAAAATGAACTTACCATTATGGCTCAGTTATACCACTCCTTGGCATATACATAAAGGACTCATCCTACCTTAGAGATACTTGTACAACTATGTTTGTTGCTGCTTTTTTTCACAATAGCTAAGAGATGGAAGCAACCTAAACGTCCCTCAACTGATGAGTGGATAATGAAAATGTGGCACATTTACATAATAGAGTTCTAGTCAGTGGTAAAGAGAGACAAAGTCATGAAAATTGCAGGTAAATTTATTGAACTAGAAACATTCATACTAAGTGAAGTAACACAGACTCAAAAACAAACAATGTATGTTCTCCTTCATTTGTGGATCCTAGCACCAAAGCCTTATATGTGAGTGTATATGCTGATGTAACTGTAGGAGCCAGAAAAATGGAAAAAAAACCCCATGAAGATCAAGGGAAAGAAGGAACCTGAGAGAGAGGATTAGTAGGAGATAGGTGTTACAAAGGGGGAAGTGGGTAAAATGGGGATATTTGACTAGAAGGGGAAGAGGGAGGGTTATACAAGGAACCATGGGGGTAAATGGGAAAAAAGAGCTCAAGAGAGGGGACTCTTAGGAGACAGGTATTATCAAAGGTAAAATGGGGAAAATGGTGGTACTTTGTGGAGAAAGGAGGGAGGTTAGACCGGGGAGGAGGGGAGAGGGAGAGAGAGAAAGAGATGAGAAAGAGAGAGAGAGAGAGAGAGAGAGAGAGAGAGAGAGAGAGAGAGAAAGAAAGAAAGAGATTTGCTGGTATGAAAACCCAGAGGGAATTGTATTAGTTCCAAAGGCTACTGAAAAATTACACATACAATATTTGTATATGAGTCCATGTGTATAGCTGAAGACTATAAATCAAGAAACAGTGCCAAACAAGAGAGTTCTCCTTTTGAGTTGTTGATCAGTATACTCTAAGAGACTGCCAAAATTATATAAGCTATTGCCACAGTCCTTGATGGCCTCCCAGAACTTGAAGGTAAGACCTTATTGCTGAAGACAGGACATACTTTGGGCATAGGACTTGGAGTGATGGAGCTGGAACTGACCTGGAAGCCACCTCTGTGGAAGCTAGCTCTTATAATTTTGGATGCCGCTATGTAAGCTAAGGGAGAACATTAATCGATGGTCCAACTCCAGCTTTAAGGCCTAATAAGCACAATAATGACTGGCACAGCAAGCTATATTGCAGTGGCACTTTTATCTGGGGAGGGGGGGTAATCAACAGCTACCTAATTGGACTTAAAGCTCACTCTAAGGGAGGGAACTCATGTATAGTACTGTAAATATAGCCAAGTACACATGACTGGAGAGGTCATAGATCTTGGAGAAAACCCTAAGGCTGTCACATCCCTAGACAAATATAATTTCTTACTATATGCTAAATATGGATCCTTATATTTACAGACAAGTAAGCCAGTTGCCTCTCAACAGAAAAAGCTTCTTTTGCACAGCTGGAGACTATTACAGAATTGTACAACTAGTCACATGCAGAGAATATGTCTGTGAGATGCCTACCCCTAAGTGACATGTCTACAATGGAACCTGTACACCTAAGTCTCACAGAATTAAGAGGAACAAGGGGTAGACAGAATACTAATACACCTCTCAAATCTCATCAACAAAACTCCCCCGTGCAAGAGAGGGCAATGAACACAAAAGGCCACAAATGACCAAAACATAGAGAATAAAATTCTGCATCATGTGGTCCCCGGACAGGACTCCTGTATTAAACTTCAGCATTCAGGGGCCATTGCAGAAGAGGGGTGTAAAGATTGTAAGTGCCAAAGGTGGAGGTGCATGACCATATGGAAACAGTCTTATAGGCTCCTGGGACCTTGCTCATAAGAACTTAGAACAATTGCATCAGCATGCACAAGACCTGTGCAAACTCAAGCAGACAGGAACCCAGCATAGAACTGGGGAAATGGGCAGCAGGCCCCAACCTCAGGCAAAGAACTGTTGGTAGCTGATTACTGCTGGGTGAGGCAGAGTTGATCTTCCTTAAGGGAGAGACTCTAGATAGTCGGACTAGACTACAGTGAATGAACTTGTACTGAGGGTCATCTGAGTATACTATCTTGACTGAATGGGCCTTGATGTATATGATAGAATGCATAAAATCTGGTGGGGGTGCTATGGGGGGTGCAGATGTAAGAGGGGATAGAAAGCACAAAAATTCAATAAAAATATACATTAAAAAGAATGCTGAGCACATTTTACGGTATTATTTAGCCATTTTATTTCCTCTTTGAAGAGCTATCTGTTTATATCTGTAGCCCATTTTCAAAATTGTGTCATTTGTTTCTTTGATTCTTTGTTTTTGAGTTCCTTGTATATTGTGGATATTAGTCCTCTATCAGAGGTATAGCTGGCAAAGAGTCTCTCCCACTCTGTGGGCTTCCTCTTCACTCAGTTCTTTTGGTGTACCGAAGTTTTTAATTGAATGAAGTTTGTTTTGTCAATTGTTGTCCTTAAATCCTGAGCCAATTGATTCTGATTTACAAAGTCCTTTCCTGCACCCACACCTTTATGGTGCTGCCTATGTTTCCTCTAATAGTTTCAGTGATTCAAGTATTCCATTGCCATCTGGGTGATCGATGTGGCTCTAATTTCTTTCTTTTGCACTTGGAGCAAGCTTTCACAGCACCATTTGTCGAAGATGCCGTCTTTCCCACAATGCATATTTTGGGCATCAGGTGACTGTAATTGCATGCACTCATGGTTGAGTCTATTTTGTTCCATTGATCTACATATCTATTTTTGTGCCAGCCCATGTTGTTTTTAATTACTACAGTTCTACAAAATAGTCTGAAAGCTGTTTTGGAAATCACTCCAGAATTGTTCTTATCAGACCTTCAAAGAAGAACTACAGTTAATACTGCTTAAATTATTCAAAAAGATGGAAACAGAGGGAGAAACCCCAATTCCTTCTACTGGAATTACTTTATTAAGCCAGTGTAGCTCTAAAACCAAAACCAGGTAAAGACACAACAGAATCAGAAAACTATTGATCCCTTAATGAACATAGATGTAAACCTTCTCAATAAAATGCTTGCAAACTGCATACAAGCATATATCAAAATGAGCATCTACCATGATCAAGCTGGCTTTATTCCAGAGACACAGGGATGGTTCAACATACATAATTCAATTAATCTAATAAATTGTAGAAATGACTTATAAAATGAACATAATCTGGACCAAAGTTTTATTAACTTTGGCAAACTCACTGAGTCATGTGATTTTGTGACCTTGGCACCTAATTTTGTTTCCTTGAAACCTCTATTTGCAAAAAAACCTCCATCCAAAAGGTGATGAATGAATTTGGGGATGCTTGAGAATTAACACATTGACATGCTGAAAGACAGTGAACCATCTTCACTGAAAACACAGACTAAGAAAGAGTATGTGTATGAAAGATTCTAGAACTAGAAATGAAAAGGCAAGATTGTATGATAAGATAAGGGTTGATGCAAGCTGGTACCTCTCCAATTGAAACAGGAGAAATCATTTTGAATTAAATGATGAGTCAGATCTGACTTAAGTGACACAGTTCCACAGCACAGTTCCAGACACAGTTCAAGACACAGTTCAGTTTCAGCAGTACAGTTCCAGGGGAATCGACAGTTCTAAGAGATATCTGGTGGAAAGAGTTTCCTCTATTTTTGGGTCCACTCTTAAAAACTAAATTTATGAGCCAGACTTTTTTATTCAGTTATATGTAATGTTGGCATGGTAATGCCACAAAAAATCATATAAATGGACTTAAGGACAAAATTCACATAATCATCTCAATAGGTGTAGAGAAATCCTTTGACAAAATCCAACACCATGTCTTTATGATAAAAGTCCTATAGTGTATTGGACTAGAGGGAACGTATCTCAACATAATTAAGACCACATACAACACACCCACAACCAGCATCATTCTAAATGGAGAAAATGTTGAAGCATCCCCATAAAAATAAGAAATAAGGCAAGGCTGTTCACTAGCTGCACTCCTTTTCAATATAGTTTGAAATCATAGCTAAAGCAAATAAGACAAGAGAAGGAAATTAAAGGAATAGTAATTGGAAAAGAAGTCAAACTATCCCTATTTATAAATCATATAAAATTCTCATTTTTTGTAATATTAGTTACAGACTTGTACATTGTAAAGAAAATTTCACAATGAACTTGAGGAACTTGTTCAGTTAGAAAACATTAAAATATCACTATCACACATGAAATTTGCATAGTATCTCAGGGAGGATGAATTCATTCTTTCCATCAGCAATATTTGGTAACAGAAATTCTGACTGTTGTGGTCTTGATTGGGATCTATATTAAAAATATTTTTTAGTTCATTGAGAATTTTATACAATTTATTTTGATCATATTCACCCCACCTCTTCTCAAATCCATCTGCACCTTCCTATCCCCCAACTTCATGCCCTCTTTTTCTTTTAAGCCCGTCAAATCCATTTGTGTTCCCCAAACACTTTTGGGTATGGGTCCATCCCCTGCAGCATGGTCAACCTAGTCAGCATCAAACTCTGAAAGAAATCTGATTCTTCTCTTCCCAGCAGCTGTCAATTTTCAATGGCTACTCAGCTAGCTGTAAGGCTTCTTGACCATCTCCCTTCTCTATGCTTAGATTTTTGTTTAGTGTGAGCTTGTACAGGCCTTGTGCATGTTGTCACAAGTGGTATGAGTTCATATGTGCATTTGCTCTGTTGTATCCAGAAAGCATTATTTCCTTGTAGTCATCTACTACCTTGAGCTCTTACATTCTTTCCTCCTCCTCTTCTATGATGAGCCCTGAGCCTTGGGAAAAGGGTGTGATATAAATGTCCCATTTGGGCCTTAGCACTCCAAAATAGCTTATTTTCTACATGTTGATGAGTTGTGTATCTGTGTGCTAATCACCATCCACTTCAAAAAGAAGCTTCTCTAATGAGGATCGAAAGATGCACTAACATGCACAAATATAATAAGTCATTAAGAGTTGGTACAATACTATGTACATTTAGGAGATCTCCCAGGAATGGATTACTTCTATTATAATTATAAACTAGTGGGGTCCCATAAACCCCTAAATAATATTTACTAGTGCCATTGATTTTGGTTGCCTTCTAGAACTTGATGGTAAGAGCACATTGCTGAAGACACTGCATATCATATTTGTGTTATAGAACATGAAGAAATCAAACCCATACTGGCCTTTAAAATTCATTATTGGCTAGCTTTATAGTGTTGGAAGATGCTATGTACAATACCAGAAGAGAAAAAGTGATTACCAGTCTTATCCAGCTGCGAACCTTGCAAGCTACACTGATGAGTGGCCTGACAGATCACTGTTTTTTTTTTTTTTTAAATTGCTAAATTTTGAACATTCATTGGATATCTAAATATTGGGTTACTTCAGGGGACTGAAGTTAGCATAAATGTCTTACTTTTATAACTATGTATTTTGAAGACCCTAAGAATGTGCACCCCTTTAAAAATATGTATTATTGGTATTTTGTAGTGAAAGAAGATGACTCTATAGCCATAAAACTTTTGGAACTGTGCATATGCATTACAAACTGTTAATGCATGTAAGCTCCACTTATTTAAAAGTCATAACACTTATTGTTTATGCTGCTATAGTCTTAGGATTATTGCTATTTTTACATTAGGAAAGAGGAATTAACATTTTCTTCTATCCTTTCAAAGATCTGACTGATTCAAACCTCAGCTGGTTAGAAAAATGTTACAATTAGAAAAGGACAGGTTTTTAGCAATAGGCCTCTTCTCCCTCCTTGAAAAAAACAAAATTAGGTGCTGGGGAAATGGTTTAGTGGTTAAGAGCACTGGCTGTTCTTGCAGAGGACCCAGGTTCAAATCCCAGCACCCACATGGCAGGTAACAATGGTCTTTAACTCCAGTTTGCAGGGGATCTGATGCTCTCTTCTGACCTCCATGGGCATTACATGACATGGGTGTACTTACATACAAGCAGACAATAGACTGATGCACATAAAATAAAAAATAAAATATTAAAATAACAAAAAATGAACAAAACTAGCAGCTCAACACTGCCTCAAATGCTTCTTCCTGCACACACCCTTGGGAGCATAGAAGATGCTTGTCTAGGTGGGTGATAAAAGACCCTCTATACCATCTGTTGCCATTTGTTTTTTGGAACTGTGGTTGAAGCCAAGAACATCAAGGTCTCAGTCATTCTCTGTCTCTCCTTTTCCTTCCTGACAAGATGGTGTTAGGGCCACTAAAACGTTAAAGATAGGCTATATGATACAAGTACATTTTCTTTGCCTGTAAAAATAATCCAACTGTCTTTATTCTCTTTCTAAATTTTAAGTGAAATAGAATCATAAAATACTTTTTTCTTAATACTGTCTCCATTGTCTTTCTACAAAGAGAGTGAACTAATCTTGGTGTCGGATGACACAGGATGAATGCTGAGAGATCATCCCTGGAATTACTTCTCTGGCCACCTTTTCTTGCCCAGTTTCTTTTCAACGAGATTTCCATGTGGCTGTTCCATGGGATGCCATGTTCTTGTTTGCAGTAAGAGGGAAGGAGCTCTGAGCTCTTCCTGAGGCCCTAATACATCCTTGACCTTCCTGGTTTTTGGTGACTTAACTGTTCTTTGGACCTCTTAGGCCAATCATATTCCTTTGAATCTTATGTTGGTTTGGATTTGGCTTCAGATTTTAACATTTCAGCAGAAGGAATCCTGACTTCTCATAGTCTCTCTCTAATCTCTGTCATTGACATTTAGATTCTCAAATTTTTAAAAATTTATTCTTTTTTATGTATATGAATGTTACATGTATGTAAGCATACCTGTGTCAACTGTGTCATGCAAAGCCCATAGGGGAGAGCCCAACACTATTGTTCTGCTAAATACATATAGTATTAAATTGACTCCCAATGACTTATTGTTATACCTATAGATTAATGCATCCCTCCACTCTGAGCAGAGAAGTTTCCTTATGCAGCAGATGGTGATTAACACAGAGACCCACAACTGGCCAATGTGCAGAAAATAAGAAGCTACATAGAATTCATCCTTGAATAGGACATTAATATCAAACTTCTGCCTCCCAAGGTAGAAAGATTGTAAGAGCCAGAGGTGGTAGAAACCACAGGAAACAAGTTTTCCATAAAGCTGTGCAGTTACTCATATGAATTCACAGCTATGGTGAATATATGCACAAGTCCCATGTAAGCTCAAGTCAGACAAAAATCTCAGCACAGATGTAGGGAGTATGTCAGAAAACTCAACCTTCTCAGGGGAGCTATTGGCAACTAATGGCTTTTGGGAAGAGGAGAATCAGTCTTGTTTAAAGTTGAACTCTTTGAAGGTTGACCAGGCTCTAGTGGGTGACCTCTTACCAAATGGCATTCATTTGGGCACACAAATCGGACTCTATAGGCCTTCATATATACATATATATGTATAGGATAAGTTATATATATGATTATTATAATATATAATACAGTACATGAAATTGGGTGTGGGGTAGTGGGGGTGTTGATGGGGGGACGGGATCTAAATCCAATAAAAATATATTGTATGAAATTCACAAAATATCAATGGAAAAAAAACATAAAAATGCATAGGTGAGGCACTGAAATTTGGAAGACGTAAAATCAAATCTGCTGGAGATGTGATCATTTTGGACCTAGAATCTTTTAAGATACTAAAGTTAGCTCTGCATTTTTCATACTTCTTGGTCATAGGTATTCTCTCTGATTTGCTAATATCTTCAGGATGTAGGAAGGAGGGATGAGTTCAGTTAGAAGGATGTTTTATATGTGTCTATTTTTTTGGCCTAATTATGCGATAACCAATCTCTACCTTGACATGTATCATAAATAAACCAGTCACCAGTCATAATAATTACACTCGCTGAAATGCATGTTAGGCCTATGGTAAGTAAGAAGAAGAATCTGATAAGCCTCTGCCTCACCCCACCCTCATCCTGATTGTTGCAATGTTATGAGCTAGTTTAGGAGATGTACACCTGTCAAATTTAAAAAACAACATAATTATTACCAGAATAAAGAAATAATTCTCCACCGGAACTATCAAGTTTAACTCCTTTCCTCACGAGGATGGTCATTACACAGGTGATGCATGTATCTGTCCAAGGAAGCATTGTATAACAGCAGGAAGAGCACTTGAACTCAAACTCGAGCCATCTTGATTCTCTAAAGTTAACACTCAGAGGGTATCTAAAGTCTTTTTCAGCCAGGTGGTTCTTGGTGTAAGTTACTGTCTTGTTTGCTATCAATTCCTGTGATAAAAACACTGACCAAAATCAACTTGGGGAGGAAAGGGTTTATTTGGCTTATAGCACAGTCCATCATCAAGGGAAGCCATGGCAGGAATTCAGGGCAGGAACCTGGAAGACAAACCATGGAGGACCGCTGCTTACTGGCTTGTTCCCTTGGCCCCTGCTCAACCTGCTTTCTTATACAACACAGGCCCAGCTGCCCAGGGGTGGCACTGTCCACAGTGGGCTGGGCCGTCAAACATCACTCAACAATCAAGAAAATGGCCCACAGACATAGTCACAGGCCAATCCAATGGAAGCAATTCCCCAATTGAGATTCCCTGTTCCCAGGTATGTCAAATTAACAACTAATGTTATCTAGCACAGTTACTTACTTAATGGTTACTTCTTAGTTGACTTCTTGTTGTTTACTGTGGCTGAATAGAGGTTCTGCCATGGGTAACGATGTGTGGATGTGAGTGAGCTTTGTGTTCTACGACTGTATCTTCTTATATTTACCCTACTTTTCTTGTTGTCTCTTTTCTAGTTCTTTCAAGCTTTAGGTGTTCTCAAAGGCTTCCTCTTCTCTTTACTCACAAGGAGAGATCTGAATCCCATTTTTACCAGTGTAGAAAGGACTAATGACAATTTGAACTTGTGATCTTCTGTGAAGAATGGGTAACTCAGAAGGCGCAATTAAGTGCTGACTTGTCAGTCCATGGTCTGCATGGGGGCTCAAAGTTCAGCTCAGAATTGTAATAACCTATGATACAAAGACAAAGACTAGAATCTCCTCTGATCCTATCTCAAGTATTGACAAAAGCTGCTCATAGTCAGAACACAAAGCTCACTTTAAATCTAATCTCAGGAGGGATTTGCATCAGTTTATTTGGGGTTAGAGTTGCTAAGATTAGCCATAATTATGCCGTATTTTGACAGCATCTTATTCCATTTTGACCCTGCCTTAGACACTGAAGCTTTGTTTTCTCCAACCAAGACTTGAGGTTATGCATCTCTCATCTCACCTGGCACAGTGCTAGGATGGTAGCATGTAGTCAATATTTGATCTCTTTAACTGAATTTTGTTATGTGCAGTGTTTCTCACATATATGTATGCCCCTCTTATAGTGTATTATTAATGTTTTTGCTTGTAAAGATTATAAGTTCATTGCTTTAGCATTCAGGTTCTTTTAAGGAAGCAGTATTCAAATCTCTTACCACAAAGTAGTTGCACATATAAACCCACAACACTTATGACAGCATACACAAGACTTCAAACCAAGACAGACGGTGGCATGGCATGGATAGAGAGGGTGGGCAGGAAGTCCCAGCCCTACCTGAGAATCTACGGCCTAGTGATGGATGCTGGGAGAGGGAGAGGTAGTTTTCCTTACTGGTGTGATGTCTGGTAGGTTGACCATACTTTAGGGCATGGACCCACACCCAGGCACTTGGGAGGCCTGGATTAAAATTGATAGGCCTTTAAAAAAACCAGAAAGTACATAAATGAATAAAAATAGCTTAAAAAGAATTCTCTTCAATCTTAATAGTTCAATAATTGAGACATCATTCTTGAGACTATCAGATGTATATTTCTCTATCCATTCCACCTGCATTATCTAACACAGGATTTCTCATGCTATGGAGAGAGAGAGAGAGAGAGAGAGAGAGAGAGAGAGAGAGAGAGAGAATGTTTGGAGATCAGAAGACGTTAGGTGTTGGTCCTTGGCTTCCACATAGTTTAAGATAGAGTCTCTTGTTTTTGGCTCTGTATATAAGACTAGATGGCTCATCAGCTTCCAGAAATTCTCTTGTCTCTGCCTCCCATTTTACCATCAGAGCACTGGGATTTCAGGTATGCCATACTGCATCTAGCTTTACCTGGGTTTGGGGGAATCTGAACTCACTGAGTTATCTCCCCAACCTCTTGATCCCTTCCCTCCCCTCTCCCTCCCCTCCCCCCTCCCCTCCTCTCCCCTTTTTGCCAACTTGACACAAGCTAGAGACACCTGGGACTCCTTCCCTCCCTCTCTTCTTTTCTTTTCAAGACAGGTCTCACTATGTAGCAATGGCTAACCTGGAACTGGTTATGTAGATCAGACTGTTCTTGAACTCACAGAGATCACCTGCCTCTGCCTCTGCCTCTGCCTCCTGAGTGCTGTGATTAAAGGCATGTGCCACCACAGCCTGGCTCTGATTTCTTTTCTTTCATAGTAAATCTGAGTTCTTTAGAAGCTCAGTGGCCACACTTTAGACATCCACACCAATAGATAATTTTTAACAGTCTCCATAAATCCACAGGACACACCTGTTCCTTGCCAAAACAATTAAAATGAAAAAGCATGCACAAAAGCCTTCTGGCTGCTTTTAAAACACCACATGGAACTAACATAACCATGTGATCAAATGTTCCCTCCAGTAAAGCGCTTGCAGCAGAATGGAGTTCTTAGCGTTTGTTTTAGCCATGCAGGGCATATGCCACCTGGCTTATTTCCCATAAAAATGAAACTGCTTTCATGGCTGACTAGATGCCAAAATGGAATTGTATAACAGTAATAAGGATTTTTCTGGTTCATGAATATACCTTAGGTGCTGTTTCAAGCATAAAACCATAGATGATGCTAAAACTGTCATTTGTAGTCTCTCTTCAGAGGGGAAGGATATACTCAGTGCAGTTGCTCCCTTTTATGGGCTTGGATCTTGGATGTAACTTTTAATGTGAAGAAAAATATTCATAGAGCAATTCTTTGTCTTTGACTTTTGAAATGTAATTAAGAGCTTCAACTTAACTCTGGATTTATGCATCTTCAAGATGGCTGGGTGCTAAGTGAAATAAGTTCTGACTATAAACTGTAATTTTGGGGGCCTTCAGAATGAATAAAATAATGAAATGTCTTAGAGGCTTAGTGGTTTTACAATACATGAAATTCGTAGATGATTGACAGAATTTCCTCCTTCTTCATTGTTTAATGTCGCACGCCCTGTCCTCTCTTCTACCCTTTCTGGTGTTCTGTAGACCTTCAGAAAATGAATCTTTCCCCTGACAACCTCCAGAGTGCTGATGCAGGTTTAAAGAGTCTTATAAGACATCATATTAGTTCCAGTGGAACCTATCACTCTGGTTGAGGAGGTGCTAGGAATGGTTAAATGTTTGTAGAAGATTTTGCACATCACTGCCATGTTGTACAACCTAATGGTATATCCTCCTCTGTCTATTATAATTTAGTTTTTGGCAAATTCAGGACCCAACACTTGTCATGCTTGATATTCAGTTTTGCACTAGAGTGTTCTCTTAATACATCTTTATGAATCTCATACATATTTGTATTCTTTCCAGCATAATTTTAAGCCCAGTAGAGTTTAGTAATAAACCTTTTGCTGGGATATCAGCTCCAATATCTGTAGCATCTAAGCAGTTTTCAAATCATTCAAGACATTTATTGCAAGAGCTTGCTGTAGTGTGGCATAAATGCAGTCAGAAACAGGGCATACGTTTACTTCTAGTCAACTTGCCTCCAATGTACACTTATCCCTACGCATACAGTTATGCATTCATTAATACCTCAAATGGTATGTTTTTATGACACGTGGTGGAGCTTTATGTCTGTCACTGTGAAAGATGCTTGGAAACTTGGGCTTGCAAACTAGGTTTCTTGTTTGCTTCATCACATATCACTTAGAAGCTGGTTTAGAGATTGTATAATGGAAATACAAAAGCCCAACAGAAGGATGCTAAACGCTATTGGAATATGATGGTAATTAAGAACTTTGGAGCAGGAAAAACCAGGAGATAGAAATGGGGGAACTGGAATTTTTCCCTGCCCCCCATGGTTAGCCAGGATAGAAGTCTTTGTTTTCCAAGGTTTTCCCATTCCTATAGCCTTTGTGGACCTATGTTACCTTACTTAATTACCCTGTATGTGCTATGTACCTTTTGCTTGCATTCCTCACATATGAGTATAAAAGCCCCATCCCTCCAAACTGGAACAAGGGATTGACTCTTTTTACAGAATGATCTATGGATAAGTCCCACTTGCGTGAATTTAACACTTCCTCTTCTCACCTGACTTTGGCTGTTGGTCTCTGATTTTTCCATAATGATTGTCCCAACAACACTTACCTGCTTCCTTCAAGAGAGATTTTGTCTCTACACTTCTAGACATTTTGTGAGATCTGTTGCTTGCTAATTCTCCTCAGCATTACTCTATAAAGGATCTGTTGCTATAATCATCATTTAAAACAGGTCTCACCCAAATACCCACTGATTGAGGCTTCTCTTGCAGTCAGATTTCAAACTGTGTCACAGAATGGGACTGGGGAGTAAGGAATTAACGAGTCAGTGTTCTGTAGGAACTGAATTTCACAAGTCTTTGAAGAAGTAGCACTTGGAATATGAAACCCTCAGTCTTTCTTCACAATATTCTGCTTGTAGTTTCTAGAAAGGAGTAACCCACGTTGGGTTTCCTATATGGGCCCCTATAACTGAAGTTGAAATCTTACAACAATGCCAAACTTTAATAATTAATTATAAACTTATCATTCATAGGCAACATTGTTTTCAGCTCAATTAAGGCTTTAGCATAAAAAAGACTATTGCCTATTAGCAGAGCCTGATTATTATGTTTGTCTAGTTTTGTAGGAAATCTGTACCACTCCTGTGAACAGAAATGACCTTGCTAAAAAGCAGGAGTGCTGAGAATTCAGGGAGTTGCATGCAATGGCCGTTTTCCCTCCTCTTCCAACTTGTAGATGGCTGGGTGATGAAATTCCCACCATGAAGCTGATCCTATCTATGAATCTGTAGATTGCCTTATAGATGAAATGCGTGGGGTTTTCAGCTGGTTTTGTATTGATGAAATCACATCTACTTGCACACCAGAAAAAAATCACTGTTAGACAGAAGAGACTAGACACCTTATAGTGTTCAGTACAGCCCAGCTGGGAAGAGGTTTGTCTGAGAGAAACAGGGACAAAGATCACCTGTAGAGGGGTCTTAGTCTCATTCATAAAAGAATTTAAGAATGGAACCAAATGAAAGCTTTAGGACAATTTTATTAGAATTTTTAAGAAAAATTCCCAGGGCAGGAGGGCTAGTAATCTCGATAGCCGCCTTGAGGAGGAGGACGGCCGGGAGAAGGAAAGAAAGCCATGAAGCGATGCAGGTTTAGAGCCTGTGTGGAAGTCAGACACATGGATAACTGGCAGCCACATGGCTAGGAGAAGGATGCTTTAGAGAAAAAGTGAAGAAATACAAGATGCTGGGGCAGCCCAAAGCATTAAAGAAAGCATGTTTAGAAAAGGGATATAAAGAAGAAAATGAGAGATTACACTTTTCTGAAGAATTCAGAAACGTGGGAAGACTTACAGGGACCTTCATATCTGTCCCTGGGTCCAGAAGCTCTGTACTAAGAGGTGGGATTCCAGGCAGGAAAAATCCACTATTTTATTAAGGCACTAGGTATTCCGCCCATCTATTTAGCATAACTTAAGGTGAACCTGCCTTCCTAGGAGTGGTCCTATGACCCGATGATTGACCAGTGAGACTGGGAAGGTGAATTTTCCAACAGATAGAGATTTTATATTTTTGACCCATAAGATAAACTTATGGGGCCTTTTGCTGCTCTAACATGCTGACTATTTATTTACTTTCCCCTGCCACCCCCACAGCTGACTGTGCTGAAGACAAGCTTGGCCTAATCTACTGGAAGTGGTAAAGAGCTTTGAACGTCTGAAGACTGCATCAATTCTCATTCACTGGCATTTAAAATTTTTAAATTCAGTGTCTCACAATGTGCACAGAGTGTGATAAATGAAACAGGGGTTGCAGAGGTACAGTATGGCCCGAGTTTCATCAGGACCACATCTAAATAAGAGGGTGAGGAGAGAGAACCACAGTAAACCACTAAATGATGATGTACAGAAACTAAATGAGGTACAGAAATCTTTTTGATTGCCATAATTTGTTTGTTTGGTTTTGGGGGAGGGGGTGATATTATTAACTAATTAGTTAATTTTGAGACAGGGTCTCACTATGTAGCCCTATCTGGCCTGGAACTTGCTATGTGGACCAGGGGGACCTCAAACTCACAGACATTTGCCTACCTCTGCTTTCTGAGTGCTGGGATTAAAGGCATGTGCTACCATACTCAGCAACCCCATTGTCTTTTTGTGTCTGGACAACCCATTTTCAGTATTGGGCACAAACAATATTTTCTTATGGACTGAATATTTATTTTCCTTCAGTCACTTTAGAGACATGTAGTTACAGAGTTAGGCATAAATGCATGCTGTATTGTGACACTGCTTGAGAGGCACGCGAAGGACCAAGAAAGTCACATATACTCAGCTGCCCGTGTACTCACTGGAGGACGTATGTGGTCTTTAATGTTGTCCTCTGGAAGCATTCACTTGATAGATGTGATCTCACAGTGTATAATAGGAACCATTCTTTGGTATATAGAAAACGTGTATCTATACTTTCCCATGCAAAACTTCATACTTCCAGTAAATTCCAAAATTCCAATTCACTGGAATTATCAAATGGGAAGGAAAAAAAGGTAAAGGTAAGTGGAAATTCCTTTTATGTCTCTAATAATAACCATAGTGTTATGTCCTGACTGAGAATGATATTTTAAGGAGGCATTCCTTCTGGGTCAGGCATCACTACTGCTCGATGTCTATTAAAAAATGTAAAGATTTGTGTTTCAGGAGTGTGAGATTGTTTTTGACACTGCTTCTTTGTTATACGTGTATTTGATAAATTGACTTTAAGTTTGGTTGTAAATAGCTTCATGGAGCCCACATTATAAAAGTAAAATTAATCTTTATTTTAGAGACATTCTTGAATGTTCTTTAGTCAGAAATAGAAATTGTTTAGTCACCATGATTTTTTAAAATAAAAACAATTCTAAGTCATTTTAGGGTTTCTCTGTGAAACTTAAACACACACACGCTTGCACTTAAAAAAATAAATCTATAGGGTAAAATAATCTCCTGATGGAATAAAGGAGCACAGCCATGCTTTGTGGAGTCTTTTTGCTATACTGATGTGGAAGTGGCATTTTAAAAATATCCTTCCAGAGTCATGTAAGTGAAAACATATTTAGTTCTTCCTTCTCTCTCCTGAACTGCTCCTCACACAGCCCTTGGGTTTTCTGCTTCAATCTGCCAGTTTCTTTTGTCCTTTTCTAGCCTCACCCCACCACTTTAATCTGCATCTCCTCAGTTTCTACTCCGTTCTTCTTTAATTTGAAACTTCCTTCTTTCCTTATCTAGCATCTTTATTGTCCTGCACTTGAATCTTTCTTTCAGATTAAGTAGTCACAGAAAACTGTCAAATGTAGATTAAAGTATTAAATGTGTTTTAGGGTTTTACTGGCTATCTGTGATGCAGTGTATTTAGAATGTTCGCTTTTGAAGAATGGAAAATGATGACACAGTGTTGTTTTATTCATTTATTTATTTTTAACTTTTACAAAAACTTTACTGAGAATTTCATACATGAACATAAGGTGTTTTGATCAAATCCATGCCCACTCCCTCCCCTCCAACACCTCCCACCCATATCTCCCCATCACTTTTTTCTTTTTCTTTTCTCTTTTTCTTCTTTCATTTATTTATTTTGATGGGGCTTCTTGCTACTCTAACATTTCTCCCTCTGAAGAGGTAACCCTAAAATCTTTTAAGGATTAGCTACAAGCTACAAAATACTTTGGACATTTTTGGCCTTTGGAACAGAGTATGTTGCTAAGAGGCCCAAGGACATTTTGACTTTTAGCCAAGAAACTGGCTACATTTCTTTGGGGTCTTATTACCCTAACTGCCTAGCCAATTCCTCCTATTCTTATCACACCAGCCCCTGAAGAGGATACCAAAATTGCCAATAGGGAATCGGGATGCAGACCGCTCTGGTTTCTTCCATGCTGAACAAGGACGCTTTGAATCGTGACTAGGAGATGCGAAGGAGAAGTAAAGACGAGTAATTAGCATTACAAGTTCTAGACAGGGAACTAGAAAAAAAGTCAGAACAGGGCAATTTTCAAATGTTCATAGGAGAGTCGATTGGAATTTCTTGACAAAGGCTTCCAGAAACATCCCTCTATTGTGTTCCTCCTCATTTTTCTTTTGACTTCCAAGGCTGGACTCTAGAGTAATAAATTCAGGATTTGCTTTCAGGTTTTTTGATAGCTGTTTGAGTCGTTAGAATCAGTGTCAGTTCTCTCTCAAAGGCTTTGAGATACCTTTTTTTTTTTTTTTTTTTTTTTTTTTAAATAGCTTTTCTTATTCAGTAAGTAGAATTATAGAGCTGACTTCTCTGCTCCCCAAAATGAGTAGACTGTTGAGGTCCAATCAGCAATGGCTGCTGGAGAAAGGGGATGATGCTGCAGATAATCCCTGGAAAGTTAAATAGAAAACAACACCTCCTAACAGGGATGACATTTATGTGCCACTTGGGGTCCCACTGGGGTTACCAGTTCTCCCGGATGATGTCACTTATAAATCACAGCACTGTTTTCTATTCAAGAGGAGTATGGCCCACATTTCTTGTAAGTATTATAGTTACTACAATTATCCCTTAAAGTGAAGTCAGTTTTTTCTCTGCTCTTGACTATATCTGATGACTTTCCATCTTGAAGCCGTTATTATGCAATATATGAAGTATGTGTTATTTTTAAGAATTCTACAGGAGGAAAATTTATGACTAAGAAGGATTTTAGTGAATTACTAAGGTCACACACTGGTAATGGGGACAATTCAGGTTTTCAGATGGCAAGATCAATATTCTGTTCTCTGCATCACAGTCGCTTATGTAGCTAACTATGAACAATGTGCTTCAGAAATCTCCTAAAGGGATAGTCAGCAAATGATAAAGGAGTACAATTGTGTTAGGGGACATCCTTGTTCCAGGGGATCAGCAAAGTGATATTAAGGATGGGTGTTGAATGTCTATAAAATAAGCCATTTATCTACTGGGAGTGGATCGGAAACACTGAACGGGACTTAATACTTTATACTCAGTTTTCCATCAGTTCCATGCAGGTATATCTCACTTTACAGAGCCTGAACTCTTTCTCTCTTATCTGTCTCTGTCTCTTTGTCTATCTCTCTCTCTCTCTCTCTTTCTCTCTCTCTCTCAACCAATTCTTAACACCTAGTGAAAATGGGTACATCAAATTACTTATTGAAACATTGGACATCTCCAACAATTCTTTAAGGGGTGATTTGGAAAGGAATACTATTTGAAAACTTGGAGGGTTATTGAGAATGTCAGGCTTAGATGTGCTTAATTCCAATAAGGCTACTTTAGTGCACCTAAGAAAAACACAGAGCTTTTTGATATTACATGAGCCTGGTCCTATAGCATCCCAGGGAAGAATCTTCATGCCTTATCTCTCTTCCAGATGCCTGTCTCCCTACCTTTGTCATTTAAAGAAAAACAGTATGTTTTCCAAGTAATGTGTGTGGAGATATTCCATCCCTCCACCCCAGAGTTTATAAGATTAAATGTATGTCCTTTGAAATATGCTGTTGGGTCTTTGTTTGTTGGGGAAACTAATAATAATCACTCAATGTTTTTCTTTAGCAAGCAGAAAAATGCCATAGAATCATGAAGAAGAATCAGCAAAGGAGTAATACATATTGCCAATCTGATATTCACTTTAATTCACTGTTACTTTACCCTTATTTCAGTTTGAGAAACTCTTCTGCTCCATTGTTACACATCAACAATGACAAAATGATTTCTTGGAATAAATATAGTAATTCAAGTGGCATCCTATTATTCATAAAAAGGACACACTTCCAGGACTGGCAAGATGGCTCAGGCAGTAAAACACTTCCTCCATAGGCCTGATGACCTGAGTTGAATCCCCAGAACCCACCTAAAGGTGGAAGGAGAGAAACTTCTTCCACAATGATGTCCCCTAACCTCCACACGAATGCTGAGGTACTCAGGTGATGACCCTCTCATATGCACACAGGAATAATAAATATATTTTAAAAAGAGCACACCTCCATTCCAATTCTATGTTCTCGACACCAACTGTGATGGTAGGGGACCAGCACCATGATCTATGACTGGATCCTCCTGAAGTACTGTGCAGACTTCTGAGCACTTATTGCATCTAATAGTTATTTGATTTTGCAGTCATGTAGGGAACTTGCTTTAGATTTTTGTTCTGAAGAGAATAATGCTTACCTAAAAGTGTAATATATTGTATGTACCTTATTTATATGCTGATGAATTAGTATTATTTCCATTTAATTTTGATGAATATTTCCCACCAGAATTATTTGTAGAAATGAGTTGTTTAAAAATCAATTATGTAAAAAATTGAGTCTTCTCTGTACCTCATTCTATTTGGAATCAACAAATTTGAAAATTATTATCTATATTATTCATCCAATTTTAAAAAATGGGAACTAAATTTAATTTTAGAAGGTGGGATTTGATCATTGATCTCTCCAGGGTGAACTATTGAGGAAATGAAAATAGGAATAGGTTTAAAAAGGATTAAGTTGTAATATAAATTTATGAATATGAATATTATCTACAGTGATGCTATATATTTATATAGCATCTTATAACTTTTCAGTGTAAAATAATTTATTTATGCCAACATGAATTATGGAATTAAATATGCTTTTGGAAATAATGAGTGTTAGACTTTCCTAGACTCCCTGATCCTAATTCAAGGGTATGAAACCTGAGGCTTTGATGTGCTTTTGAATGCAGCTGAGTCGTGAGTTTCTGGGAGACTGAACAATATTGAATGGTAAGGCTGTAAATAAACAAATGTTTATTGTGATTTTTCAGCATCTCTGGCTGGGGAGTTGATGTATATTCTTCAGAACCAGAAATAGCTCCATTTTGCCCACAGAGAGCTTCTTGACCTAAAGAGCAGGGTAATAAAAGTCAATATGCAACATTCACAGGTAACTAGAGAACAGAAAAAACATGACTGATGGAGTAGATAGGTCAGTGAATGTTTCTTTTAGTTCAACTTCCCTTTTCACTTTCCAGATCCCTAGGGGGGAAAAAAAACCCAGGCCCAATGTACTGCTGGTTGACTGCTATTGTTTTCATGATCAAATTGGGAGTTTTTGACCTTCCAGTCAAAGCTCTCTAGCTTTCTATTCTTATCCACTATGCTGAGGATCTGTAGAGCAGATGTTCTTCTGTTACGGATCCATATGCCTGGAATTATTTTAACCCCCTCATTAAATCACTATTCCATTCTTTCCTGTAAATGGTCTTTTTGGAAAATGTGACCACAGTTGACCACTTTAAACTGGAGAGAGTGGGAGGGGGGCAGCATAGGACAGGCTGCACAGAATATCAAATGGCACTTTTACATCTACCTGCATTTTTGTTCTTTCAAAAGAAGCCGATCAAATAATACACTCCACTGCATTTGACCAGTTCTTGAACTCTGTAATCATCTCCATCTGTTGCAAAAAGAAGCTTCTTTGATGCAGGGTGAAAGGTATATTTGTCTGTAAATATGAGGATGCAGATTTAGAATAAAGTTAAGAAATTATGTTGGTCTAGGGATGTGGCAAAAGTGGGTTTTTCTCTAGGATTTATGACCTCTCCAGCCATGTGTATTTGGCTATGTTTACAGTACCACACGTGAGTTCCCTCCCACTGAGCAAGACTTAATTCCAATTACACAGCTGTCAATAACCCCCAAGATAAAAGTTCCACTACTTCATCAATAGTGATAGTTTGCTGGGCCAGTTATTGTTGCTCACTAGGCTTTACAGCTGGATAGGAACATTGATTGATTTTCTCTTTTGACAGCTTGTATAGTATTCTCTGATACTATGAGAGCTAGTCTTCAGTGAGGAGGCTTCCAGGTCAGTTCCAGCTCAATTGCTCCAAGTTCTTTAACCTTAAGTAACACATCTTCAATGCAGTCTCTATACATAGGATGGATGCATCTGTCTCTCAACTCTCACTAGAGAGGTTTCCTTATGCAGCAGATGGTGACTAACATAGAAACCCACAACTGGCCAATGTGCAAAGAACAAGAGGCCATAGAGTGCTTACCCCTGAATAGGACACCTGTTTCAAACTTCTACCTCCCAAGGCTCAGGGATCATTGTGGAAGAGGAAGCAGAATTATTGTAAGGGCCAGAGGGGGTGGATGAACACAAGGAAACAGTCTTCCAGATAGCTGATCAATTACTAATATGAACTCACAGCAATGGTCACTGCACATCCAAGTCCTATGCAAGCTCAAACCACCATAGACATGGGGAAGTGGGTAAGAAATCCCAAAACAACCTAGGGAACTTTTGCAATTTGATAGCTGCTGGAAGAATGTGAGGGTGTGAGGGTAAGAGACAGTGTCTTACAGGGATGGGACTCATTGGAGTCCATTGGGCCCATTGGGTGGACCCACACTGAAGGATGTTTGGGGGACACAAATCAGACTCTAGGCCATATTATA
>NW_008359591.1:664259-705126 GCF_000622305.1 Nannospalax galili
GAATATATTAAATTAGGCAGGGGTAGTAGGGCCATGTGGATAAGGGTGGGGATCTAAATACCACCAAACTATGTTGTATGAATACAGCAAAAATTCAATAAAAATAAAATAAAATAAATACAATTCATGGTAAAAATAAAAATAAAGTTCTTGAGAGGCTAAGTGGCAAACAAGTTCTTCCAGACAGAGTCTATTGCTGATCTATTTTCAAACAGAGGCTACTGTGTTCTACATGCCAGCCACTTCCATCAGAATAGATACGAGTGGACAAAGACCTTCATTGCTCCATCAGTTGAGATAAAAAGTCTCACCCATCTCTGGTCTTGCCCCTCCCAGTTTCCCTTGGTTCTTATTAGCACTCTGGCCCCATATAACCCAGTATTTTAGAGAGCTTATTTTTAGGCTATAAAATGAAATTTGTCTGCCAAAATTTCAGACCTTGTGGGAAGAAAGGTACCCTTTACATTGGCCAGACACACTTTTTGCTTGCTGGAAAATGATCTGACTCTTAATTTCAGTTTCACAGCATGGCAGTTGCCACTATCTGTTGGGTGCATTGGAAAACCTAATTAGATACTCAGAGGTGAACATTTTACTTTCAACTAAGGGAATAGTCCTCCTGGATAAATCACTGTGGGATCCTGAAAAATAATGGTGTTTGACTGACATGATTTTAAAAGAACGGAAGGAGCACACAGATTGTTTGACTTTATTTGATACTTTGGCTCAGGACACAATCTACTAGATACATGGTTGGGAAATTTCTTTTTTTCTTGAGGGCAGTTTTTAAACAAGTGTTCTAAACAGCCAATCTCTGTTTGACCAAATTAGAGTGTAGTTATGTGTCTTCTCCCAATCTTCTGTAGTTCCCTTTTATAATGAAAGACTTCAATTCCCCCTTCTCTCTCTTTGTTTTTCTATTTGCAGACAGTACTGTCCTTTAAGAGGAACTCAGGACATTTATTATTTGAAAAGTCATTTTATATCTTTATTTGCTCAGGTCTTACCATAAATTCATTTCATGTACGTTTCTTCTAAGTGGGCAATTGAGAGATCTATTACTGGGGGTGGCCACAGCCCTTTTCAACCCAACATACTCTGTTTGGGGCTCAATATTCTCTTGGATGGCTACATCCCCTGACCACTTTAGTCTTCTCCATCTGTGCACGGAGAATGCCCGTTATCCAAGGCCATATCCTACAGAGCAACGGAAATGGTGTTGGGCAATGCAGAGAACACATACGGAGTTTTTCCTCCAGCAGTGGATAGGCTCCAGTGTTGGGTATGCTCCTGTGGTCTGATAAGACTGAGAAAACTCATAGCTGCATCTTTGGCAGCCTTTCTCAGCTCTCTGTTTTTGCTGGTCTTCTCTCATATTCTAGTTTGGTAACTTACGTTTTCCCATAGTAACTAGAAGTGTGGGTCACTTCTTTCCTTAGATGGAGCTCTTACCTTCTCTGGACTCTGTAGATCTTCTCTCTGAGAAACTTTGGTTCTGTCCTCAGCATCATCCAATCCAGATCTCAATTGAATGACAAGATTTTGATCCCAACTGCATGCAAATACTTCCATGTATATGCATTTAAACTTTGTGTGTTGAGTTGAATTGACTTAGATTTTGATGATACCTTTCAACAAATCCAAGTTCACTTGTTGTCAGACAACTGTACTGGGTTGGAAGAAAACCTTATTATGTACTTTGAGCTTGTCTCACATGATCTGTACTTCATCCACTTCACAGATTTTGATCTTCCATTAGAGTTGAAAGTTGCATCCTCCTAGTATTACCAATTCTTAAATGCTTTTTTTGATCTTTCCTCAATGGCTGGGATGGCATTAAGTGTAAACCAAATGATGTCAATGAGGAAGACAGAAGAAGGTATGTAGTGAGTGATTTTATCCAAAGAGTACTGCAGTGGAGCTAAGAGAAGTATGTCCTAATCTGTATTAGTTACTTTTCTGTTGCTGTAATAAAACATAAGGACCAAGACAACTTAGAGAAAGAAGAGTTAATTTGGCTTACAGTTCCAGGGGTTGAGTCCATCATGGTGGAGAGGCATGGCAGCAGAAGTGGCCAGAGCAGAAAGCTGAGCCCACACATCTTCAAGCAGTCACAGGAAGCAGAAAGCCTAAGTAGAAGTGGACAAGGCCATATATTGTCAAAACCCACCCCAAGTGACATGTTTCCTCCAGCATGGCTATATGTCCTGAAGGTTCTATGACCCTCCTCGAAATGGGCCACTAACTGAGACCAAGTGTTCAAATACTTGGAGGCTATGAGGGACAGTTCTCATTCAAACCACCACACCATCTCAGGTTTCTACAAATGTTAGACTCATAATAGTAGGTTCCCCACCTCCAGGTATGGTTTTGTAAGCAACCAACAAAATTCTTGTTTAACTGTCTCATCTTCTTCAGAGGTAGTGATATACATAATTTTGTTGTGTGCTACTATTCAGGTAATGCTACAACATAGCTCTGTTGGGGGCTGGAGAGATGACATAGTCATTTTAAGAGCACTGGCTGCTTCTGCAGAAAACCCAGGTTAGATTTCTAGCACCTACATGGTGGCAAACAACTATCTATAATTTCAGTTCAAGGGAATCCAACACCCTCTTCTGAGATCACAGGCATTGCATGACAAGTTGCACTTACATACATGCAGGCAATATACTTATACACATAATATGAAAATAATAAAATATGAACAAACATAGATCTATTATGAGATTGAAGATCTACTGGACACTTGGAATAGCGCTTTCAAGTTCTACCAATGGGATTGCCAACTAAATCACTCCTAACACAAAGACTTTACTAGAAACTGCAGGTGGACAACTGACTGTCTTTGTCTTCTTAGGCTGCAGTAACTAAATACCATAGACTAGGTGGGCTTGACAAGTGGGTATTTGTTTCTTACAGTTCTAGATAGTTGAACAGTCCATGATCAAAGTGCCAACATGATCAATTTCTTGGTGATAGCCTCTTATTGGTTGCACAATTATCATGTTGACTTCTCAGATGGAGAAGAAAGGTTCTGTTTTCTTCTGATAAGGACAATGATTCCATCAATGAAGTTAAGTATTTATTAAGGGTCCCAAGTCTAAACACCATTAAAATTGGAGTTAGGATGTCAACATATGACCTTTGAGAGGACACAATTTTTTAGCCCATAACAAAGATCTAAATCATTTGTCAGCTGGATCACATCCCAATTGCTAGGCACTTTTATAAGGATAATTAATATTGTTTTCCTACTTACATGTTCTGTCAGCACATGTAAAATAAATAGTTGTTAACTATTTATTTTCATTTATTTTCTGCCCCTGAGGCATTATCCCTTCTTTATAGATATAAAATAGATATAGCCTACTCAACTCTGTCCTGTTCATCATTCTCCTCTAACACTCAGCCGTAATTGACTTTGCTTTTTCCTAATTGCCACCGTACTCAGAAGTTACATTTTTACAGCAGTCATCATGTGCAGAGTTCATTTATTGTTATTCTCTGCATGACAAAGCGATTGTAACAATAAGAACATTAAAAATATTGAATTAGCTAACAAATGGATATTCTGATTTTTTAATCTGTGCTTTATTTCAGAATAATTTCAAATTTAACATGAATTGAGATGATGGTACATAAAGACATGCCCAAACATTACATTTATGACATTTTTAAGATATTATTTTAATATTGTACATATGATGTTTTAATGATATGGTAGACTTTTTCACAATGAATATTATTTTATTCATAAAATTCACTAATTATTAATGTTTTATTGTTTCTCTCCAGCCTTATTTTGGTATGATGATTAACAAATAAAAACTGGAATTTAAGGTATGCGATGTGATGGTTTGATATAAATAAACATTATAAACTGACTACCGTAATCAAGCAACATAGTTATTGCTTAATTTACTTACTATATGTGTATTGATAATGCTTGAGATCTCTTTTCAACAAAGAGAGATCTTTGTTAAAGGGAGACATTACTGAAAATGCTGGTATTGGACAAAGGGTATAAATTTGCAGCATGGTGACCGTACTTAGTAACACTGTGTTGTACACTTGAAATTTTGCTAATATTTATTTAGTTTTAAAGTAATATCTTCTTTCTGTTTTAGTAGCTCATCCAAGATGCATTTTATTTCATCACTGTACCACCTTAGGCTCCTGGTGAATGAGAGTTTCTCAAACTCCTATTTTATTATAATCTTGACATCTTGAGTACTAGAAAGGTGTTTTTTAGGGTATCCTATATTTATAATTTTCTAGGTTTTTTTGGTGCAATGCACATACATTAATAGATATATGCACATATGTGTGCAAATGCATGTGTACATGTGTGCACTTCCATGTGGAGGCCAGAAGTTGATGCTGAATGTCTTCTTGTATCACCTTTCACTTTTAATTAAAAAAAATTGAATTTTTGTAATTTTCATACAATGTAATTTGGTGGTATTTAGGTTTCTTCCCCATCTGCTCCTCCCCTTACTGCCCCTGTCCTACTTAATGTACTCTATCATTATCATGGATATGACAATCTATATATATATATATGTGTGTGTGTATATATGGCCCATAAAGCCCAATTTGGGTTCCCAAATGTGGTTAGCTTACTAAGAATCACATCCTTGAAAGAAACTGACTCTCCCCATTCCGGAAGCCATCAGTTGCCAATAGATCTTTAGGTAAGGTTGGAGTTCCTTAACCACTTCGCCATGTCTATGTTGAGATTTTGTCTGGTTTGAGCTTGCATGGGACTTGTGCAGGCTGTCACCATTGCTGTGTGTTCAAAAGAATAACTGATCAGCTGTCTGGAAAACTCCTTGTGGTCATTGACCACCTCTGGAACGACTTCATCTTTAATTTTGAAGCAGAGTCTGTCCCTGCATCCGGAGCTCATCTCTTCTGCTGACTCTATGGCCAATGAGCTCCAGGAATTCTCTTATCTCTACCCGACCCACTTCCAGTTCTTGGGTTACACACTCAGCCTACCATGTCTGGCCTTCATGTGGGTGCTTGGGGAGCCAAACTCAGGTATCAGTGTTTGTGTGGCAGGCATTCTTTTGCCCCGGCCACCTCCCAAGTCCCAGTGTTCCTTTTTCTTAACTCATGAGCAGCCTGGGGTTCTGAAGTTGGGGAAGAAGACCACAGAGATGAAAATGCCATTTCCTCATGTTAAATTAGGGGAACGTTTGTCACCATTGATGTTCACCTGGTCATCTGGCTGAGGAAGTGTTTGGCACATTCTCCACTGGAAAGTTACTCTTTTCTTCCCTCTTTTCTCATTGTACTCTTTGGAAATAATTCTGTCTAACCCATACCTCAGGAATGAAGAGTTATTCTCCCTTTTGAGGATATGCATACACATAAAGTCTTTAGGGTTTTTCTGCATATACAATTGATCTGTATTATTTGTTTATCCAATCAATTATTTAAATAGTGTAGACTATGGGTTTTCAAACCTTGGATAATAATCCAACTTATTTTTTTATAAGTAGCTTGGGAATCCCTATGTAATTAGCACTGACTCCTGTTTCTACTTGTCTATTTGTCTGTCTCCTGAACATATCTTTGCTGTTTGAGAGAGCTAAAGTAAGAATTAAGCTCCCAATAGCGATAAATGATATCCTGAGGCAGTTTATTGGCATTATTGTTTATTTAGCTGCCATTCTGAAAAAGAGATCAGAAGGTGAAAACCCTTTAAGAGATCCTTTAATTCAACACTTTAGTGTACATATAGAAAAATTTAGGATTGGAAAAAAAATTTATGGACACATTGTGGGAGGAGAGCCTAGTCTTCCTACCTTACAGTGTGATGCTCTTTGCACATACTCTATGAAATGACTTCTAGTATGGGGTCAGTAAATCCACTATATTCAGTGTAGGTTGGTTGAGTCTTTGTCCAATGGAGAACATGAGTCATCAAGGAGATTCTCTATTCTCAGAAAATTCAGAACCTAAAGCTTCTTTGTAAAGTAGATTTTGAAAGTTCTCTGGGTTGTGAATGCAAGAAGGTAAGTGGATGGGTTAAGAATGATGATGAGGTGACCTATGGGCTAGATCGACTGCGAGAGTCCAAAGGCCTGGCTGAGCCAGGGGCTGAAGAAATACAAAAACAGATATATGGAGAGGCATTTTAGGAGCATAATCAGTATGATGTGGTCACCAATTAATGTAGAAGGTGAGGACACAGGAGATGCTGGTGTGACTCTGAGGCCCCTGGCTTGGGCAATAAGATGGAAAGTGGTGTTGGTAATAAAAACACAGCATGTTTGGAAGGGAAACAGACTCATAGGTGTGAGATAATTACTAGACTCCTAGTGCTTCCAATAGGCAGTGCAGGCTATTTGTATGGAGCTTCAGAAAACAAACAAACAAAAAAAAAACAAAAAAACTTTAAGGCCAAGGTATCAATCTAAGAGTTAATGCCAAAATAGTTGATGAAGCTGTTAGAGGCAGTGATATCACCTAAGGAAAACAAAGACAAAAGACTAAATATCTGAGTTCATTAGGGATGAAGGACAGAAGAAGAAAAAAGAAGAAACAGACTGCACTGCAGTGGTATGAGGAGGTTGGGCAAAGACAGTGAATCGTGTTGAATTTTGCAGCGAGGTCCAACAAGAGAAGACTTTGAAGGACGCTTGTGGGGGACACTATTCAGGCCATGGGTGACTTCGGCAAGAGTCTTTCCTATGGTGGAAGTGGAAGGCCAGCACTACAAAATTAGAAAGTTGTGTGCATATACAGAATTTTTACTATGGTCCTCTCCAGTTCAAAGCCTCTTCATTTCCAAAGTTCAGACAATCACACAAAAACCCGTTTAAGCTAAATAAGAAGAATTCCTTGATTGTTCTTATGAGATGTAGAGATTGGATAGCAGGCCTTTTGAATTCCATTTGGGAGAGTTTAAAAACTAAAGAGTCAGTCATTTTAAGGTGGAACAGATTAGCCTCACAAGAATGAAGAATGTCTCTGAATTCCCCTTTCAGCCTTTGGCTTTTTTTCCATGAGGTCAGCCAAATAAGACTACAGGAGACAGCTTTACTTTTGCACTATACCTAGAGGATAAATTTGCTCTGTCTGAAAAATATTGAATTTTCTAAGTAGTTGATTTATTCAGAGGTCTCTGAATATTTCAGTGTACAATCAACTGCAGTTTTAATAAACCATAAACTATGCTTACTGCCTTATTTATTGATTTAATCACGGTGACTTGATGGCTAACTGGCATAGCACTTCCCATGGGTCCCTGATATCGAGGTCTAATTATGGGAGACAACAAAACAGTAAGATAGAAAGGATAGTGTTATTCTTGAGAAATGGAATGAAACAAAGCAAAATAAAAATATCATCTGTTTGGAGGCAGAGATTGCCTGGAAGATAGAAGGAAAGCATTATGAAAAACTTCCCTGTGGCTCTTGGAATCTTTCAAGCAGGTGCAGCCAGTGAAAGGATCCTATTAAAGAACAGCCCGTCTACCTCCTTGCAGCCTCACTGCTGTTTGTGCCTAGAGGTGTAAATGGATTCAAAGGTCATCTGCTTCTTAACATCCCATTCCTCCCCTTTTGGAGTGCTTTCAGGCTGAATTAGAGGCATTAAGAGGAGGCAGCTCTCCAGTCAACCTGAGAGATTCAAAAGAGCCCTTATATCCCCTACTGTGCCTTTGACAGTCCTCTGGGTCTTAACACTCCAAATGATTTGATTATGTTTGGTTATAGTTGCAATATTGATTTGAGTTAGAGGGGACCAGCAAGGGTCGAGCTGTGCTTTATGCTTCCTTGTGGTCCTATAGATCAGAGTCTGTTACTTCCACATCATCAGCTCAAAAGAATCGCCATCATCCTTCTAAAAACAAAATGCACTGTGAAACATTTTATAGACCCTAAGAGAGCTTGAAAAAATGGGTTGGTACAATAATAATTTGGCTTTTTTTTTTCCATGAAGCAGTTTTCTTTGGTGAATAAATAGCTCTATATTTACACACAGAATAAAGCTCCCTGAAAATCCCTCTATTTGGTTTTGACAAGTTTGCTGGAAATTTGACAAAGAAAACATTTATTTTAGACAGTGCTAGCCAAGTCAGTAAAGATCCTAGTGAACTGAATTTTTAAGTTTTAAATATAACACAAATTCATAGATTAGAGGCTTGTTTTCATTGCTTCTTTTTATTTACATATCAGACACCCACAACTGAATCACAATCTATAATACAGAAGCTTAAGTTAGAGAGGACTCTGGGGAAGGATAAGTAGGTGTTTTGTACTTGTATTATAGTTGGTGAGAGTCTGTCTTACGTGGAGATACACACAGATTTTATTATTTTCCTGCATCAGAACATTTAGGACAATGCCTATGAATATTTTCAGATGAAAGAATCCGTCAATATGCCATGTGTGTGTGATGATTAAGTGGCCCACCAATTTTCAATTTCTAGTATCTTACAATATGCATCACCCCCAGAAGATTTACTATCGCTAGAGAGGAAGCAGGAGACAAACGCATTTCCTGGACTACAAAGTTTCTAGCAGTGGTGGTCACATTGGATTGCCTCTGATTCCCGCCAGGTCATCAGCAATTGCCTTTGGTGTCTATCTCTGTGTGTAGGGAAGTACGAAAGCAGCCTTCAGAAATATCAAAAAGAAATCAAACAAATACAGGGATCTGCTGGAAGATGTATGCTTTATTTGGGAAAATGGAGTGAAAATGAATATGAGTTTGGTGCGGTTTTATTGTGAAAATGCACTTTATTTATATTTACCAACTTCCATAAGAATACAATAACTTTGACATCACAGTCCTAGTATCTAAACACAAACGTGATTTAACTGGAATGACATTGCACTAGCTTTAAACAAAACAAATGCTGAATAAAAGATGGAGGGAAGAAAAAAGCCCTATTTGGTTGTTACACATATATCATGACACATAGAAAGAGAAAGTGGTTTTATTGAGAGAGTAATGAAGTAACACAGAAAAAATAAGTTACACTGAACTGTAAGGGTGTTATTAGGCACTTCAAAGACAGGAATCACGTCTGAATCCTTACTTCCCATGAGTAGCATTAGTTGAGTACCCAAAACATACTTTCTGAATGAATAAGCTGCACTCCAGAAAGTTTTCATAGTTATTTCCTTTTTTAGGTGGACTTTCTCAACAGATTCCTTTCATGCACTGAAAGACAGTTGGGGAACCAGATTATAGGATATAAAGGAATTGAAGTTAGAAAGGGAGAGAGGGTCAGAGATGGGACAGGGAGTAAACAAGAGGCTGGGTGATCTGGGAGGTTTTGTTGTTCTGATTTTTTGTTAGTTGGTTTCAGGTCCAAGAACCTCGTGGTATGGAACCAAATGATCGAGAGCATTTGATGCCTGGGTGCCTGGGCCCAAGAAACTCCAACCTTGGCTCACTTTATCCTGAGGAGCAACCCTCGAACCCTCAATAATACTTTCAGAGACAAAGGACTAGTTTTGGGACTCTGCTATTCTACCACCCTACAAGGCAACTAAACTTTGGTGCTGGCTTGGGGAAAGTTTTCAAGGTTGAGAGACATTTCCCACATACTTCCTAAACCACCTACAATTTTAAAAACTCTTAAATGGAAGTTTTATTCAATGAGAGTACATTAAAGAGCCGGAAGAACAAACTTGTCTGGGAACTTGAGGGAAGCCTGTGTTCTGTTGTAGTGATATGCATAAATATATTAGGAGACCATTTGCAGGGCATAAAGATCATTAGACAAGTGGAAGAATTTGAAGACTCAGAAAATCTGCAGGCTTCAAAGTTTTGCCAAGACTGTACTGTGAATGTGAAGGGTGATTGTAGCACAGACCATGCGTTGACATTTATTTCTAGCAGTGTTCTAAATAGAACTTCCTTTACATTAATGTGTTGAAGAGTCTTAAAATCCTCACTGATCTAATTTATAAACAAAGTTTGCTTTGTTCTTTAAGTGAGTTCTTGTAAAAGGAAAAAAAAGTCTCTTTATGTTTGACTTCAAGTTGCATGAAGCCTTCCATTCCAACATCCTTCCTTCCCTTCTTATCTCTCCTCCTCCTTTCCTGTTCTTCATGCACTATTTAGCATTTTCTAAAAAAGATCTACTATATAGATGTTAGGTAGGCTGGAGTATAGGACACAATTACATTCAGGACAATAATAACCAAATAAACATTTAAAATGTGAAGGTGTTATACTCTTCATTGAGAGCCATCCTGCAGAAGGACAGTGACAGGTAGGATCATGTGGAGATACAACTGCATCCTAGAAGGTGGACACATGGGCCATGAAGGCAGGAGGGCAGCTGGTCATTTTCTGTGCATGGGGTTGGGTATTTTTAACAAAGAAAGGAAATTGAACACTTAGTTCATGACTGACATCTCTATGAGCTATAAAAGTTTGTGCTGAGTATATTTCAAAGAAAAAAATGGAGCACAACAAAGGAGGGGAAGCCAACGTTGTCCTGTGTGAATTTCATTGTTATTATCTCCATCAGGCCTCCCTCACAATAACCATAAAAGCCACGCGTTTTCCACATTTCCTTTTCATATGTAGAAAGTAAAGCTCTGAGAGTCACAAATTGACGAAGTTAAACTGTGACTGGAAATTCTAATCTGCCTGACTCACATTTCTTTCAGGTTAGAAAGTTTATACAACATAGTGAGGAAAAATTTTAAAAGATTAGACAAGGATCCGTTTTAAGTGTTTTCTTACAATGCTGAGAAAATTATAGAATGGTTTTCTGATTCCCAGTGTGCTATCATGTACAAAAATCTCTTTATAATAAAAATTAGAGTAGCTCCTTTAATATCTATTAGAAAGGCCAAAGAGTTTCCATAGCAATCTTCACACTTGGGCAAGTCCCAACCATCCCAGAGAAAATGAAGATATAATGGTAACTTCTGAACTGAAAAAAAAAGGGTGACCAGTCAGAGAAATAGCTATGAATACAATCTAAATAAAATTTCTCCTATGCCCTTTATTAATAAAAAGGCGAACTGTTTACTATTTTCCCAAATAGTTAATTGAATATTTTTGAGGAATTTCTAATTGCAATGTCATTGTCTTGCCTCTTCTTAGTGCTTAGCCCTATAATTTGAGATCTACTGGAGGGCAGCATTTGCAAATTAGAAACATAATTGAAATCTACTGCTGAAGAAATTGATGTTTACTGCTACATAAAATTAGTGCAATCATTTAAAATGGTATGGACTCTATTTTCTTTTCACCTCACTGACTTGTTTTTCTCTGAAAGGATTTGTAGTTGGAGATATCCCTCAAAAAGGGCAAGCTTTCTTTCGACATACTTCCAAAGGAACAGCATGAGGAAGTGGAAGGGACCTTAGTAATGAAGCACAGGATGCTGGGATAGGCAAGATGGAGAGCCAAAAAAATTTTGAGCCAAGCTGAGTAAAGGGAGTTACTGGTAGACTAACTTTATAGATATATTCTTTTATTTTTAAACTTTATTGAGAATTTCATACATGCATATAAGATGTTTTGATCAAATCCATGCCCACTCCCTCCTCTCCAACATTTCCCCCCCTGAAGAGGTAACCCTAAAATCTTTTAAGGATTAGATACAAGCTCCCAAATACTTTTGACATTTTTGACCTTGGAACAGAGTATGTTGCTAATATTAGGCCCAAGGACATTTTGACTTTTAGCCAAGAAATTGACTACATTTTTGGGGGGTCTTTTTACCCTAACTGCTTAGCCAATTCCTACCTCCTATTCTTATCACACCATTCTCTGAAGGGGTTACTCAAGTTGCCAACAGGGAATAGGGACGCCGACTGCTCTGGCTTCTTCCATGCTGAACAGGGATGCAGGGTGAGGCAACTGGAGTACCCCTTCAGTGGGTCTATCTAAAAGACTCCCAAATTGCATTACTTTTGTCTCTAAGGGGAGAAGAAAGTCCTTGAATCTTGAATGGGAGATGTGAAGGAGAAGTAAAGGCAAGAGTAATTAGCATTACAAGTTCTAGACAGGGAACTAGAAAAAAGTCAGAGCAGGGCATTTTTCAAATGTTAATATGAGAGTCCATTGGAGTTTCTTGATACGTAGTCTTAAAACTGAGTCATTAAAAGTATGAAAAAAAATACTTAAACCAGTACAGTATCTAATTAGTGACTACCTTAAAAGTTCTTAAAACAAATGTATTAAGGCACAGTAACAAGAAAAAAGAAAATATTGTTAAGTCCTCCTCCTTAGGCCCTCCTCTGTGCCCTTGGACCCCTGCCCTTTAGGACTAATGGCTCTTTTCACTTCTGTAAATTGCTTGGCTTAGAAGAACTAAATGGACAAACTGCACCGAATCCATTCTGGCTGGCCCCTCCATTTTGGGATGTCTCAGGCTGTTACAAGTTACAAGCAAGGGCTGTGGTTATAGATTAGACAAGCCCGGGCATGTAAAGGGGGCCCAGGCAGGTTTGAGGCCTTATAAGGAATAAACAGGGTCCTCTAGCCCTGGAGATAACAGTCAGCACATTCCACAGCCCTGAGGGCAGCACCCACCAATGAGAACCCCCCAAGACTGTAACCAATCAATTCTGGCTCTTTGGACCAATCAAAATATAACTCTGTCATTCCCCTCCTCCCTTTGTCTGAAACCTATGAAAAACTCCCTCCCCTTGCAATCGGGGCTCTCAGACAGACCTACCATGTTAGTTTGGTCTGAGAGTCTGAGCTTAAGCCTGAATAAAGACTCTTTGTTCTTGCATGCTCTCTGGACTCCAAGGTAATTCTTGGGGATCCATTCTCTGGGCACAACAATATAAGCAACATATGTAGAGAAAATATTTACAAGTCACATTGCTGATAAATAGCTATACCATCTAGATGGTATATCTGGAACATTCAAAAAGTCTTAAAACTGAACAAAAAGAAGGCAACCCAATGAAAAAAATGGGCAAAGGTCTGAATTATCACCTGACCAAAGAAGATACATGGATGAAAATATACAACAGAAGACACCAAGTACTTTAAAAAAATCATTAAGGAGTTTAAATAAAAGCAATTATTTTCTACCATACACCTATTAGAATTGCTAAAATACAAATGTGTGATCATAACTTACTGGTGAGAACATAGAGTGATTAAAAAAAATCTCATTTATTGTTTGTGAGGATGCAAAATGACATAGTCACTTTTGGAGATTGTTTGGTAGTTAAAAATTATTAATTTGTGTGTATGATGTTTGTGTGTGGACACATGCCATAGCATTCATGGAGATCAGAGGACAACTTTGGGGAGTCAGTTTTCTCTATCTACCTTTACATGGGTTCCTATGATCAAACTCAAGTTATTAGGATTATGAGGCAAGTGCTTTTACCCAGAGAGCTATCTCACCGGTCCTTGATAGTTTTTGACAAAGCTAAAATTTTATATTAAAAAATGGATAAATTACCAGATATTTATTCAACTAGTTTAAAGTTGTATGCATAGAAATACTGTGTTCATAATCACCCCAAATTGGAAGTAACTAAGATAGATGTTCTGCCATTTGGAATGGGTCAGCTGTAGTCCATCCATACAATGGAACACTAAATAGATCATCTACAGACTGGGCATGGAAGCACATGCTTGTAAGATCCTAACTCAAGATTTTACAGCAGGAGTAGTACAAGTTCAAGGCCACCCTGGCAATATAGTGAGACTGCCTCAAACACACACACACACACACACACACACACACACACACACACATTGAATGAAATGGGCTAGGAATTTGAAAAAGATATATTCTCAGAGTTCAGCTTTTTTCATATATTCTAGAAAAGACAAAACTACAGAGATACTAAATAGTTCAGAGTTCAACAGGATTTAGGGGAGGAAAAAGAATTGAATAGGGGAGTACAATGGAGTTGTTTTTTATAAAAGCTGGTGAAACTCTTCTATACGATCCTGCACTGGAAGATTCATGGCTTATCTATTAGTCAATATCTATAGATCTCTACAATGCAGAGTGAACCATAATACAAACTATGGAGTCTTGTCAATAATGGTGTTTAAATATTTGTCCATCAATGGCACCACATTAAAGCATGATGCTAACAATAGGAAATAACATGGAAACTGTGCCTGCAAGGAGAAGATATTCAGGAATTCTCTATTGTTTCTTTGACGTTTTTCTGTATATGTAAAACTGCTTTGAACATAAATTTAATATACTGAAAAGAAGGTGCTGACCTAAGTAACTTTGGAAATGAGTGGAGTCTTTAAAAGATAAAAGGAATTTTGCCATAACACTATTGTTTTATTTGATACTATAATTTCTCATGGGACATTAGTCTAATATTTCTGAAACACTATACATGTATACTAGGGTTGAACAAATAAATTCTTGAATGTCTGTGCAGTGGGAACTAATTTGATTACTACTGGAATAGGAAATTACAGATAAGCAAAAGAGGAAGATTAAAATATATAGTCCTTTTGTATTGGATTGCTGTTGGTACATACATATGTCCTCTGCCTAGCTTAATATAGACATGAATGGCTAAGAAATATGTGTATAAGATATATATATATGTGTGTGTGTGTGTGTGTGTGTGTGTGTGTGTATGTGTGTGAGTGCACATGCATATATCTTTAAGCTCCATTTTTTGAGGCAATGACACCCAGTAGACCCAGTAATAACCACCACATCACAGTCAGACTTCGGTTTTCAATATTCTTCTATGAAAGGAATGCTGGCTCCTTGGATAACTGGCTGTCTCTAGAGTAGGGCAAGGGTCACCGCATGAGCTTAGTCCTTATTGTAGTTCCAAAATTAAGGAAGAACTGGAAAAAAAGATCTCATGGAAGCATATCAAGGGAGGGCCAAAGGAGCCAAGTAAATGAGGGTCTAATGAACGGCACAGAAGAATTTGGGCAAGAAAACCCAATATAGCCCTAAGTGACACATTTACAATGGAACCTCTACACCTAAGGCTCATGGAACATGGCAGAACAGGAGTAGAGAGAATACTAAAGCATCTTCCAACTCTCATCAATGAAAATCCCTCTTGCAACAGAGGGCAATTTACACAAAAGGCCACAAATGGCCAAAGTATAGAGAGTAAGTTTGCAGTGTGCGTCCCTGGATAGGACTCCTATAGTAAACTCCACCCACCTGGGGCTCAAGGAACAATGAGGAAGAGGAGGCAGAAAGATTGTATGAGTTATGGGAGGTGTTATATTATGATATGGAAACAGAGTCTTAACAGGATCCTGGGAACCTGTTCATATGAATCTACAGCAATGGTTTCAGCATAAACAAGACCCATGAAAACTCAAGCAGTCAAAAACCTAGAACAGAAATGGGGAATTGGGCATTAGGCCCTAATCTTAGCTGAAAAACTATTGGCAGCTGATTACTACTGGGTGAGGAAGAGTGAATCTTCTTTAACAGAGTGGATCTGGATAGGCTGACTAGACTCAGTGGATGAACCTGTACTGAAGGATATCTGGGTACATAAAATTGATCCGACAGGCCTTTACATATATGACAGAATGCATGAAGCTGATGGGGTGTGTGTGTGAGTGGGTGTGGATAGAGGAGGGGTGTAAAGATGATTAAGATGTTTTATATGAAGTGCATAAAAATTCAATAAAAATATATTGAAAAAAGGCTCAATATTGGATGATAATCTAAAGAACAAAATAAATACTCATGAGTTCATACTTAACATAAATCTAGGTTGCATAGATAAATGAGAGAGGATAGAAAAGCCTCCTACATTTAATTTAAAAAATATATGTAGATACATCACTCTCATAAAAGTGGAGCATGACTCCCCTTCCTTGTTGGCAAACATAATGACTTCCTTCTAAGAGTAGAGGACAGAAATGGGGACAAAAGTTATTTTACTGCATAGAAACCTGAACGTCATTCTCTTTTGGCTTACTACCAATGCCCTCTTTCTGGTCTTTTTAAAAATTCTTTTTATTGATTCTTCAAGAATGTCATACATTTTATTTTGATCACATTCAGACCCCTTGCCCATGTTCCCCCATCCTACTACCAACCCCCACACTTGATGTCCTCTATTAACAGTTTTCTTGTTTAAAGGCTATTGAATCTCAAATACTCTCGGGTGTGGGTCTATCCCTTGGAATCCGATCAACCTACTAGAAGCCACCTCCTTTTTAAAAAGCATACATCTTCCAATATTGCCCTTTTTAATTTCTTATTTGAATGTCTGTCCTTGATGCAAACTTTTTTTTTCCCCACCTTCTGCCAAATCCACAAAGAGGGCCCTATCTTCCTGTCATTCTCCTCACCTCAGTGCATTTTCTTCTTGTACATCCACCCTGAAGTTCTAATCACACAAAAGAACTCTTTTTGCTCTAAACAGAAAAGAAAGAACACAAGGAGGCATAACTCACAACAGATAATTACAATATGGAGAGGTGTGCCTGCACATCAATAACGATGGAAAGATAAAAAAGAATTATTTTGATCTTCTTGATTTCCCCAGGTTTGTAAGAGCCCCCTTCCCTCTGACTTACAAAAATCACTCTGTAGCTACCCAACTGGCTGTTGACTGTGCTGAGAGTTGGGCCCTGGAATGCATATCTTTGCATTCCCATTGGCTTCCTCATACGTATTTACAAAGGTGATTGAATGAAGGTTATCAATCTTGGACAGTCATTTTCAGTTACAGGAAAAACTCAAAACCGGTATCAATTTGACTAAATTAAAAACAAAAAATAAAAGTTATTTGTAACAGAAGTCACTTGATGGAAAAGGACTGGTGTGCTATTGTGGTTTCTTCATTTGTGGCTGATAATGCATGTTGGGTAATGCCTCTTGCGTATGAGCCATTATTACAATAATTAATAACAGTGGCAGCTCAGTTGATAGGAACTTGGCAGTGTGTATATCCTTATCTTCAAAGCTCCAAACGGTTTGGAATTTAGCTCTTTGTAAAACC
Organism: Nannospalax galili; assembly: GCF_000622305.1. Taxonomy (NCBI): domain Eukaryota; kingdom Metazoa; phylum Chordata; class Mammalia; order Rodentia; family Spalacidae; genus Nannospalax; species Nannospalax galili. The sequence goes on from NW_008359591.1 coordinate 681,188, forward strand.
ATTTAATAGGAGTGTGTGTGTTTAGAATCTGTTCCCAGCACAAAGCCTGACCCTTATCTCTAGAGTCATTAATGAGAAAGCACCTGACGAATTGACTGGCACTGTGTACTCCTCCACAGAATTCCTCTTCCTGCCAAATGAATTTCTTGCAGTCTCCACTTGCAGCTAAGAAGCTGTTGAATGAAAAACAGTCTGAGGCCAATGTCTGACACTTTCTTCAAAAGACGATTTTTGCAAAGTAACATTAATTTATTGAAAAGATGGAAAAATTCATCTTTTTATTTATTTGGCCAATTAAATGTTTGATGTTTATTTGAATGAGTGAACTGATGGGTTAAATACTCCACAGACGCTCAGAAAGGGATCTTCAGGACGAATGCAAGCTTTTTTGTTTAATGATATTTAGTCTCATACAACAGTGAAAATAAAAAAAATGTCAAATGTATTATCAATATTCAAAAATATTATTTAAGTATACTCATGGTTCTCCTAATTAGACTTTATTACCTATTAATTTAACAAAGAGTCAATGGATATTTTAGGTATACAGGAATATTACTGTGACAAAGTACTTAAAATGCAGATAAAATAGCTGGCTCTATTTCATTGAAAATAAAATTAAAAATTTTCAAGGGACAGGAAATTTTCAGAATACTCAGAATATTGTGATCACTATCTCTACTATCCTTGTAAAGAGAAACAATTTGCCATGAGAATATTTCTATTAGAGGAGATATTTTCAAAGTTCTATTTGGAACATTATAACATTTAAGTTATGTGTTCAATAATATTATTTAAGAAAAAAAGGGTCACATTATATGTTTCAGTGGCGAAGATTTTAATGGATTGCTCAGTAGATCAAGCCTGGTAATCTGAGTTCAATCCCTGAGACACACAGGATGGAAGGACAGACCCACCTGCACTAAGTTTTCCCATACCCTTCACTCACACACCGCTGGGTCCCACATGGTAGTAGGAAAAAACCGAGTTCTCCAAACTGAAGTCCTCTGAATGTCACATGTGTGTTGTACACACTGGTGTGCCTGCATCTCTCTCCCCTTCTCAAACATACACAACACACACACACACACATACACACACACACTTTCTCTCTCTGTAAATAAATAAATACAATTTAAAAAATAAAATTCCAGCTGGTTATATGAGACAGAAACTTGGCAGAGTTACTAGGACAGCAGGGTTACTAGGATAGGTGTTAAATGGTATCTCAGTGAAGAAAACTTAAAAAATGAAAAAAAAATATAGAATAAGTTTTATTTTGTTTTGTCATTTTTTTTTGTTAGAAGAAGAATCTCATGTTAGCCCAAGTTAACCACAAACTCCCTAGGCAGCTGCAGATGACTTTGAACTTCTAACCCTCCTTCCTAGACCTCCGAAGTGCTGAGATTCCAGGCATGTACCACCACAGTCTTTCTATGTGGTATTGAACACAGGGCTTTGTGCATGATAAAAAACAAAACAAAACAAAACAAAACAAAACAAAAACACTATACCAATTGAGCTACATCGCCAGCCCTAGTTCCTTTCGTTTTCCGATTTACTTTTCTTTTTAGGTAGAGTCTCCTTGTAGCCACAGCTGGACTAGAACTTGCTGTGTAGATCAGGCTGGCCTTGATCTCACAGAAATCCATTTGCCTCTGCCTGTTAAGTGCTGCAATTAAAGGTGTTCACTACCATGCTCAGCTTAGTTTCATTGTTTTAATAAAATGAGAAATAGTGCCAATGGTGATGAAGTGATTAAAACTAGAAGACAGAGTTACCGATCAGAGTGAGGCTATTAAGAGCAGAAATAAGGATGCATATAGAGGTTCAATTCTTGAATAGATACTGAAGTTTTGGAATAAGGCCAGCAAAGATATTAGCAGATAACTAAAAACTAGTAATAATCAATCTACAGCTGAGATGAATTTGAGGGGACACAGGTGTCCATGGTATTTTTAACCATCTTTTGCCATGCTAAGCTATTTGACTACAGTAACGGTCATTGTAACCTTCTACGATAAGAATTGTTCTTAGATTATATCAAGTCTTCTCAAATAGCCTCTGAAATAAGCCAAATTATTGTCTCCATTATACCAGAAAATTGAGGCTTTGATCTAAGAAATTTATCCAAAAAATACAGGCTAGTAAGTGTCAACATCAATGTTTAATTGAATGCAGGCAGTCTTGATTTAGAAATCACAAATATGCAGGTCTGCTTAGGTTTGGAGGTACATTGTTTGCAATTGGAAAATTATATTATTAAGGCCCAGAAAAAAAGAAAAGCTGCAAGAGTTCAGCGGGACAAGGAACTGAACTTGAACTCTTCTGTTGGGTTATAACTATTCAGGGGGAAAAATTGTACAGCCTAGGCTGGACAGGGAAGGGGCCAGTAGAGTGACCAGTTGGAAACCTTGGAGGACAGGAAGATTATAGGCAGAGTACAGGATGCAGGAGGCTTCCAAGGAGCTCCGTTTGTGAGTGATGATAAGAATCAAGTAGTGATCATCTGTATGAGTACCTGGCATGGTTGAAGTAGAGAGGAAATAAAGAACTCAGGATTCAAGTTAGTAATGGAATTATGATTGAGGCCTATTTATAAAGACTGTGTGTTAAAGGATATTTATTGCTGAAACATTTTCAGCAACTAGTTATACATAGTCAGTATTCCAGTATTTCAGTACAGAACAGTGGAAAAAAGAGTGGAGCTGCTGCCCTCATAGAGTTCATTTTCTAGAGTCTGTTCACCAGGTGATGATGGGTGCTTAAGGGAAACAAATGAAACAGGAAAAGTGTGATGCAATGCTAAAAGTCACCTTGACTGGTCCAAAGGATGCCCAGGTATCTGGTTGAGCATTATAGGTCTGTGAGGGCATTTATAGAAGAGATTAATTCATGAATTGGGGAACTGAATCAAGTGGATTGCTTGTTCAAATGTGGTTGGGAGTCATTCAATTCACTCAGGGTCTGGATAGAAGCAAAACTTGGAGGAAAGGAAGATTTGCCTGTTTTCCTGTATGTCTGAATGTGAAGAACATCAATCTTCTTATGTCCTTATGGATTCTGGTTCTCAGACTTTTAGATTTGGATTCTACCTCCTTGATTCCCTGAATCTATGTCCTTATGGATTCTGGTTCTCAGACTTTTAGATTTGGATTCTACCTCCTTGATTCCCTGAATCTATGTCCTTATGGATTCTGGTTCTCAGACTTTTAGATTTGGATTCTACCTCCTTTGATTCCATGAATCTCAGGCCTTTGAAATAACTGTACCACTGATGAGACAGTATATGCAGATTTCCAGTGTGCATACAATAGATCGTAGAACTTCCTAACTCATATTATCATATAAGCCATTCTTTATAATCTTTTTAGCTATCCTCTATTTGTGTATGTATCATAAGCATCATTACCACTATCATCATCATCATCACCACTATTGTAGTCATCATCATTATCATTATCATCCGTCACCTATCTATTTATCTCCATTGGTTCAGTTGCTCTAGAGAACCTGATTACTACAGGAAAGTAAGTATAGTCAGGATAAAGGGTGCATAAAAGGGTGATCAGGAACCAAGCAAAGGCTTGTGAGGTCAAATGGTTTGACAGATTAGTTTTAGAGATAGATGGAAAGTATGAAAGAGATATATAGTTTTCTTTTGATGTATAAGAATAAGGAGTTGGATTTTTGTCTATTTATTTTAGATAGTGATTAGACAGAAGGAATGTTTAGTGCTAGAAAGATTTGATAGGGCCTGGAGAGATGGCTCAGTGGTTAAGGGCACTCGCTGATCCTTCAGAAGACCTGTGTTCAGCTCCCAGCACCCATGTGCATCAGCTTAAAACCATAACTAATCCCAGCTCCAGAGGATGTCACCCTCTTCTGGTTTCTGTGCATACTGCATTCACATGCACTCCCCCTTTCCCCAATATACACATAATTTTAAAAGTAAAAATAAAATCTTATAAAGATACATACTTTTTCTTTAAAAAGAGAAAGGCGTATTAGTCAGGGTTCTCTAAAGAAACAGAACCAATAAAATGAATATATGTTCAAGAAGTCCAACAATGACTGCACCACACTGGAGAGGCTGAGAATCCTGTAGCTGCTTAGTCCATGAGGTTGATAGCTCAGCAGTCCCAATCTGGCACTGAAGGCCTGACGGATTCTAGGAGATCTGCTAGTCTTCAGTCCACATTGGGATCTAAAGAAATTGGTCACAGCACCAAGACAAACTTACCAGTGAGAGATAACACAAGCGACAAAAAGCAAGAGCTCCCCTTTGCTGTGGTCTTCTAGACCCGCTGCCATCAGAAGGTAACACCCACGTTTAGGGTGAATCTTCCAACTTCAAACGATCCAATCAAGAAGGTCTCTCTCTCTCTATCATTTTAGTTAATACCAGATCCAGTCAAGTTTACACTCAGGATTAGCCATCACAAAAGGTTAGATATAACGATCTGGATTTCTTCTAGCCCAGTAGTCTGGACTAGAGATATTTTGGAATCATATTATTGATACATGAAGACATGGAATGAATGGGATCATTAAGGAAGAGAGGCTAGGTAGAGATACAAATTTTTAAAATGGATACATGTAGGGTCATTACTAAAATATATAGATTTGAAAATATCCAACAAAAAAATAAAGAAAAATAAACAGAAAGAATAAAATCAAGAGTGCAGTCATGCCCAAAATGTAGAAAATAAGAGACTGCAGAGTGCATGTCCCTGGATAAGACTCCTATATCAATCCTCTGCTACCCAGGACTCAGGAACCAGTGCAGAATAGAGGGAGAAAAGACTATAAGAGCCAGGGGTGGTGGATGACCACAAGGAAACAGCATTTTCCAGGCAGCTGGGAAATAGTTTATATGAACTTACAGTGATGGTGACAGCATGCACAGATCTGTGTAAACTCAAACTAGACAAAAATTCAGCATAGAACTGGGGAAATGGGAAAGAAGCCCCAACCTTTGCTGAGGAACTATTGGCAGGTGATCACTGCTGGGTGAGGGACAGTTGGTCTTCCTTAAGAGAATGACACCATTTAGGTTGACTAGGCTCCAGTGGATGGACTCACACAGAAGGATACAAACTTGACTTGATAGGCCTTAGCATATATGAGAGAATGTATAAAATCCAGTGGCCGGTGTAGATATGGGAGGGGGTCTAAATATGATTAAGATGTATTGAAATGCATAAAAATTCAATAAAAATATGTACTGTAAAAAATAAATAAAACTGGTAAATCTATAACACAATAAAAAGAAGAATCCTGCCATGAGGATGTGTTTTAAGGTGGTGGAGCTGTTGACTGAGGCAAATATTCCTGAGAAGGAGTAGAGAGGAAAATGAAACCTAAGAACTGACACCTAAGTTTAGCAACGTGGAGGTTCTTAGTGGTCTCGACAGAGCAACTTCATTGTTGATAGGTCAATAGAGAAGGGAGAAAATAAAATCAAGAAAGCATCAGTACGTCCTCCTTAGAGTTTTTCTGTCAGGCAAAGTGATAAAATGTAGTGAGAGTTGGGGAGGTATTTAGCATCAAAAGAAATTTTTAATGTTCAAAATGGAAAAAGTTGCAGTATACTCATGTGTGTTTGGAAGCTAGCTGGAAGAGAGGCAGAAATAGGTGTTGTGGGAGGAGGGAGAGCTGAGCACAGGTGGCGTGGCTTCCCTCAGGGCACAAACCGGCTATAACTACAATTCCAAAGTTGTTAAGAGGCTAGAAGGCTAGAGGATAGAAGTGGATTTCCATACACTGGATACCTCTGAATAGTGTGAACCCCAGCAAGGGATGGGTAACAGTACTGAACACAGAACTTCAGACAATGGGATTGCACTTCTGCCTAGAGACAACTGAATAGTTGAATGGGTAGTGCAAATAAACCATTACAGTAAAAATCTACAAAATGCATATTTGGTATGATTTTCACTTTCAGAAGTGAGATTCTATTACTGAAAACTGCTCACCATACAATATACACTTGTACAAAAATATCCTTATGTAATATAGTACCAGGTCAAATGAATGTGCAAATGATAATTAAACAACAATAAAAGCAAAATAACATTTCCACACAAAGGAGAAAGCTGCAGGCTATGAAGCAAGGCTTCCCCTATGTCTCTTCAAAGAAAAAAATTCTGAGTTCATGCATGTTGATATTCTACTTGTTAGAGTTCACGGTTGTTTGAAACGTCTCCTTTGTATCTTTATGGATAGGACCTTTATGGATAGGACCCACTTTTGCAAGCTGAGGGAAACTATATTCTCTTACCTTTCTATTGTCAGAAAATAAGGTATGTGATAGTGGAAAGATATCTAAAATGGAAATCAGGACGCTGTGTTTCTTGCCCTGTTCTGCCACGAACTCCCTGGAAATTGGTTTCCTTTCTGGAAAATAAAGTAGTTGGTTCAGAGGATGCATAAAGCCTCATCTAGACCCAAGTAATAAAATCATAATAACAATCTAAATAATTCAGAATTTCACAGCTGATGCCCTTTATTTTATATGCCATAATATTGTATGTCAAGATAAGTCATATTTGTAATGTGGAGAGGTTACCAATCACCCATGTGTTAATATCTTACAGGGCTATTGTGAAGATTAAAAGAGGAAATGTGAATGAAATTCAAAAACTGTAAGGTGAAATAACTGTGGTCATTAATAATATGCAAACACCTTAATAGCACATCCATTGCTATCATCCAGACTGTGCTTTTACTTCATTTCTGAGATATTGAGTGAAGTCTCAAATGAATGCAAATGGAGAAGGAAGAGGTTTTATTTGAAGAAAATCTTTAATTTTTTTTCCTGTTGTTGGGAAATGACATTCAGCTCCTATAGGAAAAAAGACGGGGGTGGGAGGATCATCTAAGTTTAAGGTAAAGTTAGCCTCAAATATTGGTACCAATCAGAATATCATGTAAAGAAACATTGTCAAATTTTGTAAAATGTTCATCACTTTATGAAAAATAAAACAATAGGTAAATTATGATTTTAATAAGTTAATATAACTTAACTTGTAAGGTCAAGTTAATAATTTTAATGCAAATTTATTATTACTTTAATACCTATGAAATTTGTTCCTCCCAAGTTTCTTACATTTTATGTTTGCACAGATTATTTGTGTATATAAAGAACATTAATAATGAGCCTTTATCTGCTAATCTGTATGCTTTTATAATAAAGAGTTGTAACTTGTAGATGGATAAACTGTTGGAATGAATGTAGAACAGCAGAAGTAACAATAATAAAAATGTTAGATTTGTATGGCACTTAATTGTTTCAGAGAAGCATCGGTATTATCTTGTTATATTCAACAGTATCACTTACTACCCATGTCAGTCACATGCTTGCGTTGTAGCTTCTTTACCTCTGCAGTAAGGCCCACAGTGATTTGTATCTGAAAGAACTGTGTGTAAAATGTTTAAACTGTGCCTAGTGTGTGGTAAGCACCCAGGAAATGCTTGCTATGAGTCTAACTACTCCCTGTAATTGGTTTCAGATGATAAGAGTGTTAGGTCCTAATCCCTTTGCAGCAGTGTAGTGATTCATCAATCGTGTTATAAATCCAACATCTGAGGGTATCTAACACAAATATCAATGAGTAAAATATGCTAGAAGGGACTGTGGCAAAGCAAATAGTGTACACTTCTAAAACTAGCACTTTATACCCAGTTCCAGGCAATGTTGCCAACAGAGAAATAAGTCAGAATATTGTCACAGTGTCTGATTTCTCAAGGTAGACACTTGGAAATTTACTTAATTCCATAACTGATGATTGGCAAGTCATTTTGTTTTTTGGTGTACTAGTATGTGGACCAAACATACACAGATCTCTGAGAAGAGCCAGAACTGTGTGCAGCCATGTGTGAGAATGCTCATCACTCTAGTGACTCAACAGTTTTTTTTTTTGTATCTTAGTGGATTATAGAAATTGGGAATTCATGGATAACTGGAAGACTGAAATAGTGAGATAGATATCAGATTGGGATATCAGATTAATATCTGCATGGTTATATCAATTGCAACATTTATTCCCAATGCAGAATTGTCCTAGGTATCCATCAAAGGGTAAATGGATAAAGAGAATGTAGTCTATAGGTAGATATCAGTTTAAAAAATGAATGAAGGGCATTATTCCATTTTCAACAATGTGTATGAACCAGGAGGGCAGTACTCTAAGTTAAATAAGCTGGGCAGAGAGGCAAATACTACAGGATCTCACTTCTATGCAGACTCTGGAAGCATGGAACTCACAGAAATAGAGGGCACAACTGTAGTTGCTAGACATTGTGGCTGTGGTGGGAACTGAGGAGATGTTGCTTAAAGTGTTCATGAGAAGGAAGTGTGTTATTTGGCTCCCTGATAGTTTTGCATTTTCTAGGTAACTTTGTTTTATAGCTTTAGGGTTTTTTTTTTAATTTGGAAAAATTACTGTATAACTTGCATTCTTGCCAATTTACTGAGGTTTATTTTATGCAGAATATGACTTTTGTAGGTAAAAGTTTTTGTATCTATTTGGAAATATTATGCTTTTTGTTATGGTTTTTGTAGACTTATACATTTCAGATAAAAACTGGACATGGGAGCTGATCATTGGGGGATGATAGTGGACAGATTGAGAATTCTAAAATAATAACTGAAGACCAAAGAGATGCTGTCTGGATCCAGAGGACTCCTGAGATATAGTAAACTCTACCTGTGTATGTTTCTTGATCGTTTGGAAGAAAGAATTGTGGGTAAGAAAGTAGATAAGATTGGAAGAACAGAGGGTTGGGGGAACTTCAAAACGGAAGAAAGATTTGAGACCTCCAAGTCCATGCTTTGAGATTTTACTGGGTTAATTTGAAATCAAGTTAACAATTGCACAGCTCTGTGTGGTTGCTGTGTTGTTTTAACTGAGCTTTGCTTCAGGGTTCTGATATAGAATTTGTCTACACTTCAAACCAGGCATCAAACATTATTGATGTTCTGCCTGCTCTTAAAAAAGTAAATGTTGAAGGTACCAGGTTAGAGTCAGATAAATGTTCCTCTCTGACTCCATAGGCAAGACAAAAACCTTGTTAGTAGTGTGAACACATTCAATCTTATTTAACTCTGTGGACCCCTCAATTCTTTATGGCTTTAAAAAAAACATGTTAAATCAGTTAAGTGCTAGTTCTTTGATGATTTCTTTATCACAGAGGGAGATTCTTAGATAATTGAAGAGGGATGAACCATAATGAGTTTTCCCTGATGCTTGTTGCCTCTCATCACTAATTCCCCTGCTATCCTCTAGGGAACATACAGGGCCTCTCATCTCTGCATTTTTCATGAAAAGGCCTACATCTGATACATAGAGCTTAATTCTGCCCTTTCTGAACTGGGTGGGCTGGTGTAGGGACAGAAAGGAAAGGAGCTTGTTTGCTGACCTCCCTTTGCTACAAAATCTCTAATCCAATGAATTTTACTCCTGATGGATTGAGAATACCCAGATGCCAGGGTCCATCATTAGCCGCCTAGATACTTGTCCTGCATTACACCTGTCTTCTGCTGCTGTTCCATGGGGACAGTTAATTAGAAGACTTAGATAAGAATGCTCTAATTCCACATTCACTAAAAAATTCTTTTTGTTTTTGAAATGTTAGCTTATGCCACCATCAACTCACTGAATATTAAATCACAAGATGATTTTTGTCTTTCAGACCCTCAAGTAATTAGCACATTAGTGTTTTTAAAAAAGTAAACAACATAGGTAACTTTTTTTTTTGGTTCAGTCTTTGCATGTCAAATCCTACAATGCAGGTTGACTGTACAGCAGTGTGATACCTGGTAGGTTTACCAGACTCTAGGGCATGCATGAACACCCAGGGGCACCTGGGTGGCACAGATTGGAAATGAAAAGAATAGATAATAATGGAGACCATGAAATGAGGAGGGGGTTAATGGAGATGGGCTGGAGATGGGGGAGAGGGTCTGAATGTGATCAAAACATATTGTATGAAATTCTGGAATCAATACAAATTATAAAAAAGAGAACATAAAGTATTCGCTCTATTACAAAGTAAATGATAGTGGTGAGAGATCAGTGCTGTGCTGAGCTATCCTGGAGCCTGAAGAAAAGAAAATCAGTGCTACTGGCTGATTTCACTTGAAATTTTGATATTTTTTTCAGCATGGATTTTGTTCACATTAATTTTTAAAGATTTAATAGAATATAATTTCATTTATATTACCTAGCTTTTACCCAGAGTGAGTGCCTCACTTGCCTTTTACCCTTGTCTCAGCCAAGAATGTGAGGGTAGAAATGTACATTATATGGATGGTATAATTGAGGAGAAAAAGTTTAATTCACATCTTAATGTGAAGCTGAGTCATTAGAGAAAAACGTTTTCAAAAATCTAATTTATTATTTCTAATAAGGGTGCAAAGATGTATTTTAGAAACATTTCTATCAGATACAAATAAAATTTAAACAGCCTTTAGAAATCTGTTAGCTGTATTGATGCCTTTAACTTCCAGAGGTTTAAAACATTTAAATCTAGTTATATATCTGGAGGTACACAGCTTTAGAATTCTGTCTTCAAGTCTTCTAAACGTTGATGCTTTTTCAGAAGCCAGAGTCTTCCAAGGGTCATGTCCTTTTTCACAATAATGGGCCAACCCTGTGTCCTTAAGGGGCCCAGTAACTTGGACTTGCCCTGATGTTCTTGCCTTGGCTAAGTGTGGGTAATTAAGTAGATATGAGTGAAGCAGACATGAGTTTGTGAACTAACCATGTCTAACTGTTACAGAATTTGATTGATGCTTTAACTACCTGATGCTACAAATAAGCTATTGAGCTAAGATTATTTTTCTTTGTGGTGTTGGGGATCAAACACAGAGCTTTTTCAGTCGAGGTAAGCATTCTATCACTGAGCTATATATCTTTAGCTCAAGAATGATGTTTTTTAAGAAGTTGAGGGAATGGCTCACTACTTAGAGTGCTTGACCTGCATGGGTGGGCTCAAAATGATATTAATATATATATTATGTGTATGATTGTTTGTATGGATGTAAGTATACCATATGCATGCAAATCCCGCAGAGGCCAGAAGGGGCATCAAGCCCCATGAAATTGGTGTTATGGATGGTTGTTAGCTGTCATGTGGGTGATGGGAGCCAAACCCAGATCCTCTGGAAGAGCAGCCAGTGCTCTTAACCACTGAGCCATCTCTCCAGCCCCTCAAAATGATATTCTTGAATGTTTTTTTTAGATTCTGTAGTTTTTACTCTTTATTTTTTTTATAAATAGGTATCCAGTTCCATTTATTTAAATTTCCATTGATCAGTCCTAAAACACCCATGACAGCAAATACCCTTGTGTTCATATCTGCCAGAAAGAATAAATGTGCAGGACACGACAACAACTGTCTAAATGTTCCATTCCATGTGGTGGGTTTTATTTTATTTAGTTGTGTTTGCCAGGAAACTGTCATCATCAGCATGTGGGATTAAAAGGGGCAACTATCACCTTTCCTTTTCGGCTAAACTGACACGATTTTTATGTTGGACCATGACATGGCAATTTTTTAAGTGAAACTATTTTCTATCAGAAAATGAAGGTACATTATATAGTTGCTCATTTACATACTCTTTAGGAACTATTAGTTCAGATATTATACCTTTGAGAATGTAAATATCTCCAAAGTTTTTAAGAATTTAATTGATGGGACTGGAGATATGGCTCAGTGGTTAAGAACACTTGCTGGTAAAATATAAAATATATTATTAATTATGGCCACCATGATATTAAATAGACCTCTTGAGCTTAAATATAACTGAAATTTGAGGCCCCTTGAGTAACAACTCCCCAGACACTCTGAGTCAGCCATTGGTAAACACATCATTATCAATACTATTTTAAATACTATTTACAACTTTTATAAATTTAGCATGTGACCACTCTACATATGAGTGAGATCATGGCCTATTTGACTTCTGTACATGATTTATTTCACTTAGAATATCCTCAAACTTATCCACATTATCACAATGATATGATTACTTTTCAGTGTCTGAAAAGCATTTCATTTTATATACCTACCAAAAATTTTTTTTCACCAATTCATCCATCAAAATACACTTAAGCTGACTCTGCATCATGGATTGTGAATGATGCTTCAATGACCATAGTTGTGTGCATGTCTCCTTGACATTTGTTTTTGTATCACTTAAATATTTCCCCAATACCAAGAATGCTGGGTGACATGTTTAAGAGTTTATGAGGAACTTCCCTATTGTTTTCTGTATTAGGTTAATTTACATTCCAACCAACAATGTATAAGAGTTCTTTTATCTCTATATATTCACCAAATTTGTGAACTTTTTGTCTTTTGATAATAAACATTTTGGTGTAAGATAATAAATCATTTAATATTCTCATTTGCAAAAAAAAAAAAAAAAATAGGAACACTTGCTGTTCTTCCAGAGGGCCCAGGTTCGACTCCCAGCACCCATGGCAGCCAACAACCATCTGTAACTCCAGTTTCAGGGGATCCAAGACCCTTCTCTGGCCTCTGCAGGGCGTTTTATGCATGTGGTGCACTTACATACATACAGGCAAAACACTCATGCATATAAAATAAAAATAATTAATAAAAGTAAAAGAATTTAATTGACAGGTATTCAGTTGTTTCATTATGTGAATAAACTTTACTAAATAACTAAAATAGATTCCATTTACTCTCTTTTGGAGTCTCTTTTCTAGACATAGAGTGTGATGGATAACCGCTTACTGCTGGTAAGCTGTGTGCTGAGTAAGTCCAATGGGTTTAAGGAGTTAAGGGATCAAGTTCTAGGGGAATGAGTAATCTTTGTAGGCTTGTGGTTCCTTCTCTCCTGTCCCCCATTTTCACCTTTCCAAATCTTAGACTTCATGACTATTTTATTTTTTATTTTATTTTATTTTATTTGGTCTTTGTGAGACAGGGTCTCCCTTTATAAAGCCCCAGCTGGCCTGGAACTCACTATGTAGACCACGCTGGCCTCAAACTCAGAGATCCTCATGCCTCTGCCTCCTGAATGCTGGGATTAAAGGAGTCCACCAGCATGCCCGGCTCATGATTATTTTATATCTATTTATTTTCCCTTTTTCTCCAATCACTTGCTCTTTATATCCCCTTTGATGTGCATTTTTTTGATCTGTCTTCTAATTCAACAATTCTCTCTTCATCTATACTTAATATATGCTAAATCTACCCCCTAATTTCTCATTTTATTGTTTGTCCCTTCCCTTTCTTATACCGTGCTTTTATCATTTCGTGACAGTCCTTATATTCGAAAATGATTTGTAGAAGCAATGAACAGACTAGGTAATTTTGCCTTCTCACAGATGAGGTTGTATTTTTTGCCTCTGCCAGTTTTCTTGCTTAGGAACAATTTAATCCAATTTTAGATATAAAAACAATTTGAGATCTTTCTTAAGACTCATCTACAACCCCTTCCAGTTCATGCTTACTCTTAGTTATTAACCTTTCATTCTGCCATCCTCAGGAAGAAGGGATCGTCAGGGCCTCCATTAGCAGTTACGACTTCTCATTTTCATTGTCACTCTCTGAAATGCACCAATATTGCCAGTGGAAAGTAGCTGGAAAAACTGGAACCCAACCGATTATCTGTTTTTCCCTAAACTAAGTCTTGGAAGTTCTTTACTCTCTCAGTGGTTATCTGATACCAACTATTCCCAGTATTCAAAATTGGAAAGTTGGTTTGAGTTTAGCTAGTCTACTATTGTCAGAGGTCATTCTATCAGTGAATATGTAAGTACAAGTTTTTACCCAGCTAATTATTCTTTCAATATATTATTTCTGGATCATTGTAGTATATGCAGCACTATTCCTAGAGATATGGGAAGTATTAGGCATACACGTAGTTTGCATAAATTATTAAATCACTAAAATCTCAGTTGTGGGTATAAGTTCTATAAGCTGTATCTAAATGCATGAGAATTTCTAGAAACCCAGTACTTTAAACCCTACTCATCTACTGGTAAATGGTTAAGTAAAGCTTCCCTAGAGCTATGAGACATAACCTGCTCCTGTTTTCAGACTGCCCACCCTCCCAAATTTTCCAGTAGCCATTTTTGCTTCTTTTTTTTTAAAAAAAAATATATCATTATTTTTTTTGTGTGTATGAGTGTTATGCCTGCATGTAGGTAAGTGTACCTGTGTCATGCAATGCCCAGGGAGGACAGAAGAGCTTGTCAGATCCCCTGAAACTGGAGTTATGGACAGTTGTTAGCTGCCATGTGTGTACTAGGATTTGAACCTGGGTCTTCTGTAAGGACAGTCAATGTCCTTAACTGCTATGCCATCTCTTCAGCCCCCATTTTTGCTTCTTTAGAAGCCAAGGAAAATATAATTTCAAAAGCACACATTGCACAACTATTTCAGAGCAACCTTTATATGTGTGAAAAATATTAACATAGAAATATCCACTGAACTCTTTCCTACCTAAATGACCCCCCACCTACTCTCCCTCGTTCTGACATCTGAGTAGCTTGCATGACTTTCTTCTTACTTTTCATTCTAGGGACCCATGGCTAATGTAGTAGTCACCACCTGTCCTGACTTTGCATGAATTTCCATCACCCAATTTACTTTTCCAAGTACTGTTCCCTATCTTATATGATTTTTGTTTTACTCAAAACAGACGTATTTCTGCTCCCTAGTGTTATCTTCTTGTCTTTAGTCATTGGCCAGTTTTCTGAGGGTTTTGTTTCCAAAATTTCTCTCACACCCACATTTCTGAATAAAAAAATCAAAACAAAACACAAACTCCCAGAATTCTTCTCTATTTCTTTTCATGCCCTTATGAGTTCAGTGGCCAGTCCCAAAGTGCGTTATAGAAGTGAAGCATCCCACTTCAGACTCTTCCTCCCAGGAAATTCCATTGCTACTTTTCTATCAAATAGCTTTTGTTTGCAAATGATTTGTTGATTCATATTTACCTCCAGCTTAGTCGTCTTCTCTTAGCTTCAGACCTACAAGTTCAACTGCTCTTTGGCATATGCTTTGATTATTCTGCAGGGACCATATACTCCAAATACCTAAAAACAAAATAACAAACTTTCTCCAAATCTTTCTCTTTCCCAGTCACTTTTATTTAAATAAATATTATTATCACCCCTCTACTTTTAAAACTGTATTTGAATTTTAAATTAATAGCCTTTATTTCTTAGAGCAGTTCTAGGTTTATAAAAAATTGAGACCAAAGTAAAAAGCTAAAAATTTTTTATTATTTTTATTTTATGTGTATGAATGTATTGTCTGCGTGTGTGTAAGAGCACCCATGTCATGCAATACCCATAGAGGTCAGAAGAAGGAGTCAAATCCTCTCGAACAGGAGTTATGGGCAGTTGTTAGCTGCATATGGATGCTGGGAATTGAACTGGGGCCCTTGGCAAGATCAGCCAGTGCTATTAACCGCTGAACCATCTCTCCAGCTCCCATAAAGGAAGTTTTTACATAGCTCTTCTCCTAGGCTCAGTTAAAACCATTATTTATGTATTGCATTGGCTACATGTGTTAACATTGGTTAACCAGTACAGATACATAATTATTTAATGAAATCTATAGTTTATATTGGAATTCACTATTTGTACTGTATCTGTCCAGGGATGTTGTAAAGTATATAACATTACCACCCATAAATTACAGTAATACACAGAATAATTCCACAGATCCTTTGCAATCCCACCATGTGTTCCTCTATCCCTTTCCCTGTCCCTTGGCAATAACTGATCATTTCATCATTTCCACAGTTTTACCTTTTCCAGAATGTCATGTGATAAAGTTATGTACACAACCATTTCAAATTGTTTCCTTGCACTTAGCAATATGCATTTAAGTCCTCCATGTCTTTTGTGTGATTTGAAGAGAGCATTTTATTTTATTGCTAAATAACATTTGACTCTATGAACAAATCAATATTTATTTTTCTGAAAGACACTGGTTGCTTCCACAATTTGGCAGTTAGGAATAAAATCAAGTAAAAACATCAATGTGCAAGTTTTTGGGTGGACATAGTGTTCAACTAATTTGAATAAAGTCTAGGTAAGTGTGTCCTAAGCAGCCTATTTCTTCCGAGGGGCAGGGCCGCTACAAAGACTTGACTGTGGAGAGTTAGCTGCAGAGGGAGGGGCTTTCTATGCCATCTTGGACAAGAGCTGTGGCTGGGAGCACAGTGGGCTGGTCCAGCCAGAATGGTCTGGCATTAACCAATGTGGAGTGAGACTGCGGGCCCACGAGGTCTGGGCAAAAGCTAGTGGTGATTATGGGTGTGCCATGGGAGCAATCTGGAGTGGCGAGCTTGAAGTCTGGAATGGGGGGCTCTGAGCCAGGGCAGGAGTGTTTGTTTCT
This sequence comes from Nannospalax galili, assembly GCF_000622305.1. Taxonomy (NCBI): domain Eukaryota; kingdom Metazoa; phylum Chordata; class Mammalia; order Rodentia; family Spalacidae; genus Nannospalax; species Nannospalax galili. Next base: position 697,580 of record NW_008359591.1, read on the forward strand.
TTGTGAGTCACTCCTTCCCCCAATGGTATAAACTGTAATAAATTCACACACAAAAAATATGTTATATGGTTTGTCTGATAGCACAAGAGACCCTGGGAGAGCTCAGGCGACAGTAAGCAATCCTGGACCGAAGGTGGAGACCACGTTTATCTTTGTAAGATAGTGCCAAAACATCATCCAAATTGGCTATTCTGTTTGTCATCTCCTCTAGCAATGAGAAGTTCTATTTGCTCCACATCCTTGGCAGCATTTGGTGTCTGAGTTTAGGATTTTAGCCATTCTAATAAGTGTGCAATGTTGTCTCATTGGCATCCATTTTTACAAAGCAGAATCTTCAAACTTCTGATGGTTTTCTACCATCTACTATCACTTTCTACTTCAGATTTTCCTTTCTACATACAACTTTCCATTTAATCTACTTTCCATCTTTACAGCTTCTACCTTACAGCAAATGGATAGCATTCAAATGTCTATCAATCCTGGGGAGCTCATGATCTCTTGACTCCAACAATGCAAACAAAACAAATTTAATCATGGGATCTCATCTCTGAAACCTCCTGGAAACGTTTTTATAGATTTTTATTTGGCTTAAGATGCAAATAAAGCAAATTGTCAATGTGTACAATGTTCTGCTCAACTGTCTCTTGATAATTTCTTCAGTGTGTTTTAAGACCATGCCAATCCCTTGCAGTTTCTGTTCTAACCTCTCTTGTCCTATTGAAAACTTGGGAAGGAACATCTCACAGGGCATCTCCTCTACTGACTGTGGGCTTCATCCTCACCCTACCCTATGCAGCTCACTCTGCTCACCCTTCCATGACAAGCACAAATGCTACATCTTTGGGAAGCCTCCCATCAATTCACCAAAGATGTAGGGATCTCTATTATGCTTCAAGATAATGAAGATCTCATGTGAAAATAGTTTCAGTACATTTATTTTGATTATTTGATTGGTGGCTATCTCCCAATCTACACACAGAATTCGAGGTGGAATAAGATGGTGGATTTTGGCCTATTCTTTTATTTTTTCAGTCTTTCAGTTAAATAAAATCAATGTACTCTTTAACAATTAGCATGATTCCTGACTCCAAGTAGATGGTTTCTAAAAACATGTCAAATAAAGTCTTTGTCTTAGCTGATGGTGAGATCAATTGGTCCAATCTTAAAGCACAGGAATCTATGTGCTACATCTAAAGAAATCTAACTAGGATAAAAGAGAAAAAGAGGAAGTTAAAAAAAAAGTCTGTAACTTTAGAATCATGGCTTTTTTGATGTGTGCACTCAGACAGAAGAAATCTATAGAGTGCCAACTGCTTCTTAGGGATACTTCTGGAATCTTAAAAATGGAATCTTAGAAAATTTTATCTTCAATTTTATTAAATCAATCTGCTTTTTAGCTTTTTTTCTGTTTTAAATCCAGGAGTTTAAAAATTTTCCATTTACATGAACTATGAAATCTGTGGCCTTTATTGGCTCTGTCCTCATTTATCAATTCTCCCTTAATCACATTGTCTCTCTTCTTGTATAAGATCCCTAAGGTAGGAGGACACAGATCTATTTATGTCTATGGCCCAACAAGTTATAAAAACAGAATAGGAAAAAGCCCTGTGGTCGTCTTTTTAAGCCTACCCTGAATGTCTCTTTCACAGTGTTATTTGCATGTGTTGAGATTTTGGCTAGGACTCTGATGATGTTGTGCCTGAGGAGTATTTTTCATTCTTAACAAAGGATCTGCTTTTCCTCTGAGGTCTATAAAGTAGCCAACACAGGCTCAAGGAAGCTTGTGAATTATTAACTGAACAGGGGCAAATAAATGTACATTGGGATGTTTCCTTTCTTTTAGAATTATGCATACTTAAGCTCTACAAAAGGCTGAGCCCCAGTATTGTCTACTGGTAAGACTGGCTTAGCACATGATTATATATTCACATTACATTTTCATTCCCTGCTGCAGATGGGAGGGCCAAGATAGCCGATAACAACAAAGAATTTGAAAAGGTTTACTATAGGTTTCAGTGGAGGTTGGCATTCACTTAACAATATATTTGTACATTAATTTCAAAATTTCCAAATAAAATTTGGACACTATATGTTTCCAAAACATAGTCACATAGCCATTAAAATGGTTTGTTTAGCTTATAAATTATGAAATATGTACTTATGCTGTGTACTATGTGAGAAGAACTGAATTAGGAGGACGACCTGGGTCACATAACACGGTACCCATGATTTGGTCACCAGTTGACCTATTTGATCATACTTTCTGTCTTTCGAAAAGCTAGTGACCCTGTGACTTTACAGAGACCTCATCCAGAGAGAATATTCTGTGCTTTGTAAAGGTAAATGCCTCAACATTTAAAATTTTTAAAAAAATTATTGATTCTTTGCAATTTTCATATAATTTAATGGTATATAGATTCCCTCCCCCACCTGCAGTTCCTTTATAGTCTCCCACCCCACCCAATTCAATGTACTCCACTATATATACAATAAGGCCTATAGAGTATGATTTGTGTCCCCACATGTCCCTCAGCTTGGGTCCATCCACTGGAGCCTGATCAACTTACCAAGAGTAGTCTTATCCCTATAAGAAACTGATTCTCCCCCTCCCAGAGCCATCAGTTGCCAAAAGGTCCTTAGGTTGTGTTGGGATTTCTTACCCACTTCCTCATGTCTATGCTAGGATTATGTCTGGTTTGAGCTTTCATTGGGTTTGTGCATTCTGTCACCATTCCTGTGAATTTATATGTGTAACTGACCAACTGTCTGGAAAACTCTGTTTCCTTGTGGTCATCCACCACCTCTGGCTCTTACAATCTTTCTGCCCCTTCTTCTGCAATGACCCCTGAGCCTTGGGAGGTGTCAGTTTGAAATAGGTGTCCTATTCAGGAATAAACACTCAGCAGCCTCTTGTTCTCTGCACATTGGCCAGTTGTAGGTTTCTGTGTTAATCACCATCTGATGCATAAGGAAACCTCTCTGGTGGAGTTGAAAGATGCATGATCTTATGTGTGGAGGTTGCATTGAGAGTGTGTCACTTAGGGGGGCTGGAGAGATGGCTCAGTGATTAAGAACACTGTTCTTGCAGAGGACCTGGGTTCAATTCCCATACCAACATGGTGGCTAACAACCATCTGTAACTCTGATTCCAGGGGATCCAATGTCCTCTTCTGACCTCCATGGTCATTGCACTGCATGAGTGCACTTCCACACATGCAGGCAATATACTCCTACACAGAAAATAAAATTAATAAATAATAGAAAATGTGCCATTTAGGGCCAAGTGTCTCACAATTACTCTCTGCATTTGAACAGTTGGGGAACTCCGTGTCAGTTTCCATCTGCTTCAAAAAGAAGTTTCTTTGATGAGTGGTAAGAGGTGCACTTGTCTGTAAATGTGAGGATGCATATTTAGAATACAGTAAGATATTACGTAGTCTAGGGATGTGGCAACAGTAGGTTTTACTCTAGGATCTATGACTGCTATAACCATCCAATCAGACAGCTGTTGATTAACCCCTCAAGATAAAAGTGCCACTACTAAACCAATACGGATCGTTTACTGTGCCAGTAATTGTTGTGGTTATTAGACTTTACAGCTGGGTGGAACTATTGATTGATTTTTCTCTTTTGGCAGCTTGCATAGAGACCATCAGAGCTAGTCTTCAGGGAGGAAGCTTTTATGTCAATTCCAGCTTGATTACTTTAAGTCCTGTGTCCAAAGTATGGCCTGTTTGTGGCAATACCTTCAAATTCTGGGAGGCAATCAAAGGCTCTGGCAATGACCTGTATAATTTTAGGAGTCTCTTGGACTACTCTGAAGTGAGATTTTTCATGCCTCGCACTGTGGTTTTTGTTATATATGTATTTTTTGGTAGGACTTTGAACTACTATACCTCCCTCTAGCTTTTCACACCATCTAAGTGTTATTTATCTTACCTCTCAGTCCCTCTGTCTAACCCTCTATTCCCTCCACACTTAAAGTACCCCCATTTCCCCTTAATAACACCTGTATCCAGTGTTTCACCTTCCTCTCCCTTTTCCCTTTTCAGAAACAGCAGCTTCTGTTTGTTTTTCTTATGATTGTGCTCCCTTCATCTTATTTCACTGGAGTTACCAGCTAGTGCATCATTATGGTACTAGGCCGACCACATTTTCTGGTCAGACTGCTCTTCACTAACGTGTTGTAATTGCTGGCTTGCTCCTGCTCAGCCTTTCTTCCATTTTGGAAAGATTATTCCATGCCCCCTTTGTATCTATATATCTTCTCAGGGCCAATTCCCCTTCCAAGGCTCATTTCCATGAATGACTCCTGTCTGAACCTTGCTTTCTTTTAATCTCCATGTAGCTGAACGTAACTATAGGCTCATCTGATGCTCTTACTTGACATTTGTTAGATGAATTAAAAGGGAGAAATGGAAAGGAAACAGATATTATCTAAAATATCTCAGATATTCTCTGAGTTTAGTTGTAGAAAGTATATAGAATCTCATTTTTAATATGACATATGTAGATTTTATGCAATTTTATTTCTCACTTAAAATAGCAAAAAACAAAAAAATAGGGGAAGGAATATAGGGAAAGCTATGTTTCTCAAGGGAATGTGATTCTAATTTCCCACAGCCATGCCATACTCACGATTAAAGACCACTGTCACTAGTCTGGCAAATGCTAGAGCTTTTAGAACTTGCAGTTCCCCAGGAAAGACCGCTTTCCATTATGATCTAGTGTCCACATCTGCGTGCTCTGAGGGATATGAAGTTAAATGAAACATGACTTCTGAGTCTCGAAACTCACAATTCAGCAGGGCGACTGATGCAAGGAGTCCAACCCTGCAGCCTGTGGTGACAGTTAAGAGTCAAGATAGGAAGTGCAGGAGAAAATAAAAGAGGCAGAGATTAGTTTCCTCTAAAGGGGATTCCTAGCAGGCCTAATAGAGGAAGCGTTACCTGAAGACTGTTAGAAATTCAATAGAGGGAAATGAAGTCAGAGTACCAAATGCTCAAGGGACAGCATGGGAAAGGGGTGGAGTCAGGAAATTGTAAGAAATGTTTGTTTTGCAGTAGACTATATATGGGACTGAGCGCCAGCTTTAAGCACCAATTTTAACAGAGTTGGGAGGGAGAGAGGCAACATGAAAAACCCACTGCAGCCCATTCATAAATTATATTTATCTTTATGGATAGTAAAAGCATTGGTTTGAGAGGGGGAATGAAATGAGACAATTAGATTTGGGTTTAGAGTTAGCACTAGTGACAGGATGGAAGGGGATAGAAACTGTTATATGCTCCAGTTAAGGGTTTTTGATGGCTGGATATAAAATGATGGTGAGAAACTCAGATTTAAGCACTGAGGGTGAATGATGCCCTAAGAATCAACTGACAGAATTTAATGCTACTTGGAGGGAGGAAAGAAAGAGCATATTTTTTCTTTCAGTGCTGGGGATTGAGCCCAGGGCCTTGTATGTGCTAGGTAAGTAAATGTTCTCCCTTTGAGCTATATCCTCAGTCTTAAAATATTTTAGATAAAGAACTTGAGGATGTCTCCAAAGTTCTGAGCTTGAAAGGATGAAAAGATGATAGTGATTCTGAAATATAGAATACAATAGAAAAAGTAAAAAGGAAGAATTAGAGGAGAAATGTGGTGTGTTTAGTGGTACCCAGTTGTCCTTGGTTTCCATTGAGGATTGGGTCCAGGACCCTTGGTACATATCACAATCAGTGGATGCTCAAGTGCCTGGTATAAAATGAATGGCAAATTAATTGTATACAAACTATTCTCACTTTAAATTATCTCTAGATTATTTGCAATACCTACTACAGCATAAATGATACATAAATGGGGCCTGAACCATATTATTAAGGAAACAGTAAAAAGTCAATGCACATTTATTGAGTTGAAAATATTTTTCCACGTATTTTTGTTCTGTGGTTTGTTGATTCTGTGTGTACGGAGGCCCAAGTATGCAAATTAAATTTCCAGTGCCTGATAGTTGTGCATGAATTGTTGTCCCAGAGTGATTAAAGAGGCATGACTGGAGGTCTGAATTGAACAGAAGCATATTTGAGAGTCACTACTACAGAGTGATGAATCACAGAGAAGAGAAGACAACGAACTTGAAATGTGTCCTACAGAGTATGACTGAAGAAGTGAGGGCCAAGCCAAATTCTAAAACAAGGGTGGGTAGCTTGGTATCAGGAAAGCCAGATGAGAGAGTTAGAAATAGTTGATAGAGGGGACTGGAGTGGCTAAGAGCACTGGCTGCTCTTGCAGAGGATCCAGGTTTGATTTCCAGCACCCACATGGCAGCTAACAACTGCCCATAACTCCAATTTTGGGAGAATTCATGCCCTCTTCTGACCTCTGTGGACATTGCACACATGTCTGTACATTTACAGACATGCAGGCAATACACTCAAACACATATAATAAAAACAATAAATTATTTTAAGAAATAGTGGAAAGAGTGACTAGATGAACAATGCAAGAATGAATATACTGGTCAGGTGGATATTAATGATCAGAGAAGAAATTTCCATCGATGGTTAAAGGTTAAAGGTGGACTGCAGATTACATGAGGCTGAAGAGTTACTAATAGGGGAGATAGGAGGAGAGCTCTAAAAAATACAAATTGAGGGAGGGCTGAATTTTAGAATATGCATTGAGTGTTGGTGAAAGAGGTTATCACTGAATTTTCCCAGAGAATTAACTACACATAGAACTATTTCTAATGATGGTGTAGAAATGAATAGATACAGCAAATGAAACTAGGAGAGATCTGCTGGAAAACAGAACCAAGGAGAGTGGAAAAAATAGGTCAATTTGATATCAGAAGGCATCAGAGAACTCTGCCAGAAGAGTATCTGGTGATTACACAGCTTCGGTGACAACATTTTTGGTCACATATGGTGTGCACACATTTGGAGGGAAACCAAGTAGCAATAACTTTATCTCCAAGGGATGCCCAAGGAGGGATAGACCAGGAGCTTGGGCCCAGGTTCTCCCTATTCAATTATGATGTGTTAATGACAGGAAGTGTTGGCCTGGTGCCATTCCAGTGCAGAAAACCATAGAAGGCATGTTCTGGGAAGGAGTTTGGAGAGAGTACAGATAGGAAACAAAGGAGGGAAGGGTTGGAAATTTACAAAAACATGTAAATACAAGGTTGTATTCTGAGATCATCTAAGTATGCAGGCTGGTTGCCTCACTCCCTGATTTTGGTCCAACTTGGTTTTAGATTAGAAATCCACATGATTGGAAAATCACTAATCAGCACTGCTGATTATCAGAAACCTTGAATTATAGAATGGGAACTGGTGACTCTCTGGCCACTCTGAGAGGGAACCTGAACTCAGAAAAGCCTATTTCTTTTTAAAAATTGTTATCTTTTTAATTTTTCTTTTTCTTTTTTTTTCTTTTTTTTGGTGTTTGTGTAGCATCCAAGGGACCTGGCCTGCTTTGGGCCTCCCTTCTCTGGACTTGGCACCAAGGATTTTACAGAGTTTTCAGCATCCTTGTGAGACTGACAGCGAGGCCTATTGTCTCTG
>NW_008359591.1:706024-758852 GCF_000622305.1 Nannospalax galili
CCACTTTTTTTTAATATTTTATTTATTATTTTTATTTTATGTGTATGAGTGTTTCGCCTGCATGTATATAAGTGCACACATGTTGTGCAATGCCTGTGGAGGCCAGGAGATGGCACTGAATCCCCTGGAACTGGAGTTATGAAGGCCATCCGCTGGCGTGCGGGTGCTGGAAATCAAACCTGGGTCCTTTGCAAGAGGAGCCAGTGCTCTTCACTGCTGATCAGTCTTTCTAGTCCCGAGAAGCCTAGTTCTTAGGTCACTTTCCCTGACCTGGCTCAGGAAGAAGGCTGATCAACAAAGGGGACAGTTAAGTGATATTGAGAGGTTGAGGAGGAATGGCTGACTAAACAGGTGATGTAAGATAAGGATGGAGAATTTAACAAAATCATAGTTGAACAGCAAGTCACTGAAATTAGAATGAGGAAAATAATGCAAAGAAAAAGATGTAATCAAGAGATGGTTCAGAAAATCCTTAAGGATGGAGAAAAGGAACTTAGAAATACACCAACCTTGAACTTTCCTCAAAATGGTGATGTGAGAATAGGTCCTGGGGCAGGAAGGACTGGAAAAAGCCTTCAACAGTTTCTGTTAGCAGCTCAATGGAGAACCTAGGAGTTTACTGATAGAAATCATGAACAAGGGGTTAGGCATGTTAAGTTCTTGGGCATGAAGCAGCAGAAGAGAATAGAGTCCAGAAAAGACAGGAACTGAGAAAGTGAAGGAATGGATACTGAAGAATGAGCTCTGTGGTGGTCAGAGAGCTGACTAGTGATAAATGGGAAGGAGACAGCATCCTGCTGTTCAAGGTACCATGAAGAATATGGCACTGCATTTCCCAGACGGACTAAGAGCTCCCTGAAAGATTTCATGACTTCAATGATCAAAAATTTCAGTTTGGTGGAAACAGAAATTTTAACCTCTTAAACAGGTGTGAGCTGTATAGGTAGCATAATTCTAATAAGCCACATTGAAAATCAAGTTAAACATGTTTTAGTAATACATTTTGTGTAACCTAATATGTCTAACATCATTTCAATTTGTAGATACTGTAAAGTCATTAATCTTGTTTTCATTCTTTTCTTATCAATGCTTTCAAATCTTTATGTGTATTATTTTATTCAGCACATCTCAGTTTAGGCACTCACTTTTTCTCAGAAATACATGACTTGTGGGCTGGAAAGATGATTCAGTGGGTAAAGTCCTTGATATTCAAGCATGAGAACAAACTCAAGTTCAGTTCCCCAGAACCCAGGTAAAAGTAAATGTTGGACAGGTGTGGCCGGCTGCTGTAAACTCAGTGCTTGGGAGGCAGAGATGGGGCATCCCCAGAACAAGCTGCTTAGCTGGAATAGCCAAATTTAGGAGTTCTGAGTTCAAGGAAGAGACTCTGCCTCAATATATAAGGTGAAGGACAATTGAGGAAGATATCCTATGTCAACCTCTGGCCTCCACATGCACTCAGAAGCAGATGCACACATGTGCACCTGCACACACACATACACCCACACACATGAACATGCATACACACATCATATACATAGGCATATGCAAAAATATGACTTGTGTGTATATTTTATATAATTTATTGTCAAAATTGAATTTACTCATACTTTTCCATGAGTAAGTCCACTGTTACAGAACTATCAGATTTAAATTTGTATGAATTAAAAAAAAACTCATAGGCACACATAGCCAGTGGATACTATATGGACAGTGTATTCTCAGCTAACAGGTAATTCCTTATTCTCATTATTATTAATTGTTTTTTGAGACAGCATCTCTTTATAGCCCCAGCTGGTCTGGAACTTGCTGTGTAGACCAGGATGGCCTCAATCTCACAAAGATTTGCTTGCCTCTGCCTCCTGCATGCTGGGATTAAAGGTGTGTGCCACCATGCCCAGCCCAAACTGCTAACATTATGAAGCAGTTATTGATTGTTATTGAGGTTTATATATTATTAGGTTAAGATTAGGTGAAAATTAGATTTTACATTTTCAAAAAGCTGTGAAGATACAAGATCATGATATCTGGTTTTCACTGTGTTAGAACGTGCCACTGATATATAATATATATCAGTGGCGCATATGTGTGTGTGTGTGTGTGTGTGTGTGTGTGTGTGTGTGTGTGTCTTCCTGTCAGGTAGAAAGTTTTGGTGCCTCATACCCAGATGGCTCATAAAACTGGTCCTTTCTTGTTAAAATGTCTTAATCATTAAAATGCAAATGGTGCTAACTAAAATATCAAATTATTCTATTTTCTAAATCCTTTTGCTAGACTATTAGGAAGCTTCTTAGAATTAACTTCCATGTTCATTATTTCATAAAGTATTTGGCTCATGTTGCACCAATTAGTAAGCCTGGATAAAAGGAGCTGGAGGAGAGCAGAGAGAATCACGGTTAGTGTGGCTTATTCTACCTCTCTGCCTCACCTACCCATAGCTCATAATCAATTTGCACATAAAGTTGATTGAGCTCTTTGGGAATATTTAGATGGAAGAAACTCTGTAAATGCCAGGTATTTATTATGTTCATTATGATTGTATAATGTGGTAATAGCAAGAATGTTACAATTGATTTAATGGAGCCTTGTAATTTGAGGCAAGCTTTAATGTTATTATTGTAGACTTCTGCCTTGATTTTTTTTCTACAATTTCATGAGTAGTGTTTCATTTGAGAACTTAGTCATGTGGCTGCCAGACACTGAATAAATGTACCTTCTTTTAGACATATAACAAAAGCTTCCTATGTACATGGCTTACAAAGAACAAACACATACACTGTCTGTTGCTAGTTGTAAAGTAAGAGAGATTATATGGTTGACCTCAAGAGATAAACAAAGGGAGCTTAGAGATATTAGAGATAGGCAATGAAGATGACCCAATTTGTAAATGGCTCTGCAAACACTCGTACTTAGACCTTTTAGCTGCTCTTTCTCAGTCCTTCCTTCCATCCTTCCTTCCATTCCTCCCCACCTTAGGTTAAGTTTTGCAATCTCAGAGGACTTTTAAGATTGCTAGAGACTTTCCTCATGCCTTAGTTATCCCCTGTTGCTAGTCTCTGTTTCTTTATAGTCAAGATCACCTTTGATGTTCAAACTTGTATATTTGACCTAATTCACTGGTCCATGAAAGATCTGAACAGTGATATTTGAGAAATATGTATATTGTGAGTTTCTGTGTAAGTATTTCTGTATCTAATTTTGAATTTTATAATACTAATTAAAATTTTTTTTTCCCACAGAACTTCTTTAATCATTTGGCAAAGACTCCCAGAGCCCAACCTGTACCAACTGCAAGCTGAGGTTGAGCAGTACCCCAAAGGAGCCAACGGGGCAGGCGAGGTGGGGGTTTGGCACAGCCAGGGTCCCAGACCTGGGGTCAGGAGTCAGGGTGGGACAGCAGGCAGCGGATGACACTTGGGGTTCTGAGGGTAAGAGATTTCCAGAAGGCAAAAAATGTCAGTCAAGCCTTCCTGTCAGGTGAGGAGGCTGAGCAAGGCCTAGGATGGTGTATTTAGAGTGGCAGTAGTGTCCCCATTCAGGTTCGACAGCAGGGGAAGTTGGAAGTGCTGAGATTTGTGGGCAGGGCTCAGCCACCTGCCTCAAACCTCATTGTGTAGTTCATACTTAATCATCTTTATGCCTCCTGCCTCGTCCACAACTTCCCATAACTCTCCCATCAGATTTCATGTGTTCTGTCATTTATATTAAGGTTTATTCAGTCAAGTTAGTATACCCAAACATCCTCAGTTCAAGTTCACCCACTGAGGTACAGCCATCCTATCAAGAGTCCTTAAAGAAGATCAACTCTCCCTCACCCAGCAGTAATCAGCTGCCAATAGTTCTTTGCCCAAGATTGGAGCCTGCTCTCATTCCTCAAATTCTACGCTGGGCTTTTGATTGCTTGAGTTTGCATGGGTCTTGTACATGCTGACACTCTTGCTGCAGATTCATATGAGCATGTTCCTAGGATCTTGTAAGATTCTGTTTCCATATAGTCATGGACAACCTCCCTTGGCTCTGCCCCCTCTTCCACATTATTCCTTGAGCCCTGGGTGGAGTTTAATATAGGAGTCCTGTTCAAGGACCCACAACTCTGTAGACTTATTCTCTATGCTTTGGCCATTTGTGGCCTTTTGTGTTCATTGCCCTCTGTTGCATGAGGGAGCTTCATTGGTGAGAGTTGAGAGATGCATTAGTATTCTTTCTAACCCTTGTTCAGCTATACTCCATGATCCTTAGGTGTAGAGGTTCCGTTCTAGATTGGTATTAGACACAGGGTTAGACATTTCACAGACACTTATTCTCTGTATGTGACAAGTTGTGGAACTCTGTAATAGTCTGTTTATTACAAAAGAAGTTTCTTGATGAGTGGTGACTGGCTTCCTTGTCTGTAAATATAAGGATCCATATTTAGCATATCATAAGAAATTACATTTGTCTAAGGATGTGACAGTCTTAGGGTTTTCTATAAGATATATGATCTCTCCAACTATGTGTATTTGGTAATGTTTACAGTACCACACATGAGCTCCCTTCCCTAGAGTGGGCTTTAAATCTGATTAGGTAGCTGTTGATTACCACCCAGATAAAAGTGCCACTGCTGCACCAATGTAGTTTTCTGTGCTGGCCGTTGTTGTAGTTATTAGGACTTAAAGCTAGAACTGGACCATCAATTGATGTTCTCCCTCAGCAGCTTGCATAATGTCCTCCAAAACTATGAGAGCTAGCTTTCAGGGAGGTGGCTTCCATGTCTGTCCCAGCTCTACTGACCCACATCCTGTATCCAAAGTATGTCCTGTCTTCAGTAATATGCTCTTGTCTTCACGTTCTGAGAGGCAATCAAGGGATGTGGAAAAAGCCTATGTAATTTTGGGAGTCTCTTGAACTACCCTGGAAAAAAACTTGAAGGGAGGTTTCTCCTGTCTGGCACTGTTTTTTATTATATAGCCTTCAGCTATACACACAGGTACACATAGAGATATTGTATGTGTAATTTTTCAGTAAGCTTTTGAACTAATACATTTCCCTTGGTTTCTTGCATCAGCTAAGCATTATTTAATCTATCCTCTCTCTCTCTATTAATCTAACATGTTACTATGTATATTTTCCTGTCATTAAAACTGCTTGTATAAAATACATAATGTTTGTTATTATAAGATCACATGGATCATTTTACATTTTTTCAATCAGATCTGTTTAATTGTGTTACTTGCAAATAATTTTAGAAACATTGAGAGCATAGAAAAAAGATATACCTTATGAAGTGGAATTGCAATTTTAAAAGAAAGTTAAATCTTAAAAGACTTTACATATGGCTAAATGTCTGGAGCTATTACAACTTAAATTGCTGGTCTTGGACTATATACTCTGAGCTATGAGATTTTTTCATAAATAATGCAACTTTATTGGCAGCAGACCACATTTCCTATTGTAACTAGCATTTGTTCTATTATTATGATTACTTTTGAATAATTATATTGTCTTCTGTTGGACATTTGTACTTCTAACAATATAATTTTTGATTTTCTTGTTTTTACGCAGGTCCAATTTTATATTAAGAATTTTAGCTAGTTGTTCACAGCACTATTAAACATATTTTTCACATAAGTGCTTAAATTTTAATTAGAGTTTGATGGATAGATTTAAAAGTTATGTGCTCAAAGTGACCTTACCTTTGTATACCTTTTCCTTCAACTTTGTGCTTAGAAGGTCCTTCTTTAAAATAAGAGTAGATTAGCTAAACTCCACGCAAATTTCTTAGACATATTTCATCTACTTTTAATGTTTTTTGAGGCAGGGGTCTCTGTAGTCTCACCTGGAACTTACTATGCAGACCAGGCTGGCCTTGATCTCACGAGGTATGTTACTTCTGCATCCTGAGTACTGGGATTAAAGGCCTGTTCCACTATAGCTGGCAAGAGACATCCTTTTAACTTTAGTGCTCTGAAAAGTGGTCCACAACAGTATTCAGGTTGTGGAAATTAGTATCCATTGTCAAATTGGCTGGTTTTAGAATCAACATGGCAATAAACCCCTAGATGTATCTATGAGGTGTTGCAAGAAAAGGTAACTGAAGAGAGAAGAGCTTCTATGAATGACGTGAGTAACATCCTTTGGCTGAGGTCTGGACTAAATATAGGGGATAAAATGAAGTGAGCATCACAATTCATTGCTCTGCTTCCTGAAAGCAGAATTTCTGTGACAAGCTGGTGCAAGCTCCTGCTGCTGTACCTTTCCTCTATAGTGGGCTGTGGGTGCATTCAAATCATTAACTAAAATAAACTCTTCCTTCCTTAAGTTGCTTTTGTCCAGTATTTAAATATAAAGGGAAAAGGAGTCTATACATAGGCTTTAATCTGTGAAACCTGCAATGTCACTTGATTTGGAAAAAGGATCTTTGTAGATGTAACTAAACCAAGGACTTGGAGGCTGAGGAGTCTGCTCTGGATTATTTAGCTGTGTTCTAGATGCAACCATGAGACTCCAACTGTATGGCAAGATGGCAAGAAAGCCACCTGTAAGTAGAGGAGAGAGAAATTTGCAGCTGCCATGCTCCTTCTCCTGAAGTGGAAGCAAGCCAAATATACAAAGGTATGCAATAGATTCAGCTCTGGAATTTGGAAAAAGCCAGAAAAAGAGAGTTCCCCCCAAGGTCTTCCAGTAAGCATGGCCCTGTCACATGTTGATTTCTGCTTAGTGAAACTGATTTCGGATTTTCCTCCAGAATTGTGTGAGAGAAAATGTGTGTTATTATAATCCATCAAGTTTGGAGTAATCTGTTATACCAATTAGAGAAATTAGCTAATCAGTTTAATAAACAATGAAATATCGATTACTGAATTTTCATTAGGTACTACTCAGTAAGTTTTGAAGAGCTAACATTTTAAAATATTCCCTATTTTGTTCCAGAAAATTTATTTCTTCTTATTGAGTAAAATTTGTAGCTTTTGGTGAACTCTCTTGAAGTAATATTTCCAATGAAAGAGACTTTCTTTTTTTTATTTCCAGAGATTCAGGAGCATATTTTCTATAAAGCAGTCTTTGTTCAGATATACATAAAGGGAGAATGAGTGTCATTAAGATTGGCAGGAGCTGGGCATTTAACAGGTCAACTTCTATAATATTTTATGAGAAGCATCAATTTAGTTCTTTAAAGGTGGTTAGCTTAAGGAAATAAACTTACGATTTCAATGTTTTGTTCTTTGAAATGCTCTTCTGTGAGTAGCTTTGCTCACCGTATGATTGCAGATGATGAATAAATGGAAATGTAAAGCTGTATTATCTCTCCCAAATGCTAAATTTCACTGCAGCACTAGATGAGAATATACTTGAAACAATTAGTAAGAACTAAAATGCTTTCCATGAAGATATCAAACCTCCAGTTTTTGGAGGAAATTGATACAAATCCATCTACCCTGTAAGTATTTGATATTTGACTTTTCTATTCTTTTGAGAGTAGGTCTTGTGGAGGCCATGCTGACTTCAAACTCCCTATGTAGTTGAGGATAACCTAGAGCTTGATCCGCATGCTTCTACTTCTGAAGTTCTGGGATTACAGATATCTTCCACCATGCACATTTCAAGTACTACTTGAAATTGAACACAGGGCTTCAGGTATGCTGTGCAAGCATAAATTGAGCTATGTTCCCACCCCATGCCTTATTTTGATAATGAAGTAGCTATGTCAGTAAAGATACTGGAAATTGTGCCTTTGTTTTTCAGAAGTATATAGTAAAGCAAAAATTTGACAAGTCAGAGTTCATATGAATCTATGAGACATATGGAGCAGGTAATGTTTCTAGGCTATGATTCTACTAGGCAGACATCAGATTCCTATAAAAAACATAAAAGTAGTTGTTCCTGTCTTCCTCATAATTCCTAGGAATGATCAGAGCATCTGAAGTTCTAAAAAGCCCTCAGTTTTGGATTACACAGTGAGTCCTCAGGAATAACCCAAAGGCACAGCATCTAAATGTCTCCCATTATCTGAACTAGGAAGAGAATCTAGTATCTGACCCCTTACTCCAAGCAGCACTTCTTGGTGCAGACTTCTGTGTAGTGAATCTTACTGAAAGCAAAAAAGCAACTTAAAGGATTCAGTCAACTATTTAGTTTGTGAGAAAAATTCCATGATATTGTAACATTTTTGAACTGAAGATTAACAAGTTCTCAATTGTATCTCAAATGCTGGGGACATGTGTATACAGTGGATACTGATGAATAGAAAATTGATAAGAAAGCAGGAAATTCTCAGCAAAGCAGTAATTTGGAGAATAGAACTACGGCCTTAAAAAAAACTTTCTGGTTCTAAATTTCTTCCTTGGAACCTTCTTATTATTCTTTAATGAAGTCTACCAGGGTAGACTTTCCTTTTTGTAATTGTGAGACATTACAGTCATTTTGGTGCTTGAATTTGTGGCTCCTATTATTCTTCAATTATTTCATTTAAAATTTTTTCAAAACAAGCTTATGAGAGTCTTTAGAATTGAGATCTTTAAGATGCATGCAATGTTTGAGAATATTGCCTGGTATTTATTTATTTATTATTCATTTATTTTTATTTTATTTGTATGAGTGCTTTGCCTGCATGTGTCTAAGTGTACCATGCACATGCAGTGCCCTCAGAGATCAGAAGAGGGTGTCAGATTCAGTGGAACTGGACTTGGAGACTGCTTGTTAGCTGCTACTTGGGTGGTAGGAACTGAACCTGGATCTTCTAAAAGAATAATCAGTGCTCTTAACCACTGAACCATTTCTCCCTGGTATACCTGAACTATAAGAAACTATATTGAAGTAAGTAAAAACATCTTTCTTAATAAAGAAAATGAGTTTGATTTTCAGCTGAGCAAACTCATCAAATAGCTCAAATTTTTAGCCATGAGAGTGACCACTTTTATCCTGACACTGCTCCTTCCTACGAAACCTAATATGGTGACTTCACTGATTGTCTTTTGATTTTATAAAAAATATATTCCCCAAACCACCCTAGTTATCTGTGAACAGCAAAAATAAACTTTGTGTGTAGCAGTGTATATAGAGCATGTATGAATGAATGTATTCTTATGTCTTTGTTTTGTTTAAATGTGTGGGAAACGGTGGAGGTAACTTTTTTTATAATTATCAAAATAATAATTAGAGGGGAAACATACAATATGTTTGAGATGG
This sequence comes from Nannospalax galili, assembly GCF_000622305.1. Lineage (NCBI taxonomy): Eukaryota > Metazoa > Chordata > Mammalia > Rodentia > Spalacidae > Nannospalax > Nannospalax galili. Next base: position 715,190 of record NW_008359591.1, read on the forward strand.
AAGATAATTTTAGTTCATGTATGCAGGAGTTTGTTTAATGTAAATATAATGTATCACCTGCATGAGCATCTTCTTGGCAACACTGGCTAAATAAATATCTATTGTAATCATAGTGGTTGTTACAGAAATAAAATAGTAAGTGCTCTTCTCCGTCTTTATAAAAGTAGGATTAAAATGTCCTTGCAGAAGCAGTATTCTTCTCATTAAACTTCCTAGAAGGGTTCAGTGAGAATAGACATTCAAAATAAGTTCTATTCCCTTATCTTTCTTTCCAGCTGTTCTGATTCTCTTAAAAATCAAGTTCTCTTGGTGGTTTCTGTTAATAGTAATAAGACCATTGGTTTAAATCACTGATTACTCTCTTTCAGCTTTTAGACTATTCTATGCTTCAAGTCAGAATGATTGCAGTGAGGAGGTGACATGAGAGGATGGTAATTTTGTATATTAATGTTCATTGAACTTCTCAGATTTATATTCCGTTCTGACAATAATAAAAAGTGCTAGTAGTAGAAGAAATATTTATGAATATCTGAAAAAATCTATATGCCTTATAACAAGACTTGTATAGCACACAGGACTTGTTGAAATTCTTTCATGACTGCAGCAAGACATTAATTTTCAGTACTAGCAACTGGTAAACAGAGATCAGTGATTTTTGTTATGTTATTTTTAAAATGTTGTATTTTGATCACATCTCACTTCTTGCCACTTTAGAGTCTTTCAAATCTTCATTTAGATTTAGAAGACAAAATTTTAAAAATACTTAGAAGTCCCTCTCTCCTACCTCTCATTTCATTGATGCACAGGTGCATAAGACACAGTTGTGTTTACCACTCTGTCCATGGGGTCTTAGTGAACTGGCAACTTGCTCTGTCATGTCTGCTATCAACTCTGACATAGAAGAAGATGTATACTTTTTAATAGTGAGTAACTAGGCTCTTAAATTCTTTTGTGAGCCATGATTTAGCATAAAGTCACTTTGGAATCAATTAAATATGAACCTTTGTCACATCAGTATTCATAGAAAAGCACTTAGGTGATTAAAGACCCTTGGCCTCTAAATATTTGACTACGTAAGAGCATCAGCCATTTAGAAACCCTTATTAGCTCTTTTATACTTCCAGCACTGGCAGCATGAACAAGTAAAACAAAATTAGAGGAAATATAATTGCTTCCAAATGAATGTTCTTTGAACGTCATCACAGTGTGCTATTCTAAGGTGTTTTGGCTCTCTGTCTGGCTGTTTAGCTTTCTGCTGCTGACTTCTGGGTTTTCCCAGCTTTCAGATTCCACATGGTGTCTTCTCTTGAAAACCAAGGAAAATGAAAATAAAAGAATAAAGATATAAATCTTCATCATCCAAGTACGATGGCGCTAGAATCTGCATTTTACATCTAGTAAGGAAAATAAGTTTTAGCATATTGGCATTTCATACATAATCTTTAACTTACATGTATATGATTTAAAATATATTGGAGCCCATGTAAACAATATTTATGTGAATAATACTAGCTTTAAATAATTGTGAATGATTATAACTATATTCGTAATTTGAGGGGTCCATATGCTAAGCTGCATGGTGAACATGAGCTCATTTCATCTTTTGAACATGGATTATATTCACAATCTTATTTAATGTACTCAGAAACTGAAGCTCAAATAATGTATATGTATGTATGTGAATGTGGATTTGTTCATGTGAGGGTTCACACATGTGGGTGGGGGGTGCACATGCAATGTGTAAATGTTCACAGAAGGCCAGAGGCCAGCCTTGGATATTGTTCTTCAGGTACTGGGCTAGGCAAGCGGAACAGTAAGATCTGACTGGGTCCACCTCACCTGCACTGATATTGTAATTGTGTGCTACTATACCTGGCTTTGTAAATTTCTTTTTATAACGTGGGTTCTGAGGAAAATCTCAGGTCCTCGGGTTTATGTGACAAGCATTTTCCTAACTGAACTATCTTCCCAGCTCAACATCGAATGTTTAAGTAATTCAAGCAACCTGCAGAAGGATATACTGTGTGTAAGTGGCCTGGCTGGGATAACAATCCACGTTGACCACTTTCACTACTACAGACAGACAACGCTTCATACAAAGAGATGCCCTGCAGATTTGCAAAGAGATTTTCCCCAAACTGTTCAAGGCCTCAGTGGCACATATTTTTTACCTAGTCAGTGTAGAAAAGTTAAATATTTTATAGAAAACAAATTGTGTTCAAATTACTTATAATTCATCATTTTTCTCTTCAAATAGAAATTTCTTGCCTTCATGTAACCAATATGTCAGTGGAATCCAGTGCTTTAAAATTGAATATCTTTACATATGATCTGCATAGTCATAAACACAGATGACCTTGTGATGCCTGGATAAATTTTTCAAAATATTTACTTTATGTTTACATATGTAATCAATTATATGAACATATTCTACAGCATACATACCCTACTTTAAAGAGGAAAAGGCAGCCAAATAAATAGCAGCAAGTGAGTAAAAAAATGATATTTTTCTCTAATAGTATAATGGTGACCACTGATCATTAGTGGTCGGCTAGGGGCCAAAACAGACTATGAAGAAATGACTAGATCAGAAAAGTGAGGTCTGATACTCATTGACAAAATAAAAAGGTACTTTGATACATGAAGGCAAGAATGAATTCTATTCCTTCTCAGTGTATGTGTCTCTACTTTTCTTTCTATAGCATATTTTCTTTAATTTTGAAAAATTATTTTTATCCTAAATAACATAGAGTCTATACATTTATTAATCTATGTCTCAGGCTTAATACAAACTAAGGTTTAGAGTTTTCCTAACATTTGTAGATAATTCTGCTGTTCCTTCTAAAAAGTAGCTAATATACAACCTTTTTGGTAACAGTATGGTGAATATTTAAGGACATCAAGAGATAGCTTGGTCTGAATAATTGCTCACTGTGTCATTCTGTGACTTTTTTCCAATCTGCAGTCTTGTGAAACTCCGTGTTTTAGGCATAGCCTTGTTAATATTAAATATCTTTCCCTCTTTCTCTTTTCAGTGTGCAGTTTTCTTCTTCTGTGTATATATGTCATCCATACATACTAAGCGTGCATGTGTTTTAATCCTCTTGGTACTTAATGCATTGATGTTGTGGTGATCACAAGGCCCATGACCATATCATGAAGTCCATGGGGGAAAGAGAAAGAGCTGTCTGGGATAGCCCACTAGCAAGGAGGATGAGAACATTGTAGGTCGGTCAGAGGTTATGCTAAATGAAAGTGAGAATTCTGCTCAAATATTTCTATTTTTCTTGTAGTCTACAAGGCAGGATTTTGCTATACACGAAGATCTGTATAAGTAGGTTTAAAAGAGATCATAACACTTCAGAACTGCCTGGGGAATCTGAGTGAAGGGGGTGGCTAACTCAGGACATGGCAAGCAATGTAGAGCAGCTTCAAGCCCCTAGTCCATGTAGCCTGGACATGCTGGCCAAGTGGCCCAGATGTGATTTCAGGGAGAATGCTATTCATGCTGTCTCTGAAAAGGTGTGAATCTGTGTAGACATTAATTCAGGGAACCAAAAACCACTTTTCTCAGTTACATTACTCTTTTTTTTTTTTTTTTTTTTTGCTTTTGGTCTTTTTGAGACAATTAAATCTATATCTATATCTATCAGTCTATCTATGTATCTATGTATGTATCTATGTATCTATCATCTGTCTCTATCTATCTATCTATCTATCTATCTATCTATCTATCTATGTATCTATCATCTATCTATCATCTATTTATTCTAAGACTGTTCTCTCCAAGACTATAAGAAACTTTGTTATCAAAAGAAAACAAAAATCCATGGAAGTGACAAGGGGACTGAGTCAGGGTAGGGAGACAAGACAAGAGGTATTAGTGCAGCCAGAAAGTGTTATGTCCATGTATTCAATTTTCAATACATAAATTAATAAAGAATATTTAAAGAACTAAGATAGTCTCACAATTAAGATATAATAAAAATAGAACAAACTAAAAGTGAAAATCAAATTAAAATCCAATTGATTACTGAGAACAATACCAAAAGCAAAGTCAACTACAGCTTTAAAATACTTTTTAAAAATAGATTACTTGGGACTAGAGAGATTGCTCAGTGGTTAAGACTATGAATGCTCTTGTAGAGGATCCTGGGTTGATTCCCCACACTGACATGGCAGCTAACCACCACCTGTAACTCCAGTTCTAAGGAATCTGACACTATCTTCTGACCTCCGTGGCCACTGCACGACATGGTACGTATACCTACTTAAATGCAGGCAATACATTCACACACACACACACACACACACACACAAACATGTGCACAAACATGCGTACACACATCATGTAAGTTGAAGGGGAACTGTTTGGATATAGGAAGTTATCTATGGTGTATCAATGTACTTGAATATACTGCAAAAACTACAAAACAGGACTAAATATACTTACATAAAGAGATATCAGAAGCATACTAAAACAAATTGCAAAAGAATATGTGTGTGTGTGTGTGTGTGTGTGTGTGTGTGTAAGGCTGAGACCATAGCTCAATTGTTAGACTACTTGCTTTGCATGTACAAAGCCCTGATTGAATTCTATCCTCAGCAATTCAGCATCTTAAAAAGTGGGTATGGTGTGTATGCCTATAATTCCAACTTTGGGGAGGTGGAGGCAGGAAGATTAGAAGCTCAAAGTCATTCTTTGCTTGATGCTAGCTTGGGATATATGAGACTCTGTCTTACAGATAGATACATAAAATAATGTTTGTAATGTGATCATATTTATTTTGAGTAAGCTGTAGGGCTAGGGAAATGCTGGGGTGTATAAAATGTTTGCCTTGCAAGGATGAGATCCTGAGTTTGGAGCCCCAGAACCCATGTAAAGCCAGACATTGTAGTGCATGTCTGTAATCTCAATGTTTACGGTAAGATTGGGAGGCAGAGACAGGGGAACACTCAGGAACACACACACACACACACACACACACTATACATTCCTGAACTCACAGAAAAGGAGATACACACACACAGAGTACATGCCTGCAATCACATCTAAGAATATACATATACATCCGTACACACATACCCTTAAAATGTTAACAGTCTATAGATACTAGATAAACGTTTAAAGAGTCCAGCCATCTTCCGAACAGTTTAGTCCTCTGTTTCCATGACCTAACACCAAACTTTATTTCAGGAGTATATGACACAGTGGAGCATTTCTCATCCCACCATGATGATGTCCTGAATCAGCAGGAATACGGATGGAGCCATTTGTGTGTACTCAGTGCAGCTTGGAGTCTAGGTCTGGCTAGAGACTCAGTACCTATTTTAAAATTCATACTTTAGAGAAACTCGAGGATTTGCCAGGTTAGTGAAACATGGGGGAGAGTGAATGCTCTGCTTTCTGGGGATCAAAACTTCATTATTTACTTGACCTGGAGTAGACCAGAGGTAATACACCATGGATCTGGGAGGCACTCTCCCTCAGTTAGAAGACATCACAGCTAGCAGAGGGGTTTGGTTGGGGCCTACAACCTCATTTTGCTTTGGCAATAGTGATACAGTGATTTGTTAAAACCAAAGCAAAATACTTTGATCATCTCAATAGCAACTCTGTAAAATTTTGCAGGCCACCATATAGAACAAGTCCATAAACAAATGAGAGGTTTTGGTTTCCAGGTACAGTGGGAAAATTATATTAGCACTCTCCCTGAGCTCAAGTAGATAATAAAATACTTTAAAATTTTTTGAAGGGGGATGAGGCTGAAGAGATGGCATGGAATGTAAGAGAGAGTACTGCTTTTGCAAAGGACTGGAATTCTGTTCTTACCACCTCTGCTGGAGGCTCAGAATTGCCTGTAACTCCAGATTCAGGGAATCTGATTCCTTGCCTTAACATTTTAGCACATAATCCCATACCACAAATACATATAATAAACAAAATCTTAAAACTTTTTGTTTGAAGTTACTGAAGAGCAAGCAAGCAAACAAATAAATGCAGGACTACTAAGTCCCAGACTCCAGAGGACACAAGCACAGGAAGACCTGACCCTCGGGGAGTTTATCCTCAGGATGTGTTATCCTCTAGGGCATATGCTGACTTTTGAGAAGGTGAACAGACAGGTTGAGAGGCTGATTAGTCACTTTGCAAAGGATAGATAGTTGAGTGATTTCATACCAAATATAGATGCTGATAATTGAATTTCAGATAAATAGTGGGTATTTTTTCAATATTGTTGAAAGAAAAACAGAATATATGTAAGTGTTCCAGCACATCTGGTAGTGCAAGAATAGGATGTTGATATGCTTTATTGCTCCGTGAGGTTTTGTTTTGTGGTTGGCTATACTTTAATGCCAATAATTTGTTATGACAACTACCGGTTTGTTCTTTGCTAGTGTGGAAAGAATGATATATTTGTTAAGCTAGAAAGGAGGTTGGCTTTGTCAGGAAAAGGAGGGGTAAAGTAGAATGTTTGAGAGGGTTTTTTCCCCCTTCCTTATTTACACACACACACACACACACACACACACACACACACACACACCCAGTAGAAACGGGGAGAAGGACAAAAGAGTTAAGAAATTTGTGCAGTTCCTCAAGTAGAAGGGTAGTTGAAGCACATAAGGACCGTGAGCTTTAAGAGAAAAGGAATGGCTGTATGGTATGTGGAGGTAGAAGGGAGAGATAAGAATGCATTTTATATGGCTTCTGAAAGGAGTAGAGAATGAAATTGTTCCTAAATGAAGTATAGAAGTAGTGAAGTGCACGGCCAAAAAGCTTCCCAAGAGTTTGCAGAAGAGTAGCTTGAGGAGGAAATCCCATTGCATTGGTCAGTCAGGAACAGACAGTCCATGCCACAGATGGCAAGCCAATGTGGTAGACATCTCCAAGAAGCCCGATGTGGGGGACACCAAGGCTTCTCTAGGAAGTGTGGACAGATGGGAGGGACATGTCTGTAAAGCCCCATTGTTCAACAATGGCCTTATTAAAAATAGTCTTCTATAACAATTAATCTAGCCGGGCGTGGTGGTGCACACCTTTAATCCCAACACTTGGGAGGCAGAGACAGGTGGATCTTTGTGAGTTTGAGGCTAGCCTGGTCTACCTAGTGAGCTCCAGGACAGCTGGGGCTACAGGGAGACCCTGTCTCAAAAAAGACAAAAAGAAATTAATCTTTTGTGTGTGAGGGGTTTATGTGTATGCAGTGTTCGCATGTGCCTCTATGAGTGTACGTGGGTGCACACATGGGTTCATAAAGAGGTTAGAGGTCAATGTTGGGTGTCTTTCCTCTATTGATTTCCATCTTATATTTTCTAACAATGTCTCTCACTGAACCTAGAACTCACTTATTCAGGAAGACTAGGTGGCAAGCAAGTTCCAAGGATCATCCTATCTGTCTCCCAAGAGCTGGGATTATAGATGTATACTGCCCTTCCTGGATCTCTCTGTGCATGCTGGGATACAAACTCAGGTTTTCATGTTTGTGCAACAAGCACTTTACTGACTGAGCCATCTCACCATCTTAATAATTCTACTGAGTCACTCATGGTCATACAAACCTAAGTCAGAGAGAAAGCCAAGTAGAGGAAAACATTGGAATGGGCTTTAAGCCCTCTCAATTATAAATCTGAAATCCTTCCAGAAATTGAAAATAGTGCATTTTACTGAGAAATCTTGAAGTTGATCAGAGTAAATGTTCATGTCAGGTAGGTTGAGGTTTCATAACACATTTAGGAATTTTGGCTATAAAATTTATACTTACCATGTTTGTATATGTAGGGAAAGAATCTGAAGAATAAAAAATCATACCAAATTGCTAACAATGAATCAGGCCAAGATAAGATAAAAGCAATTTTAGTGGAAAATAAATCTAAACTATAAAAAGAGCTCAAAAACAAAGAATCAAGAAAATGAATGGCCCAATTAAAAGATGGGCTATGGCTCTGAACAGAGAGTCCCCTGGTGTGGCTTCTTTCCCACACAGCTGTGAGAGTAGACTTGTCTGTAGTGGAGAAGCCTCCTCATTAAGCCTCAGTAGAAACAATGAGATTCAGGCCTGCTGCCTCCTGTCTTCTGTTAGAGACACAGCATATCATCTACTGTCTGATAATCAAGGATTGCCGAAGAGCTGGGGTGAGAGCTCATGTCTAGGAGATTCTCATTTCCTGACAAAGAACCCTCAGGAAGGAGACAAGGCTGGGACAGGACAGCAGGTAGCTCCGATTGTGGAGATTTGCACCATTGTAAGTGAAAAGTGGAATCAATACTACTAAAAACCCAGTTTGTGATCAGAAGATTAAGTGGAGGAACTATCTTTCAACACAAAGGAGAAACACTGAGGAATGTAAATCATGGCCAAAAGATAAGAGGCATGGAGTGCAGTCCCGGGAGATACAATATGCAAATAATCAGTGTTTGAGAAGGAGGAAAAGGCACAGATGGAGGTGAAACCAATAATCAAAGCAATTATCTTTGACTCCCTTATTTGGAAAAAAGATCAAAAGGGCTCACAAGTGCCAGGCAGAAGTAATGAAAAAGAGAAACATCAAGACATATAGTTGGGAAATTTCTGGTCTCCTTGGATAGAGGAAAAAATTATAAACACTTTCAGACAGACAGAAAAGTTCACTTATAATGGGTAACATTTTATAGGGCGCATTGGAAATGAGTAGAACAATGGAGGCTCTGTGGTGTAGAATCCTGCTCTCTGAACAGATATTCATATGATGAGAAAGGAGGGATATCTAGGAATTGAAATTTTTCTATCTATGTTTCTGTTCAACATTAATAAAGGACACACTCCAGTATAAATAATACTAAATTTAGAAATATAAAGCAATCAGAAGATTATGAAATAAATTGCTCTGAACAATGAGTCTAGTAAAATACATAGCTTTTTCTATGCGCATGATGATAAAGTGATTGTAAATGGTGATATGGTCAAGATTAAAAAACACATTCTATTCAAAAAACTGAAAAATAATGTGGCATTAAATTTCTAAAGTAGTTTTGAAAAAATTAGGATTTAGAAATGTGTGAGGGGATGGGAGAATAAAGTCTTCTTAATTTTGTTGGGCAGAATGCTCAAAGTGATATTAATTTGAATTAAATAGCAGATAAATGTGGCATTAATATAATTGTTAAAATTGTAAGTGCAGAGGTCAGCAAGGTGGCTCAGTGATGAAAGGTGCTTGCTACTAAGCCTGATGACCTGAGTTCAGTTTCCAGGACCCACATGTTGAAGGAGAGAACCAATTTCCATAGTTTGTCCTCGGACCTTCATAGATGCATCATGTGCACACACACATATAAACATGTGCATAAGCACACTTATATAAAGTGAATAAATAAATTTAAAAATTAAAAGAATAGCTAATTAAAAAAGTGAGTGGATAAGTTAGTAGATAAACATTTTCAAATTATTAGAGAAAACCAATGGAAATATAAAACAAAACAGATAGGACACAAAATAACTTGTTCATGACTGAGAATGCAGAGAAACATAAGACGAGGGAAGAACAAAATAAAGAAATCAATATGAAATTGATTGGGAATGAAAGTAAACGTGCCACACACTAAAAGCTTGAAAGGACAGTACAAAATCTTGCCTTGGCTACTTGTGAATATAGCTCAAAATATCATAACCCTGATTGTGGCAAAGACAATGCAGCTTTGTTTTCAAAGACTGATAATGTATTCAAATTCTAGAGATGTGATATGTTGCAATGTGACTGTTGTGTTGGCTTGCCATGCAAAGCTAAGGACCCGAGTTCAAACCCTAGAAGTCAGGGAGAAAGGAGAAACGTTACTCCCTGAAGTTGTGCCCTATCCTCCACACATGCACCATGGTGCGTCTGTGCCTGTGTGCACCCACACCGCACCCACCCACCCCCCCGCCACACACACCCCAAAAAAAAAATAATAATAAAATAAATTTATATAAAGGATGTTACAAGATCGTGACACAATTGATAATATAAAATAATAGGGAAATTCTCATTATAAGTAATTTCTATGAGATAAATTTATTTTAAGTTAAAGTGATAATTAAAATGATAAAAATGTTTACTAGAAAAATCCTAATGTTTTTTGAAATATTAAAGTCATTAATGTTATTTCCATGTAGAGGCACAAACCTATAATTCTACCACTTGTAAGGCTGAAACCACAGGATCACAAGCTCAAAAGAGCCTAGGCAAAATAGAGAGAACCTGTGTTGGGTAGGCATATTCTTCGAGACAGTCACTCCTCCCACCCAATCAGCCAGCTTCAATTGCATGAGGGGGAGGGTCTAGGGATGGATGCTGAAGATGCTGAGAGATGCTATGGACACTGAGAAACACTGAACACACTGGGAAAAAGGGAGGGGAGTCATTGTCTTGGAAGCAAGGTGCACAGTCTGCAGGTGGGATGTAGCACTAATAGCGAGGATCTCAAAATATGGGAGAGAAAGAGTCCACAGACATGCATGCTTTTGTAAGTGACCCTTTCCTGACTAGCATAAGATTTGTTGGCAAGCCCAAATAAATATTCTTATTCCCCAAACTGTAATTTAAGGGGGACGTTGTAATGGTTTATTTGGTCGCATGCAGCTCTTTCAGGGGAAAATTTGGTGTGACAATCTGTCATAACAAAAAGGAAACCATTAAATAATAAATTAATTGATGTTAAAATACCAAAGAAGAATTCTTTCTATAAGGATTGTTTTCTATTTTATTTCACATTTGTAAAAACCACAGCAAGAGTCACTGGTAACAATATTTGAGAATAAGAACTAAATTACTATAGTTTTCATAAGAATTTTTTGAATACTTAAAAAATTCCCATGAGTAAAAGAAACAAAAACCAGGCTCTGCAGTTCAGAGAACATGCTGCTCTTGCAGATGACCTGGGTTTAGGACTATTGTTGTTTTCCCCTTGATAATACCTGTCTTCCTTTTATTCCCCCTCTCTTGAGTTTTTTCTTCCCCTTTACCCTCATGGAAAATATGGGTCCTTTAACTGCGGAGGGAGGAGGCAGTTTATATTGGGAGAGAGAGAGGAGAGATAAATAAAGCTTAGGTGCTGTGAAAAGACAGAAGAAAATGTATTAACTCACCCCCCCCCCAATACACATACAATATCTGGACATGAGTGTATGTGTATACTTGAAGGCTATATAACAAGAAACACAGTGCCAGACAGGAGAAACCTCCCTTTGAGTTTTTGGTCAGGGTAGTACAAGAGACTCTCAAAATAATAATAGGCTATTGCCACAGCCCTTGATTACCTCATAGAACTTGAAGATAAGACCCTATTGCTGAAGACAGGACACATTTCAAACACAGGATTTGAAGCAATGGAGCAGGAACTAACCTGGAAGCCTTCTGCCTGAAGTCTAGTTCTCATAGTTCTAGAGGATACTGTACAAGCTATTAAGGGAGAAAATCAATCAGCGGTTCAGCCCCAGGTTCAAAGTCTAATAACCACAACAATGACCAGTACAAGAAATTATGGTGGTGCAATAGTGGCACTTTTACCTAGGGGAAAAATCAACAGCTATCTATTGTCTTTAAAGCCCTCTCAATGGAAGGGAACCCATGGATGGGACTGTAAATATAGCCAAATACACATGGCTGGAAAGGTCATAGAAATTCTATCCCTTTCCTATCTCTAGACAAGTGAAATTTCTTACTGTATGCCAAATGTGGATCCTTATATTTACAGGCAAGCATACTGTACAGTACTTATCAAAGCTTTGTTTTACAACAGATGGAGACTATTATAAAGTGCCACAAGAGGTCTTACACAGAGAACATGTGTCTGAGAAATATACAACCTTAAGTGACACATCTACAGTGGAACCTCTACACCTAAAGCTCATGGAACATAGCAGAACAACGTGTATAAAGAATACTAATACATCTCTTAACTCTCACCAAAGAAGCTTCCTCATACAGCAGAGTGCAATGAACACAGAAGGTCATAATTGGTCAAGTTTTAGAGGATAAGAGACTGCATAGTGTATGTCCCTGGATAGGACTCCTTTATTAAACCTCACTCACCCATGGCTCAGGGAGCATTGCTGAAGACAGGGGCAGGGGGGTTGTAATAGCCAGGGTTCGTGCATGAGCATAAGGAAACAGGCTTTCAGGCCTCTGGGAACTTGCTCATATGAACTTGTAATAATGGTGACAACATGTACAAGACCCATGTTGAATCAGATAAAAACCCAACATAGAATTGGGAAAATGGGCAGCAGGCCCTAACCTTAACCCAGGAACTATTGGCAACTGATTACTGCCGGGTAAGGGAGAATAGGTCTTCTTTAAGGGTGTGACTCTCTAGATAGGCTGATTAGACTCCAGTGGACAGACTTGTACCAAGGGATACAAATGCTTAATTGGATAGGCCTTGACATATATGACAGAATGCGTGAAATCCAGTGGGAGATATGGGAATGGGGGTGGAGAGGGGGCCTAAATCTGATTAAGATGTATTATATAAAATGCACAAAACTCAATAAAACTACATTAAAAATAAGAAAATAAAAACATGCCCATAAGGATGTAGAGAGATTGGAAACATCAGACATTGCTGATGGGAATACAAAATGGTATGGCTATTTTGGAAAGCAGTTTAATTCTCAGAAAGGTATATTGCCTAGAAATTCTACTCCAGTGCATATATCCTAGAAATTCAAAAATATGAAAACATAAAAGTTTCTATACTATGATCACAACCAAAGGTGGAATCAAAATGTTTTTTAATGTGTACATATGTGTGATTGTGAGTTTAAGTACACCAATTGTGTACTGTATACAGTTGTCTTCAGATGCCAGAGGGACTCACATTCCGTGGAGCTGGAGTTATAGGCAGTTGTGAACCACCTGATGTGAGTTCTAGGAACTGAATACATATCCTTTGCAAGAGCAGTAAGTGCTGTTATCCCCTGAGCCTTCTCCCTATCTCCCAGAAGGTGGAATTAAACAAAATGTTCATTAGTAATGAGCTAATAAATAAATAAATAAATAATTTCTTTTCCATTGAAATACATGAAGTATGAATAATGATGTCACAACATAGATGATCTTTGAAAAGACACTAAGTTAAAGAAGACAGACACAAAAAGACACACATTGTATGAGCCCATTTTTATGAAATATCCATAATAAGAAAATCCATACACCCAGAGATTGGTAGCTGCCAGAGGCTTGGTGGTAGAAGATTGAGAACAGGAACTGATCAGAAAATGTTTCCTCTGGAGGGAGATAAAAATGTTCTGAAACACAGCAGTGGTGATTGTATAGTTTTGTGAACATATGAAAATCAGAGAGGTATATAACTTAATGAAACAAATTATAGTGTGCAGATTATGGCTCATATTTAAGAAAAATATGATTTTGTTCAGGGTATGCCTACTAACTTTGCTATACCAATGAGTCAAAATTTAATTCTTCAAGCTGGAACTTTATTGGAAATTCTAAAGGGAAATAAATATAGTAGACGAAATGGTTGTTATTATCTTAAGTTTAATAAAACCAAACAAAAAATTAGCCTCTGCTTTAAGAATTCAAATGTTTACTAAGCACGGGGAACATCCATGAGAGAATAAAGCCCTAGAAAACAGAGCATGTTTTAAAGAGTTGGGATATCGGGTACATATGGTTGAGCGACAGGCAATACTTGGTAAAATATAGATAGTGCCTTGATATGGTAATAAAAATAATATTTATCACACAGACCACATATCTGTAAGACTAACGTACTCAAGAGCCTGAGAAACTCTTGAGAGTATTCCACCCTTTCGCATAATGCCACTTCAGATCTGTGGATCTTTTATCTCACAAGCATGGTGACTCTGAATTTATCCCCCTACCCCGGGTTATGTTAAGGTCTAGGCACATTTTAAAAATGCCCTGGTAAGTAATGACTGTTATGAGAGTTCTAACAAGCTGTTGATGCTCTACATTAATGCAGTGATGATGAAGATATAAACATAAAGAAGAGCTAGAAGGACACTGCAGGGTTATGCATTCAGTCACTCCATTTATCTCTTTCAACTCATTTAAGTAAGTTTATTGTATGAAATGTTAAAATCAATCTTCATAAAGTTTGGAATCTGACAAATTCAGGATTGGTAAAGGAAGAAGTGAAGTAATGATGTTAAGCTTTTTAACATCACTGGTTGAATAAGTGATCGTCATTGATACCATTCATTAAAATAGGGACTATCATGATAGCACCAACACATCTTCATCTGTTAGATATGAAATTTATACATATTCACCAATATAAATAATACTGCAGAGTAACCGTGTTTCTATCAATTGCTCTCTTTTTAGAGATGTGAGAACTGTAGCAGATTGTCAGAAATCTATTGCCTCAGGCACTACAGGTTGGGGATTAAGGAGATTGATGTAGAGTTGAACCAAATATTCTCAATCTATGAAAGCCTAGAGTGAATTAAGTGGTCTATCCAGCTAAAATCTCATTCTTACCGGATTCCTTATACCTGACTCCCACTGCCAAGGTTGTCAGTATTTATTGTCAGACAGATGTTCTTCATAGGGATGTCATACTGGCGAGTTCCTAGATGACCATGAATCCTTGAAATGTATGGGGGTTTACGTGTATGTTTCCTTACCTTCTCCTCCGAGAGATTTCAGTGAAGAGTCTATTTTTTAAAGTCTGAAAAATCTTCATTTTGCACTCATTTATTCCATTTCATCACATTTATAATTAAATTCGTGGGGGAAAGTTTCCCTTCTGGGGATATGGGCATGATGATCCAGCATTGAAATGTCTCTTCCATGCCTCACTCTCTTAGTAACACGCTGAGTTAACAGTCAGGCAGCAGTTTTCCATGCATGACATCCAAACTTAATGCTACTACCTGAGATTGTAACAGCAGAAAACATGCATTTATTTTGCCTCACATTAAGATTTTACTTATTTCTAAAGAACATTACTAAAATTTTTGTGTATTTATTAGTGTCCCTGAAAGTGGTTTTCACTAACCCTCTTGCCTTACATCTCCTGCTCCTATGGTTTCTCTAGCAGACTGTATCTGAGCTCAGTTCCCATTGACTTCAAAGAGAGATCTCCTTTGAATGAGCTTCACAGGCTGAAGGCTACATTAATTGACTCTTGAGTATGTCAGTGGTGTCTGCTTTACCCAGGAGAGGCATATTCCTTCTAATAGGTGCCCAGTCTTCCAAGACAAAGTTCTAATGTCAGAACATTGCCCAGTTAAGTTTAATTTTTTTTTTTTTGTCTTTTTGAGACAGGGTGTCCCTGTGGCCCCAGCTGTCCTGGAACTCACTGTGTAGACTAGGCTGGCCTTGAACTCACAGAGATCCGCCTGCCTCTGCCTCCCAAGTGCTGGGATTAAAGGCGTGTGCCACCACGCCCGGCCCAAGTTTAATTTTTAAAGAGACGTTTTCAGAGGTTATTCAAAGCTAGTATCTAATATTGCTGCAAATCTTGAGAGCTAGGAAAATAAAGGCATAGAAAGACATTTTGAGTCAGGTATGGTACTTAGAGCAAATTTAAAATATATACTTCATGGATTACTGGCATGAGAATCACTAAGGATGCTTGTTAAGAATTGTACATGAGCTCTATATAAACTCTCATTTTTAACAAGCTCTTCTGCTGATTCTTATGTACTCTGAGTGAGTTTGGATGACTGGGGATATCTGAAACTAGATTTTACAGTGTAGTACTAAAATTGCAGGACTCCATGACAGACTTCTTGAGGTTTCTCAGCTAGACTTTTAGTTCACCCTAGCTCCCATGCAATCTCAAGGATCACGAGACAGATGCATACTGGATGCAGGAGTTGTGGTGGCCACTGCTGTCACATGCTTCTTGTGGTTGCTGACTAAATCCCACCTTGAAGTAAATGCTGTCTATTGCAGAGCTTTCTCAAACTTCTGCCTTTCCCAACAATGAGAGACAGCAGCATGAGCTCTACGAATTGAGAGACTTTATGGGGGTCAAATATTTTATGAGCATATGAGAAAAAAGATTTCTGGGCACTGAGATGAAAGAAGTTTGCTAATACCTCTCCCTGTACTGATTCACTGGAAACCAGTTAACTTGGTATAAACAAAAAATAAAAGTGGGGAAGAAAAACATAATTTCCAAAACTCAATTATTTCATAATTAATGTGAAAGCACTAAATCTCACTTTGGTCACCTTACATGCAATAATTTCCCTAAATACCCTTTAACAACTTGCATTTGTTTAGTATGTATGTGTGCCTTTCATGCGGCAGTGCTGCTGCACCTGTGGAGGTCAGAGGACAGCTTTCAGGAGTTGGTCTCCTCTTCCTCTTTATTGAGGCAGGACCTCTCTTGTCATTTGACTCTTCTCTGCATAATTCAGGCTAGCTGGCCCAGGAGCTTCTGGGAAAATCTTCTGTCCTCTGCCTCCCATCTCACTGTAGGAGTACTGGGAAGTGAGATGCACACCACTGCACCTGACTTCTTTCTGCATGGGTTCCAGCAAGTGAACTGGAATTATAAGACATGTACCTAGCATTTTTACTCACTAAGCCATCTCTCCAGCTCCTCAAATACTCTTTGATCCCAATTGTTTTTTAAATAATATTTCTGATTCTTTGAGAATTCCATGCAATATGTTTTGATCATATTCAGATCCCTTCCCTTCTCCTCTCAGATTACCCCACCTTCCTAACCCCCACTTCATGGCCTCTACTTTTTTAAGGCCTATCAAGTTCAGTTTGTGTACTACAAACACTCTTTGGTTTGAGTCCATCCCCTGGGGCATGGTCGACTTATCAGGGATAATGCCCTTAAAGAAAACTAACTCTTCCTCTCACAGCAACCATAAATTGCCAATAGTTCCTCAGTTAGGCCTGGGAGTTCATGCCCACCTCCCCCTCCATGCTGGAATTTTGTGTGACTTAGGCTTGTACACGTTGTGTGAACGCTGTCAAAACTGTGTTGGTTCATATGTACAACTGCCTTGTTATGTCTGGAAAACATTGATACCTTGTATTCATCCCTCACTTCTGGCTCTTACTCTCTCCCCCTACCCTTCCTGAGATGCTTCCTGAGCCTTTGGGAAGGAGGTGGATATAGGTGTCCCACTCTGGGGAAGAGGTGTGATATAGGTGTCCCACTTGGGCTGAGCACTCCATAGTCTCTTATTCTCTACAGTGACCAGTTGAGTGTCTCTGTATTTATCAGCATCTGCTACAAAAAGAAGCTTCTCTTGTGAGAGCTGAGAGATGCACTAATCCATGAGTATAGCAATAAGACATTAGGAATCAGTTTAATATTATGTCTGTTTAGCTCATAACACAAGTAGGTCTCCCCATGGCCTATAACCTGTTTAGCTACAGGAGCTTGGCCGTGATAACAGTGCCAGGTATTGGCTCCACCTTACGAAAGCGGGTCTTAAATTCAACAAGAAGGTTGTTGGTTGGGCTTATCTTTCCAGACTAGTTTTTTATTATAGCTCACAGGGTTCACAGATGGATAAGGTTGACAGTTACTTTTTCCTTACAGTAGCATGCATAGCATCTTCCAGTACTATGAAAACTATCCAGTAAAGAACCAGCTCTTAGATTCACTGATTCTTTGGATTGTTTTCTTTGTTTCTATTTCATTAATTTCTGCTCTGATTTTTGTAATTTCTTGTCATCTCTTATGTTTGGGTTTGGTTTTTCCTTGCCTTTGTAGAGTCTTGAGATGCACTATCAAGTCATTTATATGTGCTCTTTTTGATTTTTTAATGTAGGCACTTAGAATTTTAAACTTCCCTCTTACAACTGATTTTAAAGTGCACCAGAGGTTTCATTGTATTGTATTATCATTTTGATCATATTCAAGATACCAACTCTTATGTTGAGGTCCTTGATCAGTTTGGAGTTGAGTTTTGTACAGGATGAGGGATGAAGATCTAGGATAATTCTGCTACATGTAGCTATCCAGTTTGATCAGCACCATTTGTTGAAGACACCATGTTTTCTCCATGTGTTTTTGGCTCCTTAGCTAAAAATCAGGTGGCTGTCAGTGTGTGGATTTGTCTGGGTCCTTAACTCTATTCCATAAATCAGTGCATCTGTTTTTTGCCAGTACCAAGATGTCTTTCTTGCTATAGCTTGGTAGTATAATTTGGAATCAGGGACAATGGCACCTGCAGCTCTTCTTTTACTGTTCAGGATTGTTTTTGGCTATCCTGGGTTTCTTGTGCATGTTTTCATACGAAATTTGAGATTATTTTTTTCAGTTTCTGTGTAGAATTGTGTTAAAGTCTTGATAGACTTTGTGTTGACACTGTAGACAGCTTTAGGTAAGATGGCCCCTTTTATGATATTAATTGTACTGATTCACAAGTATGGGAGATCTTTCCATCTTCTCGTATCTTCTTAAATTTCTTTCTTGGATGTCTTAGTTTTTATTATATAAGGCTTTCACTTCCTTGGTTAGATTTATTCCAAGAAAAATTTTTTGAAGATGTAGCAAATAGGGTTGCTTTGATTCTCTCATAGGATTAATTACAACATACCATACCCTCAAAACTCTTTCAACTCCAGAGCCATCTGCAACTTCCAAGTTGGCGACTCATCCAAATGCATGCTATTTCCCACAGTGCAACTTTATGCTTTGCTTAGTTCTCCAATGAACAGTGAGTTCTGAATTCTCCTTTGCCCCTCCGACTTCTGCAGTGCCTCAAGAGGGAACTAACGGGCTGCTTTGTGGATGGAATCTGCCTATCCAGAACAAGGAAGTCTGACGGGCGTGAGCACTTCTTTATAATTTACATTGATGGATCTACCACAGAGCTGTGTGTGTTAACAGTCAGCAATCTTTTTACTAGAAATCAACTTTAACTCTAATTAAAATGTGACTAAATTCCACTGTGTGTTCACTATGTGGCAGACATTGTATTAATTTTAATGAAATAGGCCATTAACTCTTCTCATTCAACCAATGAATAGGATTCCGTTACTATTCCCATTTTAGACATGAGAAAGATGAGGCTCAGAGGGTTATGTTACTCAGCTAAGGTATCATTTGCAAGTAGACAAGGTTTATTCACTTTCCATCCCCCACAACTCTGTCCTGTGTGAATCTTTTCTTTTTCCAGAGCTTTTATATTCGTATTTATTCTTCATTTAACTTTTAAAACATTACTATATTTGGGCATTAAAACAAAAACTACAGCCAAGTAGTGAGCATATTATTACAGTCCTTCAACCATTCACTGCTACGTGAACAATGCCAGCAGTGAGTGTTAACTCACTGTCCCCATTAAGAGGATTGACACTGAACACCACCTCTGGGGTGATGGTCATCATCCTCATAGGCTCTTCCATTATAATGGTGTCATCTTTCCTGATTTGGATCAAAGGCCACTAGTTCTATCTGACCCATTTCATCAGTCTCTTCTACTTCTTCTCAGAGAGAGTTTTTCTGGCAAAGATAGTTTATCAGGAGAAAAAAAAGCCATTTTCAAGAAAGTTTACCTTAAACTCAATTAGATATGGTTGACGGTATATTGGCATACCTTCATTCAGCACATATTTGATATCTCCCTGCTTGACAATCTGACCTGGGTGAGAGGTGATGACTATGGTTTGGTTGTCCAGAGTGGATATTGGGTTTTGGAAGCCACACAATGCTTCAGCGAGTTGTGTGTCCATACACATGAAGTGGTCCTTTCCTTGTCGAGTGAAAACAACATGGTCCTTCTGACCTAACACAATGGTAATAGCTCCTGGCTCCAGTACTGATTCTTGGCCTACTTCACCATGGAATGATATCTTCTGGCCATCTTTCATGCCTTTGTCAATACAAACTTCTGAAATCTTCTTCTCTTGAACAATCTTTCTTCCGTTGTAGCTTTTACATCTGTCTTTTGGACTGATCTGTTCTCCATGACCCTGGCACTCCATGCACACAGACTGAATTTGCTGCACCATTCTGGGTCCCATCTGGTGAATCCTTATTTGCATGCCAGTACCCTAGCAGTGGGGACAGCATGCCACTGCTCCTTTCTTACCAGCTCACGCTTCACATTTGTCACACATCACATTCTTTTGTAGAGTCTGTTTTCTTGTTGCATGATTAGATAAGTCTTCTAAGGTTACTGAGAGCTGATGTACAACATTTTTACCTCTCCTCTCTCTCTCTCCCTCTGCATCCTCTCTACTCCTCTGAAGAACATATTGAAGATGTCCATGGGGGAGCCAAAACCACCCCCTGCTCCGCCCTCTTTAATGGGCTGCTTTCCTCCTTTTCTTGGAATCAGAGGGAACTTCATAAACTTGAGAAATCTGTTTAAACTTATCTCCTTCATTTGGATTCTTACCAGGGTGGTACTTCAAGGTCAGTTTCCTGTACGACTTTTTCAATTCTTCTTGGGTGGCTTTAGGTTTGACCCCCCAAACCTTAGAAAACCTAACTCCAAGTTACTTAAATAAATGATTTTTTTAAAAATCATTTGTTTAATAACCACATACTTAGAAGAAGCATTTCATTACAACAGCATTGACATATTCAATAACAATTTCCTGAGCTAAGATACATCTCTTTCAAAATTGGCTGTAAATTTTTAGGTTTACAATTGAATTATTACAGTTATACACTATTGTACTCAGTATAAACCCTGTAAGACATAAAATTAAATGAGGTTTTAACCTTTAAAAAAGATCTCCATTTCATGATTAAAATACAGTTTCATACAGAAAAATCCATTTTTTTAAAAAGTTAAAAAATATCTTTAATGAATCACATGTAAAGTCACTGAGAAATTATAACAACAAAGACGATCTTTCCCCCCCTTTGTTAGTGTACATATTTACAAGATTTCTAATGGAACTGATATCATCCTCTCTTGGAACAAAGCTTGTCTTCCTAAATACAAACTGAATTAATTTTTAATGAAGTAATTCAGAAAACTACTAAGTTTTTGAATCTTATATATTGGCAGAAGTTAGATTTGTCTAGTTTTCTTTTTGTGAAAGTCATTTTTCAACCCTCTTCTGTCCGTGGGATATGTACACCTATCTTTTTTTATCATTATTTTTTAAATTTTTAATAACTACATGATTAGAAGAAGCATTTCACTACAGATTTAGCATATTCAGTAACATACTCCAGAGCAAGAGCACATCTCTTTCACAAGTGGGTGCAAGATTCTAGGTTCACAGTTGAGTTAATACAGTTACACAATATTGAACTCAGTATAAGCCCTGTAAGACATAAAATTGAATGAGTTTTTTAACCTTTAAAAAAGATCTCCATTTCATTTTAGAATATATTGTTCCTTGCAGAAAGACTCATTGTTTTTGCTACTAACACTGAGATGTTGGCACATGCATCTCTAATCTGTATGTATCTGATCATTACTAGTCATAATCGGTTGTACTTGGATCCTTGGCACCCAATAAAAATTGGGTTAGTTTAAGGGAGCGGGGGAGGGGAGGGTATACAAGGAACCTAGGAGATAAGTTTTTAAAATTTGTGGATTTTTTTTGTGTGTATATCACACAGAACATCCGAAACCATCTTGTTCGACTATACACCAACTTCCCAGATGGCACCCTCCCATAGCCTCCCTCCCCCGACTAGAGCCCTTATACTCTGACATCCCTGCTACTGTCTGCTGTGTTGTCGGCACCCCAGCCATTCCCTACTACTTGCCCTTCTGGTGAATCTAGTCAGGTCTTTGTTTTAGGAGGGTCAGCTCTTCCTCCTCTAGCAGCAATCAGTTGTCAGTATTCCTTTAGATGAGATTAGGGTCTGCTGTTCATTTTCCCAGTTCTATGCTGGGTTACTATCTGGGAGTCCCTTTGGCCACCCTGGCTGACAACTCAAAAGAAGGTATCTCCTATCTGGCATTAAATAAATGAATTTTTAAAAAAATGATGGATAGTATTATTCTGGGAGAAATGACAGAGAAAGATGCCTCTTTGAGTGATTTGGATTTTCCTTGGCTTAGACTATGGTTTATATCGAAATAAAGTACACACCTCTGCTACTCCCTTATTTCCTGCATAATTATTTAATCTGTTTATTTGCCATTTGTTTAATAAGTTCAATAAGCAGGTGTAAAAACTTATATAGTCTCACATTGGAAATGAAAGAGAAAGAGCCATTTTATACTCATAGATTACACATGACTGAATAAAATTCTAAGTCACTCAAGCCAATATTAAATATAGCTGGTTTAAGCAGCAAGGGATTTATTAGGAAGTACTGAGTAGTGTACCCAATTTCTGGCAAAGCAGCAACTTATAGAAGGAGTTTATCTGTGCCTATAGTTACAGAGTCGGCCTTCATGGAGGGAGGGATGGTGGCAGACAGAAGTGGCTATAGCAGAAACATGAGTGCTCCACACCATCAGAGACCAATTTGTATTGCATGCAGTCCAAAATAAAAAAGCAACCAGAGGAAAGGCTCATTCTAGAACAGTCCCACTCTTCCCTGAAAATCTCTAGGCAGTTGGTGCTTGCTGAGAGAGGAAGAGGGAGGGACATTTTTCTTTAGTGATGCAACAGTAGAAAGTTGCCCATTCTCCTGTAAATAATCTCTAACCCAAACTCCTGTAAATAAATCTAATTATAAACCTAATTAGGTCCATTGAGTCATACTCCCCCCCTCCCACACACACACATACAAGCACACACAAATAAAAACAACCTTTAAAATAGTAGAGGAACTAGTTAGGAAGAAGAAGGGAAATAAAGATCACCAGGAGTGGGGGTGGGGGGAATCAAGAAAATAATTGGGTGAACACGATCAAAATACATTATGTTGCATGTATGAAAAGAGCTAATGAAACCCGTCATATGTACAATATTTTTGCTAATGAAAAACTATAAAAAGAAAAGAAAATTTGCTAACAATATACATCTGGGCAAACAGACACTGAGACTTGAAATTACCTGTCACAGAGCTGACCCCCAAAAGTCAATGTCTCCACTGCCACCAAGTCAAGAGGAGTAATGTCATGTGTTCAGCTGTGACTCACCTTGCTCACCGGCTGGTTTCCTCATATTTTTTTGTCAGTCTGGGAGAGAACTAGGGCCTATCCAGCCCCTAAGGTTCAGGAGGGCCTCTGACTTCTGACTTTCCATTCTCAGAAGTGTGCTGAGGCATGCTAGCAAACAGGTAGAACAGAAAATGAAGCAGAAGGCAGCTTCCTATGTGGGGTAATTAGTTGGCAATTTTCTCTTTTCAGTAAACACTTGGTATTTTTCTAAATCTGGACATAGTAGATCTATGTAATGGTGAATCTTATGTATCAATATGGGTAGGCTATAGTATGTACTTAGATATTTAGTCAAACACTAATCAAGATGTTGCTGTGAAGAAATTTCCCTGATTCTGTCATCTACAATCAGTTGAATAACAGGAAGCCAATATCCCTTGTTGGGTGGGTCACATCCAATGTCTTGAAGTCTTGACTTAGAGCAAAAATGACTGATGTCTATCATAATAAATATCCCTCTGAAATTTTAGGTATGAAACAATAAGCACCTATTTACTACTCATGTAAATCTGGCATGTGTTCAGCAGCTTTCTGGGACAGATGGCTCTGGGGTCAACAAGGAAGGAGAAAAGGAGGCCTGGAAGAGTAATATCTCTTTGAACACCCTAAACCCCTTGTTCACATTCATTGGCCATGAGGTGGTCATGTGGTCTCCACCAAATTACAAGAGAATTTGGGAAGTGTGGAAGAGAATAT
Organism: Nannospalax galili; assembly: GCF_000622305.1. Taxonomy (NCBI): domain Eukaryota; kingdom Metazoa; phylum Chordata; class Mammalia; order Rodentia; family Spalacidae; genus Nannospalax; species Nannospalax galili. The sequence continues at coordinate 738,904 of NW_008359591.1, forward strand.
GGATATTTTAAAGCGCCAGCAGACTCTTGCCTGCATTGCTGCTAGAACATTTAACTAAACCATATTAAATACATGCTATTTAAAAATTTCTTAGCGAGAATTTTTAGGAGGGAGGGAAAGAGATTTCTCATAGTGTAGTGACTTTATTATTGCAGGATATAATCCTAAATAGAACTATGAGACAAAATATATTTATGTTATAAATTTAATAGATCCTTGTAAAGGAATCCCTGAAAATATGACACAATTTCCCTAATACCAAGAGTAAGGAAGCGTTTGCTTTGTGAACTCTTATCATTATTGGATGCTACTAACATTTTAAAAATTTTCCATTATGTGATGATACTTTCAAGTTGTACATTTTCATTTTAGTTATATGTAACATCTCCATGTACGTACTGATTATAGTTCCCATTCTAGACTTACTTGTAATACAATGAGCCTATTTCTTTATTTGATGGCATGACGTATTCTTATCTTGAAGAAGTAACTTTATTTATTTTATGGGAATTCTTCTTGCCTTTTATACAGATATATTTTTGCTGCTAGGTTTTTGCTTTGTTTGTGATAACTCTTGTAATCCCAGATAATTTTTATGTGCTCAAATCCATGCTGCTTTCTCTCTATCATGTATACTCTTTTATTTAGGATATAATCAAAGTAAAAAAATTATCTGAAATATTCTTTCACTATTTCCTCTGGTAAATTATATTTCATTTTACTCATTGAACTTACTTTTCCTTACTCCAAAATTTATTTTTTAATATTTTATTTATTATTTTTATTTTATGTGTATGAATGTTTTGCCTGCATGTATGGGAGTACACCCGTGTCGTGCAATGCTGCATGCAAAGAGGGCTTTGGATTCCCCTGGATGGTTTGTAGCCAGCATGTGGGTGCTGGGAATCAAACCCGGGTCCTCTGCAAAAGCAGTTAGCACTCTTAACAGCTGAGACATCTCTCCAGTCCCAGGATTTATTTTTTGTAGTCCAGAAACTTAATATCAAACTTTACTTTCTTACAAATTCATGGTCAGATAGTGAAAATATTTATCAAACTATTCCTGGGTACAACAGAATAAAAACTGTGACACACTTATGATTTTGGTATCTCTGTTGACTGTGCTAGCTACTTTCTCTTTTTAAGCAGTACAGTCACTGGCGATTTTATCATTGTTAAAATTTTGTCAGTACTGTTGTACATGATTAGTATAACACTAGATGTCTGTCTCTCCAGCTCCTCTAGCCTTTCTTTACCCCTTTGCTTTATATGCTGGACTGTTTCACCATAAATATCTTGCCTCCTGTATGCATTTGGGTTTTGCCAATAGGCCACTCTGACAGGAGACTGAAGGGCAGATGGGATTTTTGTTCCATCAGGTCCTTTCTGCCTTCCTTCCTTAGACAATTAGTTCTCGCTTCCTCCCTTTGCGGATCCTTTTCCATGGTGGGGTAGACTCTTTGGTTACCACATTCTCCCCTTTAGCCCTTGGAATGAATATACTTTGGAGACACTGCATTTTGGTTGATGTACAAGAATTCTGACTTCCAGGTTCTCCATTACAAACCATTAATCTCTAAAGAGACATTACTAAAGGGGAAGATTTGAAGGACAAGGACAATGATCACTCTTTTTTTTTTTTTTTTTTTTTTTTTTTTTTATCCTCCCTGTAATCCCAGGTGGCCTAGAAATCACTATGTAGACCAGGCTGGGCTCAAACTCAATGCAGAAGACCCAGGTTTGAATCCCAGCACCCACATGGCAGCTAACAACTGTCCATGACTCCAGTTCCAGGGGATCTGACAACCTCTTCTGTCCTCCACGGGCACTGCACAACACGGGTGTACTTACCTATATGCAGGCAATACACGCATACACATAAAATTAAGAAAAGAAAAAGAAAGTGCTGCTTAAGTACCTGCAGACTATCCAAGTAAATACATTAGCATGTGATAGAGAATATGTTTGGAATTTAGGAGTTATTTGAGATACAGAATTTCAAAATTTGCTTTTCATGACAATTTATTATTTCAATTTTATCCTTTCTCAGTATAGATTAATATCATAACTTTCTTTTAGTTTTCAGCTCTCATTCATTCTTTCCTCTCCTTCCACGTCTCTAAATCAAGCCCAGTTCTGGAAAACCTAAACTCTGCCTGTGTCACATCCATATGTGATGCTTCTTTCTCCCTTTATAGTTTCTCTCCTGTGACTTGAACTCACCACTCTCCTCCAGAACAAACCTGCATTCTGAAACTAATGCCTTGGGTTCTTCTTCACTGGAACTCTTATTTCTTAGAACATATATAGCCTTCTTTCTTACTTATGGTAAACATGGAAAATAAAACTTAAATTGTTAACTTGTGTGAAAATGGCTCTTTTGCTCTCAGGGCTAACAGACGCTGCTTAGCTTCTGAGGCTGAAAACTCAGCTCCCCTCAGAATTTTGAAGTGATTTGAAGGCATTTTAGGATCTAGAATTACAGGTGGGAAACTGGTTATTATTCTGCTGTTTGGTTCTCTGTTAGGATTGCACTGGAGAGTTCCTGAAGTTCACAAGAGATGCTTTCTTTATTCCCTGCTTTGAGTCTACAGTGGCCTCTAGGTCTTTCGCAATGCGCATTTTTGAGCATCTGGTGGGTCCTTTGAAGCTGGAAACTCATTTCCAACAGTTTTGGGAAATGATCATATATTATTGATCAACAAAAAAACTTCATTTTCATTTTCATTTTTTCTTAAAACTTTGTTTTACTTTGGGGCTGGAGACATGGCTCAGTGGTTGAGAGCACTATCTGCTCTTGCAGAGGACCTGAGTTTGCTAACAATCCATAACTTCAGTTCCAGAGGGATCTGACACCTTTTTCTGACCACAGTGGACATTGCAGGACATGGTACACTTACATACACACAGGCAATACAGTCATACGCATAAAAATAAATTACTAATAAAACTTTTATATGTTATTCCTTGATTTGGTTACAAGTTCTTTTAAGATTAAACAAAATTGTATTTTCTTATTCATTTATTCTATTGGTTTCTAGCCATATAATTTAATTTACACTTTTAACTATTGTCTTTCCATTTCAAAGGGTTTTTTTCTTTGGTTTTAAAAAAATGTAATAGAATCTTTTTTTCATGGTTGTAATATTTTTTATCTTTCCACTAATTTTAATTAGGTCTTTTAAAATGATATTTTCTTTTAAAATTGTATCATATGACATGCCACCATGGACACTGTGTCTGCGTTCCTGGAGCCTTTCTTGGCCACTCCCAGGCCGAGAGCTGGAGGAGATGCTGCAATCGCAGCTCGGACCTCTGCCCCGACTGGCAGCCATCCGCCGGCGCAAGCAGCTGCCCTCAGGGCGGATAATCGACGGTGGACGACCTGCATCTGGTGCTGGAGCGACTGGCGCATGTCCAACGCCAAGGAGTGCGAGCAGCTAAAAAATCTCAACCATGGCTTTGCTAAGCTGAAGGCACTGGTGCCATTTCTACCACAGAGTAGGAAGCCAAGCAAAGTGGATATCCTTAAAGGTACATCGGAATACATACGACTTCTAGTCTGTGTTTTGGAAGGAGCAAAATCCTCAGAGAGACAGGGCCCAGAGGAGCAGACCTACAGCAGCAGCAGCGCCCCCGACCCTCACGTGTCCTCAGCTGGAGAGCTCCTGAGAAACACCGTCCCGCCTGCCAGCTGTGCCAGCGGCTTGAAGGAAGGAGAAGAGAAGAGAGGCCCTGGGTGTATGGTGGCAGTAGTGAGCCTGAGTACCCTTGTCAACAGAGCACAATGCCGGTGACCAGGAGCTACTTCACCCACCAGGAGTCCAGCGACAGATTCCTTCTAAAATAGCTGTGTAGAAGTTGAGATGCTCCTAACCATTCCTTGAGATGTGGGCATTTTACATGCAAAATATTCAAATAAGGTGATGTTTAAACAGAAAAAAAATGTTATATATAATGTCCAATTTCTATTTTTGTTTATCTTAGCTGGCATTCATTCTTAGACTCATTATTGATTATACTTAGTTTATATGATAGAAAAAGAATGTATTTCCTAGAATTAACAAATCAGCAGCTATAAACATTTAGGGAGACCACCTACTGCATGCTCAGCCTTTAATATTTCCAGCCAACTAAAAGTTTCTTTTGAAACACCCACCATCTTTGAAGATAGACAAGTTTGTCCTGTTTTGCTTTCATAAAATTATCTTCTGTTATCAAATCTTTAATGTAGGCATTCTTTTGACAAGACATTGGGAACAAATTTTATGACTAGAGAAAAGCCAGTAAAGATATATTATTCTTTGATAAGTTCCAAAGGTACTCATTAGTCAGAACAATTGACTTTCCTGTCCAATAAATCAACTCTTAATGTAAACTACAAAATTTTCAAACTTTGTTTCTCATATGTCATTTTGTTAGGGTAGATTTGGCTAATTAATTACCAAATGTAGGCTTTTCCTTTCAGATGTGAATATTGTGACTTAGCTGCATGTTGACAGTGGTGCTTATACAGTTTTTTTTCTTTAAAAATTTAAAATATAAAAGTTGATGTAACACAGTAAATTTCTATTATGTTAAAATCAAGCAATATGTTATGTGTTGCTGAAGAGCACTGGGTAAATGTCATAGGACCTACATTTAATTCATGAATCGTCATTTAACTATGAATATTTATTGATCATCTAGTGTGGGAAAGCACTCTTCAAATTTCCATAAATAGTCAATTAAACATGCAAATCTCTGTTTTTAGGAAGCTTATTAACATGGTAGGGAGAAAATAGGTGATAAAATACTTTCTAAATGTTAAGTTATGCTCATGGCTTTGGAAAAATCATGTTGTGTTTCTAAGACTTTATATTTCTATGCTATAAAATTAGAGTGAACTCTAATATTCTATCACATTTAAAAGTTTATGTTATGCTTTAGATTGATTTTTTTTAACCTTTTCAGAAAGATGAGGTTGGATGTTGCATAAATGTAATATGAAAGTAGAAAAAAATAACCTCTGCTGAAGTTTTATATTGATTTCTAAATTGTTGGAGCCTGTATGATGTAAATATATTTGTATTTCTCTAGCAATGCTCAAAGTTAAGAAATTGAAGAGAGAACCACAGATGTGCTAATTTTGCACAACCATGTGCTATCCAGCCAACCATTCATTGCATGTGTTTTTAAAAAATATTTTATTATTTTTATTTTTACGTGTATGCCTGTATTGTCTGTGTGTAGGTGAGTGCACCCATGTCGTGCAATGCCCGTGGAGGACAGAAGAGGCTGTCAGATCCCCTAGAACTGGAGTTACAGACAGTTGTTAGCTGCCATGTGGGTGCTGGGATTCAAACCCGGGTCTTCTGTAAGAACAACCAGTGTACTTAACCGTTGAGCCATCTCTCCAGCCCTGCATGTGTTTTTATGTCTTGTGTGCTGAGCATTGAGAATAGTCTCATAAGAGACACATTTTCTATCTTCACAAAAGCTACATTTGAGACATAAGTATTGTTTTGACAAACATAAAAAAGTTAATATTTCACGTAGTGGTTAAGTATGATAAAAAACAATCAAAGCAGTGTAGGAAATTAGACACTGAGGAAGGAAAAAATAATTGTGTCTGGGGTAGCCAGGGAATACAGGAGTTCATTGTAAGGTTATTTGATAAAATGCAGGATGAACAACTAAATTTGAATTTCAAATGAATGTTGACATAATTTGAAGTGTATGTTCTCCATACAGTATTTATGATATAAATCATAATAATATTCAGTTTTTCTGAAATTCAATTTAAATGAGTGGTTTGTATTTTTATATTTTAATCTTATAAATGTACATTTAAGCCAAGTCCTGAAAATAGGGAGGAAGTGATATATATATATATACACACACATATACATATACATATACATATACATATACATATACATATACATATATATCAGCTCTAGAGTGATAGAGTTCAAGAGGAAGAGCAAATGCAAGGTGTGGGTTAGAATGAGCACTGCTGTTAAAGAGAAGGCTTGGCCCAAGGGAGGAGGCGAATGGCTGTCTGGTTGGAGACATAAATAAAGCCCTATCATATCATTAACTAGAATTGTATTTAATGGAAAGTCACTTCACAAGGAATAACCTGATCTCATTAGGTCTAAAAAGTCTACTCTGGCTGCTGTATGAACAAGCTTAATGAAGGCAGGAGATGAAGGAAAATGTGTTTTGAAGGTAATGGAACACATTATTCTAGAACAAAGCTTTGGGAAACTGTTAGTGAAGATGGAACATATGGGGTTTGAATCTGCTTATATCTTAAAGAACCACTTGCCCTCCTGGTGACTTGTGTGAGAAAGAAAAATCAGGGATGTTTTCTTGATCTCTGGACTGAGCAACAGTTAGCAAGTATTATGGAAATTGAATTGAAGCAAATTAAAATAATTTAAAGAGATGGTTATAGAAGTCACCTCTCCACCCCCCACACAAAGAACTTGTACAAACCTTGCCAAAGTAATCCAGTAAAGTTAGTTATACTCAGAATCATCATCATTTTCACGGAAATGATAGAATTATGACAAGCCCATCACATCCATCAGCCAGTTATCCCAACAAGTCTATGACATAGGTTCTATTATAACCATTTTCACATTACAAATGATAAAATGAATCCCATAGAGATTAAGCAACTTCCCCAGTCATAGAGTGGAAATGATGTTATGTATCTGAAAATAACTTGGTGGACTTAAATCCTTTTACCTAATAGATTTGTTTGACAAATACAAAATAGCAACACTGTATTAAATAATTCTAATTATTAAAAAGAGTATTCTGTGGGGCATGGTGGCCCACGTCTTTAATCCCAGCACTAGGGAGGCAGAGGCAGGCGGGTCCTTTTGAGTTCAAGGCCAGCCTGGCCTACATAGTGAGTTCAGGTCAGCTGGGACTACAGGGAGACCCTGTCTCAAAAAGACAAAAAAATAAAATAAAATAAAATAAAATAAAATAAAATAAAATAAAAAAATAAAAGAAAGACTATTCAATTCAGAGCCCAAAGTTGGGAGATGTTATTGAAGATGGTGATGACCGAATGAGATGGGTCCAGGCAGCTGGTCTCAGGGCCGGGGACGCGGGGACGCCGGGGACGTGCCAGCTCCCAGGAGACTGAATACATCTGATGGACCATGTGAGGAACGTTACCACAGAAGATGAATATTTACCTGTCCATAGGCGCTTGTATTGATCTCAAAACTCTGACGGGATGTGGCAAGTAAGAAAGGAAATAATGGAGGGGAGCCAAAACCGTGGTGCAGACAAGGCAGTGTTGATGGTGAGGACTCTCAGCGTGAGGAAACGTGACTCTGGTCCTTTTCATCTCATTAAGAATCTTTCTGCTGTATATTAATCTTAAAATTATGTACTCAGGCCTTGTGAGTAAAAGGGATAACTCAGGACCCAAGACAGGCCTTGCACACAGGCTGGGCGGAGCTGCCATTGTGACCCACGTGCATGGGTCGCGTGGAACCAACCCATTCTGGCTGCCCGCACACTCAGGAAGCCTCTTTAGCAGGAGGCCCTATGCTCAATGGTGGGGCTGAGCCTAGCCGGACTGCTCGCTCACTCATGTGCCACTGTGGCACCCATAACTGGCCGACCATAAATATCACCTAGTGGTTGTCAAGATCTGGCTGCAGTCCTCCACGACATTAGAAATCTGAGAGGTTGCAGATTTCAGAAAATAAACTAAAGGACACTGCTGTAAAGCTGTCATGTGAAGCTTTGAAACTCCCAACTGCCACTCAGAGAATCTTGGACTAGAGGCCTGAGAGCTAACTGGTGCCTGCTGTGAGGACCTAGCTTCTGCTTTTATCCATAGTAAAACCCTGAGGAGAATCAGCTTATTGAAGAACGCCTTGGTTCACAGTGGCATCATTGTGCTGAGGGCCTGAAACAGCCAAAGTGTAACCTTCGTGCAAGTGCCCCAAACAACTAAATTCATTGAAGAAAATCAGACATGTCTGACCACTGAGAAAAAGAGAAATCCCTACTTGACATTCCTAAGCAGTGTGTAAGAAAACAGAATTAAGAATGAAAATCCCATTCCAAGAAACCCGGGCATATTCTAACCCAAAAACACATACAAAGAAATGGGAGTGGCCCCTTACTTTGGCACACCTGAATGTAAGAAGTATAGATCACTGAGACTCTTGAGATATGATTTCTCTGGCACCCAGCTCAGATGTTTTGTGTAAAATGAATGGGATTTTTCACTTGCAAATAGAAGTCACAAAATCCTGGTTACAGGGGTGGGGGTGGTAGGGTGAAGGTGGATGTGGGAGAAGAGGTCTGAATAAGATAAAAATTCATTGTATGAGATTATTGAATCAACAAAATTTCTTTTAAACTCACACAACAAAAGAAAAGTTGGGACAAGCATAAAACAATAAAAAGGTTACTAAGTGACAAAAAAACTTAGCAAACTTAAGGTTAGTACTTTGCTCTTGTATAGGGAGATCAGATTAATGACAAAAAACATTTTCCAAGTTAATTTGTAGTGTAATTTCCATCAAAATCAGTGTGTATACATTTATACATGTACTAATTCATATTTCAACACATAAAAAATCAGATCAATAGCTATCTAAATTAAGTACCAATTAAGAAAGCACAAACCTAGAAAAAGAAAAATGGAAGTAATCTGAGAAACATTGACTATTAGAAGGTGGCATGGCATTTCTTTTTATCCCATATCTATTAATGGACATTTGAAAAAAATGCTGTTTAGATACAAATGTAGCCAATATATGTGTGTATTGGTAAGAGTAAAGTGAGCTGCAGTGAATGCAGCACGACTGTGTATGCGCGTTCACTTTTTTCTTTGTAGAGAAATCAGGAAAAGACAACAAGAAAGTCACCCATGATATCTCAGTGAGGGGCAGGGACGGTAAAGTAAATACATTAGAATTTTGAAAGTAATATCAACACACTGTATTTGGGAAACAGAGGACAATCACTGCTGTGGTACTAAAGCACATGCTTTAAGTATCAGCCGTACAAAATCTGACTATAAAGCTACCTTAGTCAGATGATTTTCTTCTGTCTTTCAACACCTATTGATTCTAAAACAAAATACTCATTTTGACATCATAGTCTATGTTTGGTCCAATTCCATATTACTACGTTGATTTTCTTTCTCAAAGTCTCTGGAGCAGTTTGCTTCTGTACCTGAGCAGGCTTTCAGTCCAGAGGCAAAATAGAAAAATTATTAACTAAATCTCATGTATTATTTATCCTGGTCTGCTTCATACTCTCTGAAACTACAGTACTAGGTATGATTTATTTTTTAAAAAGGAATATAAATATTTCTAGGTTTAATGTTGTGAAACTGGGTTTTTGAAAGTCTCACAATTATTTTTTCTATTCCAGAACAAGTAGCAAATAGTTTTGAAGTTTTAACAAATTTGATCATATTGTTCTCTAGAGTTGACTATATTTCACATAATTATCTCCAAATTCTGATACCTGACTAGGATCTGTAATTTATTCAGGATAGTTCTCTTTCATGCATTTTCCTTAAAAATATCTAATATTCCTTCATTTTAGTCCATAAATAGTTTAACTGAAGTTGGAGATTATACAATGCATATTCTTTATTTTCACTTTTGATTTCCACTCAACAAAGGTTGAAAGTTTGGAAAGTGTATTTTAGTCTCTTGCATATTATACTACCAGATTAGAGTTGTTTTCTTTCTCGAAGAACAGAGAAGCTTCAGGATATTGGAACAGAAAAGGGTTTTTTGAACAAGATCACAAAAGCACAGGAGACGAAAGCAAAATTGGATCAAATGAATTAGTCAAACTAAACAATTTCTGGGTACCAAAGCAGATAATCCCTAGAATAAGGAGTCAGCCTACAGAATGAGGCAGAATATTTGCTGACAAGGGATGAATATCCAGAAAGAATAAACTCAGGAAACCCAATGGCAGAAAACGTAGACAATGTAGAAATGGACAGTAGGCTTACATAGAGGTGTCACAGAAGAAGACATACACATGGACAATGCATATAATACGGAAAAAAATGCTCAACATCACTGATTATTAGGAAAATGCAAATTAAATAAATCACATTCTAAAAAGGTGTGTACTTTCAAAATGACAAAGGTGACAAGTGCTGGGAAGGATTGGAGAAAAGAGAGCCTTTGGACCCTGCCAGTAGGAATTTAAGTGTGTACAGCCAGGATGGAAAACAGTATGGGAGTTCCTCAAATAATAGTTGAATGTGTAGCTAAGAGATAGAGTATATGATTAGCATACACACGGCTCTCAATTCAAATTTGTACACACACACACACACACGCACACACACACACACACCCTGTATCATCCAGTAATCTCATTACTGAGTATATGTCTAAAAGAAATGGGTTAATTAAAGAGACATGTGCACTCCCATGTTTATTGAGCACTAGTCATAATAGCCCCAAGATGGAATCAGCCAAAGTGTGAATGGAGCTAGAGCTCATGATGGAAAGTGAAAGGAACCATGTGCAGAGACAAATACCACATGATCCTGCTCATATGTGGAACCTGAAAGTTGATCCTATAAACTTTGAGAGTAGAATGGTGATGGGCAGAGGTGTGAGGAGTAGGAGAGAAGGAAGAAATAAGGAAATATTGATCCTTGGGTGTTGAGTTACAGTGTGATGGAAGTAAGAAGCTCTGGTGTGCATTGCACAGGAGAATGTCTGCAGGTAATTGATGTACTTCACATTTCAGGAAACTAGAGGAGAGGAACTGGAAGTCTTTCACTATGAGGAGATCGTAAATATTTGGGCTTATATAGATATGTTTACACTATTTTAATACACAATATGTATATATATGTGCGTGTATACATATAAACATCACATAGTAGCAGATAAATACATATACATTTTATGGTTTTCCTTACTGGTTAAAATTAGCTTGCATATGGTGTATGTATGTGTACATGTGTGTGTATATGAGTGATCTTGCCTATATGAGACATGTGAGGGCCAGAGGTAAACATCTGGCTTATTCCTTTATTACTTTCCATGTTACTTTTTGAGACAGGCTCTTTCATTGAACCTGGAGCTCACTGTTTCAGTTAGGCCGGTTTTCCAGTGAACCCCTGGCATCGGCCCATCTCTGCTTCGCACCACTGCTGGGCTTATAGGTAGGTGCTGATATATCTGGCTTTTTTGTGTATGCTGGGGATCTGAATATAGGTCCAAATACTTTCACAGAAAGCACTTTATTCATGGGACTATCTCCAAAATAGGTTTTTTAAAATATATTATTTTTATTTTATGTGTATGAGCGCATTTCTTACATGTACGTAAGTGCACCTGTGTCATGCAATACCTATAAAGGTCCAAAGGGGGCATCAGATTTCTTAGGCCTGGAGTGACCGACATTTGTCAACCATCATGTGGGTTCTGGGAACTGAACCTTGGTCCTCTGCAAGAGCAACTGGTGCTTCCAACTCCTGAACCATCTCTCCTGTCCCCCAAATTAGGTTTTTAAAGAGACATAAAAGTCATATTCTTTCTTAAAATCTTTATTTCCTATAAAGCTTCCTTTTCTTAGTTGTGTTTTCAACACAGTAACTCAGTACTCCTAAATTTTGTCAGAGAGTAGGATACCATTTACTGAACTTGGTAGCAGTTGTAGACATGGGTAAAAAAATCCAGTAGACAGTTGGTTAAATTGATATAAAGACCTATTTCTAGTGAAGAAACAGTTCCACAGTTTATTTTAAATGCTAAATGGCATCATAAAGGTTTTCCATTAATACTAGGAATTTATTAAAAATTACAAGGTGGTATAACAAAAAATGACTTTATGAGCTCTCTGTTTGCTGTAGAAATAGAAGATCCTGGTGAATTTTTACCTCATAGGTATTATGGGAATGGCGGTTAAAAAAAAAAGTTTTGTTAACTGTGATTTTCTGAGAAATTCGTTGCCATTGAGAGAAAATATAGTGAATTCACTTAAGGAAACTCCATGTACTTGGATTCTGACTACACTGTGGCCATAAAAGTAATGGGTAAAAAGCTTCGTGTGAGTACTGGAGGCATCCCTTCTATGCTGGGGAGAAAGATGTCAGAATAGGCTTTGAAAAGATGGGCATATGAAGATATGGAACAGTTGCCAAGTAGGAAGGTTTGGAAGAAACAGTGCTTAGAGGGACAGTAGAAGAACATAGAGGCTGGTGATGTGTGCCCCTTGATTTTCTTTCTGAGTCTCTCCCTCTGTTTCCGTTTACGTAGAAAACAGTTTTACTTGACATTTTGATTTTGGTGTCCTTTGGATTCCAGTTTCTTTTGTATTTTCAGCGTGTCCTCCTTTTAGGGAGCAAGGCAATCTATTTTTTATGGTTTCAATTATAATTAATATGTATGCACATGAACATCTCAATATGGATATTTACTATTTCACTTTTAACAGAATACAACGGGATGCTTTATGCAAAAAAAAAAAATGCCTATCAAGTACATCACAATTGGTTATTCCCTAGGTTGTTTTTTCCTACTAGAACGGAAATCATTGCTCATAGAATAGAGACAAAATAAGATGAAAGCTGAAGTAATGTGATCTTATTACTAGAAGTAGTGTGTCCTCTTCATGTACTCAAGTGCCATTTTATGTACAGACATCTTGATCTCAGACTTCTAGCTTACAGAGTGTGAGGAAATTCATGTGCTTAATGGTAGAAATGAAGATAGACTGATCATTGCATATATGTTCAAACTGCTGTAGTATGTCAGTTGTAATAGTTATTATAAAGAGAAGAATAGAAGCTATAGATTTTGCCCTCTCTAATTTCACTGTCTATCTGGGAGCAGCACAACTTATACATTTACATTAAAAACCCCTCAGGAAGTAAATTGTATTTTAGTCCTTGTAAGTGAAGAGATAAAGAGAAAATCAAGCTAAAATATTTGGAAAGAACTCACCAGAGGTGGGATTGGAATTGGGATTTGAAATATAATGTAGTATTTGAGTGTATGAAGGAAAAATCAATACAATTTCACAAAAGAGGAATAACGCTATTGAATAGTAAGACTATCTAGACTTTAATCTTCATTGGGACCTACGCCATTTAGCACCAGTAAAGTTTTGCTTCTGATAATTAATAAACTTGGTTGCATTTGGTGGCTAGAACCAGTGGATGAACCTGTCCTTTGGTTTTGATCTTTAATTAGACTGCATTAGGTCCATTGACCAAGACAATATTTTCCTTATACTCAGTAGCTCTGCTGCAAAGGATGTACTTTTTCAGAGGATGGGTGCTGGGTGCTGCTTGAAGAACACCTGGTTAAGTAGGGGTTCTGATAGCTTTCCTTATGGTTCTAGAAGATTGTCTCTGGTTTTGTCCCACCTGATAATTGGAACCTCAAGGCCTGAAACTTCTATAGTCAACAACTACAGATTAAGAATATTATAGACGAAATGGCATCTCCCTTCATTCCTCTGCCCCAGATTATAAATTGACATCATAATCCCTCATGTTGCAAATAGGATCATATTTAGAAATAGAGTCCTTAAATGGGATATTAAAATAAATCAAAATCATTAGCGTGGGCTACACTCTAATATGCCTGATGTTCTTAAAAAATTAGGAATCCTGAGCACAGGTGAGTTGGGCAGAAAAATTATGTAAAGACAGAGAGGATCAGCCACAAGCCAAGAAGAGGTATCTCAAAGAAACCGAAGCTGCAGACATTTTGATTTCCAATCTCTAGCTTCAGAGTTATGAGAAACACATTTTTGTTTTTCATGCCACTGGTTTGTAGGTTATGGCAGCCCTGGCATACTAACAGGATGGTTAGAAACTAAAAGTTTATTTTTCAAAGAAAATTTCCTACCTGTAGTTAGGATAATCATTTCACTTTATAATGTTAGGATGATAATCTTTAAGTAACTGTAAATAAATAAGATTGAGATTTGTTAGAACAGTAAAAACACAATGCAATTTTAATACCAATGTGCCGTTTCCCATGAATGTTCAGATGCTGTCTCACTGTGAGGACTATTGTGGTAGTAAAACATTTTCTAATGGATGGAGTGTGATGTGTGTATATAACTTTTACATAGTACAGTCTAGAATTCATTTAAAAAGAGATTAAAAATGCTACTTGAAACAGTTAAAAGCCATGGATGATAGGGTTCCTTTATGCTGCACAGGGATGTTAAATGGATTGTACATAATGTGGTAGTGTCAATCCTGTATTTAAGGCTGAGAAAAACATTTCCATCTAAAATTCCCATTTTCTTTTCCTCATATATATGCATATATGTACATATAATTCTGTTTGCTGCAATTCCTCATGCTTCATCTCAATTTCAGTTACATATCGTGATTCCACAGAAATTCGTCTGATGAATTCTGGGGCATCCATTTGAGAAAGGGTATTTTTTTCTGGCGGAAAAAGTTTTTAAATGCATTTATTTTAAGGTTTGAACATTCGAAATAATTTGACCTTTCCTTAAGTAACACTTTTACTTGACTTGAAATGATTTGAATGACAAGAAGAAAAAGGCCTGTCTTGAGGAGAGGTTTCCATGGTCCCCGGGTAGCTTCTGGTTCATGCCTGTTTGATCCTAGTGGAGTCCCAAGTCTTCTCCTGTGAAGGTATCTATAAACCACAGTGACATAGAGCCTGCAAAGAAGTGGCTGCTTACATATGCTTCACTGGTCAGCAATGACAAAGCAACTCAGTTCTTCCTGTCTTAATTTTTCTGATCTTTCTTCTTTTTTTTAAAGTCTTTTTGAGACAGGGTCTCCCTAGTGTCCCATCTGGTCTGGAACTAGCTATGTAGACCAAGTTAGGCTCTCACAAATATCTACCTGCCTCTGCTTCCTGAGTGCCGGGATTTTAACATCTCCATAGCAAGGTTTCCAATTTACAATTTCTAGCCTACCATATGAAAGCATTTAGTTGAATTGTCCTATGAGCATCAAGGTATGTGCAGGTACTTGCAAACACATGCATGTACACACAGTCATGACATTTAGGATTATTAGAATATCTGAGGTCAAAGTTATGGAAAAGTATTGTGGTATGTAACACAGAATAGATGCCAAGTTGCTGGCTAGAAAAATTGGGTGTAATATGAGAAAAATACTTTCCAATTTCTAATTGACAATTGCCAAAAAAGATGTGGCCTCATTCACACATTAATGCTGGTGTTCCCCTCCCAATATTTGCTTGTTCACTATATTTCATTCAAATTCCTTATCTTTCTCTGAGAATGTATTATATACTTTAAATAGTATATTGTAGCATATAATTATGAAACTATAGACTATAAGGTAGAAAATGTCCTTATTTATTCTTCTGTATCCATTTATCTCTTCAATATGATTTGCCTAATTTATATTCATAGTTTTATATTCTGTTACTTAAAAATGTAATAGATCGGCCTCATTTGCCATCTTATTAAAAATTCTTGAAGACCTAGATATTCAATAGTTACGTGCTTTTTAAAATGTTAAGCAACTGTTAAGTAGTTTCAGTTGTGTTTTATAATATACTCTGTGAATAATGCACCTGTTGTACCAGCGTCATTGAACGCCTAGGGAATCCAGTGTTGGAACAAGGACTTGCAGGTGTCCAGATACACTGGCACAGGAACTTTGCCTCTGGTGGGGCTGCATGGAGGCATGACTTCAACTCCAGAGGCCCCACGAGGGATCAGCAGAAGCTTGCCTGGAACTTTACTTGTAATTACACCCTTGCTCAGCTGCGTCTCTTTTCCCACTGGTGCTTCTAACTCCTACTGATGCCTTTCCCTCAGAGCTCTTCCTTAGATAATCACTTGCAATAAATCCTTGTCTTGGGGTCTACTTCTGGGGCATTTAAGCTAAGACATCTTTTTATAAGCTGATGAATATTCTCATAGGATAATGTCTTAGGATTATCCACTTCAAGGATACACACCTTTATTAAGTGTTTGGCAAGCACTCCCTTTTGCTATTAGAACAGTTACATGACTTTTATTTCTACCGTCAATGTGTGTGCATTGATGGTAGTAGTACTTTACTGCATTATCTGAAATATTATTGTCATTTGGATAAATCTTTGTCTGGTAATCATAAGTCAAATACATTTTATAGTCAAAAGTATTCAGGGGCTTCCCTGGGCAGCTTCTTAAAAGGATGTAGTCAAACTCTTTTGCAACTGTGAATGACCACAGCACCATGTTTCTGAACAGTTGTCAGAGCAAAAGGCACCCAGAAGTCTCACTGTCTCACAAGAGACTGAACTTCTTATAAGGCCAAGGTGAAAACCTAGTTTTTGTATCTGTGCTATGTGCTATCCCTTGTCCCCCTGAGTAGGAGTTGGAGCAGACTTCAGCCAAACTTTTCGACCCTGTGTCTTGTGAATGTAAATCTAGAAAGTATGAAAAGCCACAGAAACTTGTACATATTGGGAGTGGGACTACATTTAGAGCAACACCCCAAATTAGGGTGTTTTCCATATCAGGCTCATTAGCTGATATGGAAAAAGAAGAACATAGTGGGCTTAAGATACCTATATAAAGAGATCTGATTATTGGAGGAGTCAGTGGGGTAAAACAAAGGACTAAATGCACTCCTTGGGCTATAGGTAAAAGTACTTGCTGTGCAATGCACACAATCTCAGTTCAATCCCAAGAACCCATATAAAATAGTCAGATGTGGTGACTGGCACCTGTAATTTAGCCTCAGCACACCATCAGGGAGATGGAAGAGATGGGAAAGTTGCCCAGAACCTCCTGTGTGCAGCACAACATCAGAAATACCGAGAGACTGCTTCAGAAACAAGTGGAAGGAGAAAGGAGGCTGCTGAATGGTCTTCTGATCTCCACACACATGTGGTGGCAGACGAGCAGACATAGTGTACGCACACAGTAAATATAAATAAAAATAAGTCTTTTCTAAAAAAGCACTCAAATACATGAAACCTTGATTACATATAAAATAAACATGGATCGCTACCTCCTAGTATGTACAAGAATCAGATTCAGTTGGAACAAGGAATTAAGTGAGAAAAGTAAAACTGCTAAATTTTCAGAAAATATGAAAATACAACATTTTATCTTTGAGAGGTAGATAGAAATTTTTGTGTAAGACACTAAAGTGTTTACCTCAAGGAAAAGACTGAGACATTATGAAATTTGATTATATTCAAATTAGCAAGTTCTTTATTTTTAGATCTGTACTTTAACATTTTATTTCTGCTCTTTGACAATTTCATGAACAGTGCATTCTGATTACCATCGCCCTCACACTCTTATTTCCTCCCACACCTGTTGCCTTTCCCAGTTCTTTCCCAATATTTGTGTTTTTTTTGTTCTGTGACCCACTGAGGATGTTTTCGACATTGATGTGACAATGTTGCTGCATGATTCTACAAAATGAATAACAGATAGATTGATGCTAAGGAAAAGTAGGCAAAATGGAAGGGGGCTTTTAAAACTCCAATTCCTGTACAATTTGACTGTAAATGTAAAATATCTCTAAAAGTAGCCTAATAAAATTGAAATTAATTTCAACAACTGGATTTCTTTTGGGTTGAGATTTTACACACGCATAAGTGCTTTGATCACATCTACCTGTTTCCTCCTGACCCAATCCCTCCCATATTCCATGTGCCACTGCTCCCTCTCAATTTCATGTTATCTTTTTTTCAAATTCATTTAGTCCACTTAATGGTGCCAGTTTGTGTATGGATTTAGGGTTATCCATTGGTTCATAGGTAGTCTCTCAGTGGACTCATCTTTGAAGAAAATTGACTCTCCCTCTCCCAGCAGCTGTTGGTTACCAGTAACTCCTCAAGTAGAGGC
Organism: Nannospalax galili; assembly: GCF_000622305.1. Taxonomy (NCBI): domain Eukaryota; kingdom Metazoa; phylum Chordata; class Mammalia; order Rodentia; family Spalacidae; genus Nannospalax; species Nannospalax galili. The sequence goes on from NW_008359591.1 coordinate 756,742, forward strand.
TGGACTTTGTGACTACCTCCCCACTTCATCCAGGGATTTTTATCTTGCTCCATCTTTCACAGGTCCTGTATGTGATATCACAACTGCTGTGAGTGACCCACTGAGTTTAACCAGGGCTGTCTGTGTGACTATGAACTTCTATTCTTTGTTGGAGCATGGTGAGCTCATCAGTAGGTAAGAACATCTGTCCTTATTCCAGAATCCATCAGTACCCAATAGTTCAGGAGGAGTATTAAGATCACATGGGCCCTTCTCTGATCTATGATGGACTGTTGATGGCTCAAGTTTTATTCGGGCCCATTAATGGCAGTCACTGATGCTCTGAGATCATGATTGCGTTGTGTGCCCTGTCCACAATAGCATTTCACAGACCTTCATCCCTCCCATATCCTCTTCTGTGTTCCCTGATCCTTAGAGGAAATGGTATGTGTGTCCTGTTTAAGGCTGAGCACTTGATAGTCACTTATTCTCAATATCTTGAGAAGTTGTGCCTCTCTGTATTCACTATCTTTCCTTGTGATGAGAAGTTTCTCAGATTAAGACAGTGAGTAGCATTTGTCTATAACTATCAACATAAGTATTTACAATGCAGCTTGGTGCTGTGTCAATTTAGCTAAACAACAGTGAGTTTTCGCTTAGATCTATAACCACCTCAATTATGACTGTTTAACCGAGTTTACACTACCAAGCTTGATACTGTCTTGTGGAACAGGCCTTACTATCTATCAGATAATGTTTGGTTGCTGTCTTAACAATATGCCACAACTGTACCATTTGACCTGGCAGGTTGGCATTGTAGTTTGTAGGGTTCTCACCTAGATAATGCCATCTATGCCTTTTCTCCCACAGCAGCCTGCATTGCTCTGTCGTGAACTATGAAAATCTGCCAGCAGGGAAGAAGCTTCAGTTCAGCTCTAGTTTGATTTCTAGAACAGAGATCAGTAAGAGGAAATGACAAGTCTTATACTGGGAGGAGTTATATCACAAAATCAGAATCAAGAGATTATTAGTATCATACTATATAAAGAATATATATGACTAAAACTGGCAATGTTTAGACAAAGGGACAGTGGTCATGAAGAGACCACTGTGTATGGGGGGTAATTTTGTGTGGCCCACAAACATGAAAGTATGCTTAGCAACATGATTTTGCCCACCAGAAGAACTAAAGCTTATAAGTCTGACAATACTATATATACAATATATACATGGCTGAGTTTAGAACTGTATTGAAATAATCTCTCTAGAAAACAATTTGAAATTATCTTATAAAAGCTAAAATTTCTATATCAACTATCTCAAGAATTCTGCTTCTAGACATGTGTATACCTGAACATTTCTATGCAACGTTTTTGAGCAGTTTTTTCAATAAGAAAAACATAGGAGCAACCCAAATGCTCATTAACAGTAAGATGGGACAAAACCAGCACTTATTACTGTGTTATTAAATGTGAAGATGTAACAGCATGCATTGTATGTATGATTCAAAAATAAAATTTAATGGAAAAGAAAATGCCAAATTATATATAGTAAGTATGTTATTTCAAAATTAGAGGAGAAAACTTAAGAATGCATTTATTTTTTCATGGATTAAAACACAAGATTAAGACAAAAACTAAAAACAAGCAGTAAACTGACACAAAAATTAGGATAGTCATTTTGAGAGAGGGAAATTGAGATCAGGGAAGTCAAACTAGAGTTTTCACAATTAATAGTAATATACAAATTCAGGTTCATAAGTTGGCTTTTATTATTCCCATAACTCTATAGAATACTTAAACTTTTATTTATGTATATAATATTTATAATAAAAGTTTTTATTTATAGTAAAAAGATGACAATGGCTGATTATAAATGCCTTACCCCAGAAAGGTCACATTTATGAATCTTATCACAAGAATGTGCACCATATTGCAAATTTAAGTTCTAAACTAAAGCTCTGTCACAGCAAATAATAAGACTAAGTCTTCCAGAACCCAAATAATCCTTCATTAGTTTAGCTTATTGTCATAGTAAAAGCCATCTTTTAAAAATAAAGTAAAAATTCAGAACCACCTATAATTCATTATCTGTAATCTGAGGAGAAATAAAAATATATTATCGATAATCAA